>NC_138548.1:146839718-146872218 GCF_964273705.1 Natrix helvetica
ACACTGAATTTATCCAGGATGATTTAAAACTACCCTGGAAGGAGGGAAGAAGACAAGTATTGGCCCTCTAGAATTTTGCTACATTTGGACAACTGCCCCCCTCCCCATGATTATTCCTGCCAGTCTGGCCCTCAGAGAAGAGGAGGAGGGGGGATTTTAATGTATGATTATTGGTACTGTATGTTAGTCCTTTGTAACCTGAAGACACTCTTCCTAAAACTATAAATAAGTAACAAATATAATGGAATCCATTAAATTATAAGATATCTTGCATAGACCTTAGTATTCTGTACTGATCAGGTGTTTCACAATAAAAAAAATAGGCTTAAGATTACAGAATGTGCATAGCAGTGAATTATGCTGCATAGCAACATAGAGGAAATGAAAAAGTATACAAAACCGTCAATAAAATTTACAATAGAATTTTCAGTAATATCTTACATACTGGAGCTAACGTAGAATATTGGAGAAAATAAGAGCAATAAATTATGATGTTATGCACACTTTTAAACTTAAAAAAACTGTACTTAATTTCTATAGGCATAAC
Source organism: Natrix helvetica (assembly GCF_964273705.1). Classification (NCBI taxonomy): domain Eukaryota; kingdom Metazoa; phylum Chordata; class Lepidosauria; order Squamata; family Natricidae; genus Natrix; species Natrix helvetica. Next base: position 146,840,266 of record NC_138548.1, read on the forward strand.
TATTTTATTTGTACATCGTTCTTCAGATTGCCTTCCAGATTCCATTTATATTCCCTTGTCTAATAATAACGGTTATTATCTGATATCCATATTTAATTTTATTATGTCACCGTCCCTGTTAAAAAAGGATGTTCTTTTCAAACATTTTAATGCATTTATTATTTCACTGATCATCAGTTAAAGCCAATTTTCTCCTTTATTGGATCTCAATTATAAATCAACTAGTCATTGTATGGGATACTGTATATGAACATACAGTATATCATTATGATGTATCCTATAATAATGTATCTTGGTTTGAAGACTGAAGATAGTGGTTTAAATTGCTGAGACAGAGAAAAATGGGAAACATCTGTTAATCACAGATAGAGAAGAGTTTTAGTGAAGTTTGTCATGTGTATTTGATAGAATGAACTCACTGCACAATTTTCTGTTTTCTTTTACTTGTGCAACATGCCTTTTATGTTTTTTTAAAGAAATCTGACCATTTATTAAGAAATGAGACAAGAAGAGTCCCAGATTAGCACTGCCTTCTCTTAAGATATCAAGAGTCAATAATGGCAGAGTAAGAGAAGTGAAAAAATAGTACTTAATGAAACAGTCTAAGCCATTAACCCATCCTTGTAAGGGACAGAAACTGAAAAAAAATTGAATATGTAAACTGAGGAATGCTTGAAATTCCTGACACTAATTCATTGTATATGTATTATGATGTGACCTACAGTTATATATTCTGGGTTAGAAGGCCTAGGTTAGTGGTTTAGGATGTGTGAAGAACAGAAAACAAAGTATGGCAAAGTTGTTAAATGCATCAGGCTAGAAACTGGGAGACTGCCGTGAATTCTAGTCCCAATTTAGGCACAAAGCCAACAGAATGACTTTGAGCCATTCAATCTCTCATAGCCATAAGACGCAGACAAGGGTAAATCACTTCTGAAAATTCTTGCCAAGAAAACAGGCGAGATTAGTCACCAGGAATAAGACTGATTCAAAGGTACCAAAAAACCCCACCACCACCACCAATAGCAAAGTAGAGTGTATGTGTCTACCACCTCTTCACAGCATTTACTTAATATAGTCAAACCAAATAAGAAAAATTCAACATTCTCTCTCACACTCTATGTACTCATTTAATGTATTTGCCACCCAGCCTGTGGTGGATTGCAGGCTGTACGCACCGGTATGGGCTTACCGGAGCCAGCCCGGAGCACCAGATACCGTTCCGGTACAGTGCTCTGGAGGGCCCACCCACCTGCCCGCCCTAATTTTTTACCGTCCTTTTACTGTCTTCAGCGCTTCCACGCATGCGCACAATGCACACAGCGCCTGCACGATGGAGCGTCGCAGAGGCTTGCAGAAGCATCAAGACGCATGTGCGTGCTGCGTGCATCCATGTGGACGCCGGCAAGCCCATTCAAACCGTACCAGTTAGAATGGAATCCGCAACCCACCACTGTACCCAGCTCACTATTGCGTGACTTTTTACCATCTTCATGAGTGCTCATCCATATTTTCAGGTCTTTAACCGAGGTCTTTCTATAAGTGTCATTATCAGCTGAACTACTGTCAGAAGATACAAAAGAAAGAAAATAACCTAACAGTGGTATTATGCCTGGAGAAAGACCCATTCTTGGTGGAATCCTTTTCTAATTTTAATTTTATGATAGGGCAAATATATTATTTATGTATTTTCATTACACAGCTATATGAAGGAAAGCAACCTGGTAATTTCTAGACATTTTTGCATTATAATTTTCACAATCTCTTGTCAATGACAATGCTGGAGGAGCTACTAAAAATCCAAGCCCCCAAACTTCCGAAGTACATGAAATTGTCTGCAAAGTATGCCTCATGTTGTCACTATTGAATTACAGCATCCATTTTATTTTATTTTTAAAAAATAGACTATTCATCATCAACTTTTCCTCTGCCTTCAAAAAAACAAAAATCTTCATTGTATCATGTTTTCTAAAAACACTGCTATTCTACAAATTGTCAAAGGGCCTCATGAGAGCAGTTCACATATTGCTCCATTCCACTATTTTTTTATCAAATTCATTGCTTAATCTCATCATTTATTTTAGCATCAAAGTTACATTGAAACGATGGGATCCAATCTGATTTTTCGCTTCCCTTGTAGCTCTTAAATCCCCTTACTGTAAAATCCAGATGCAGTATAGTGGGAATAAGGAATCCTTATGGGAAGAAACAATGTTAAGGAGAACTTCAATTTTAGTATATGAAAAATCAGACTTTTTCCAAAGCATTCATATTGGGATTCTAATTTATTTTCTAATGTATAGCACGTTCTAAAACAAATATTACACATGCTCTCAGGATGTTGAGAGCAGGCTATATATCTTTTTGCCATTGCTTCATGGTTCTTTTCATAAGTTTTACGTGTCTTCTTTTGCAATATTCCATTATCTATATTTTCAAAGATCCCCTTATAAATCATCACTATTTCCCCATTTTAACAATATTTGTAAATATTAAAAAGTGGAAATCTCCAGCGATCTTTTGAAGCTACTGACCTAGTGATTGAAGTTCAGCCACAGAGCAGTTATGGAAATTCTGCATTCAGAGTATGATAATTGCCCTCAATTCTTTGGGCAGGCGAAGAAAAACTGTACAAAAATCCTGATAATTCCTGCCAACTGGGCTGGAGAAGGAGTTGCCCTTCCCCGCTAACAACATATCCTTGGAAGTTTCTCTTTAAATTGCACATACGGAATTCTGCTTTTTCCGTGGGCAATCCATAAACTAAAGCATATATAGAAATAACCCCGTTCCTTCCATTCTCCATCAAGTGGTATTTCATGGAAACCGATATTCCTCCTTTCTGTTTTTTGCTTTACTTGTTTAAAACCTGATTTATTTTTCTTCTAGTACTTCCTTAACTAGTTCCAAGGCATAATCGGGGCAGTTTAGGAGAATGTCTTAAATTCTATGCTTCATCCTGAAATAGTCAAATTAAAGCACATCTGAACACATACATCCTGCTTTTTCTGCAGCACTGAAAACTAATAGGAACTGGCTACTCTTGAGTATGATCTCAAGCAGAAATTCAGCCAATATTTTTCTTTTCTTTCTCACAAGGCAAAACTACCCTAACTTCCTGGCCTCATACTTGTCAGTGACCAAAACATCGAACAGCCAACTGGCATCTTACTTTCCTTACTTTTACTGCTGTTTCTCCTTATCTCTTCACTTTAGTGGAGCTCTCAGAGAAGTAGACAGAGTTAGCCAATAGCAGCAGCATTTGATTTGCATGGAACGTTTTGACAACAAGCGTTGGAGAAGAAAGTTAAGAGGGGGGGGGCGGAATCATCAAATGCACTTAAAAGAATACATTTTATCTCCATTTCTTATGTACGATACAATTTTAATTTTGGTGTCACCATAATTCTCGGGATGTCAAAAATACAGAGCAATATAAACCAATGTGACAGGCAATTTATTTGTCATCCATCTTCTCGGATTCTGCTCTAGCTGCCATCAACACGCATAGTATAAGAGGGGGAAAAAATGAGGATAGGGACAGAGAAATTTTGAAATGTTTGGAAGGTGTGGCTTTTTAGATGCAGTATCTGAAATATGTGACAGATCCAGCTAAAACTGGACAGTTGGAGGATAAGATTATCTGTTTTCCGTGCTTCTGATTTAATAACATGTTTTCTCTTTGCCATAGTTCTAATGCTCAAAATAAATGCTCAAAGTGCTAACCATTAAAAGATTTATGTAAATAGACTTAGGATGAAATACATTTCAAGCAGCGGAGATTGCCTGGCACAATTATTTCTTTGTAAAGTGAGTGCTACACCTATCATCTGTCATTGGCAGAAAAGTAGCACTTTTACCTTAGCACTGCCTAAACACTAAGGCAGAGTAGTCTTCTGGATGCCACCCAAAAAACAATCTTACAATGGATCTGTCAGGAGGAGGTGGCTGTATCTGTGGAGGAAATAGAGCCGCAAAGTGCTACTTTATGCAGGATAGTCCTTATTTTAATAGGATGCAGAAAATGCACCAGATCGAATCGGCTGAGAACATTATAACAGACTGCTTTCAATTTTACCTGTATGCATCCCTTGCCTTGTCAGAAAGGTAACTGTAGGATGCTTTAGAATCTTGTGACCCCTTGGAGGCTGGCAGAGCTGTAAAATGGATTCTACAATTCAGCTCCACAGAATCAAATGCCTGTAGATTTGAAGACTTATTTGAAAAGCAAGCCAAATATCGCTTATTGATATGGTGCAGTTTGCTGGGGTAGTCAATTGTGTACCAATGGATAGAAAAAGAATGAATCCGCTCCAGGCAGGCAATAGGCCTCAGTGAGTCATGTCATGTGAAGGAGATTTCTGATATTCTTTATCTCCATGCACAGCCTGCGAAACAAGAGCGCTACTGTCTTCTGCTGGCACAGGGAGTTACCTCGGGCTATGCTGGAAAATGCTTCCCCTGCCCCTATTTTTAGACCTGACTCATTCTGAGCCACTAAATGAAATGTATTATTGAGAATACAGGCAGCACTTTGTTGTCATCCTCATGAGAAGGCAACACTATAACCTGTTTGGATACAGCTGCAGACCACCTGTAGGGAAAGTCAAATTAGGGAGAGACCCTACTGTTTTCTGCATTAATGCTTTTTGTATTGTTGTTTGACTTTTCTTCCCCTTCTCCGTATCTTTCTCAAATAAGGACACGGGGAGCATATTTTAAGACCTTCTGTCCCTTTAAGGCATCTTCTGATTGAAAGAACTCCTGAATTTGAAAGGCTATAACAACTCCCCAGATGCAAAGAGAAAGAGAGAGGAGGAGGAGGAGGGGGGGGAAGACCTGTTAGTGAATTTTCATTTTTGTTTTCTTTTGGACATCTCTTCTTTGGATAAACTCTTAGAAGGCACACATAGCTCTTGAAAGGCAATTGAAAAGGTTTCTATAGAGGGTCAGGGAAAACGCTGCCTTTTAAGAATAACAGCAACTCTTATTATAACTGTTTTATCAGTCTCATATAGAAAACCTCCAGGGGTGGAACAGTGAGTTGTGCAGTGCCACATAACTTGCATATAAAAGACAAGTAGGAATGTAACCAGTATTCTTATATATTGACATGATAGATGGTTATTCATGCTTGGGGAGACGGGCATTTGAAAGCACGGCTTTTTCACAGCACTTTTAATAAGCAATGCATTTGATAAGCATGATTTCATTCCCATTTGCAATGGACCTTTATTGTATCAATTTTGCAGTTTAGAGAAGTTTTTAAAATATGTCTTGCCCAAGGCCACTTAGTGAGAGCACAGTAGAATTTAAACTGGGGTCATGCTTCCATATGTATTGTATATCACTAGAATTGGAGAAGCTGATCTATATTGCTGGAGTATTCCCAGGATAGCATAATCTGGGGAGTATAGTATGCAACTCTCAAAAAATTGTGCCAAATAATCTTAAGTAAAGTTAACCTGTGCTAATGATATGTTCCATTAATGTTAATTCAACCCAGTGAAAATATGCTCTGATTAAATTAAGGGCCTTTTCATATCAATGGACTTCAGTATCACAGTGCAGCTAGAATATGGTACCTATGGACTATTGAACTATCTTATCAAACTTTCCCATTATCTTACATTTCTTTAAAGATAAGCCACTTAGGGGAAGATGAGCAAGGATAACCATGGAACTCAGAACATCATCGGTTTAGGAATGAAAGAAACATTGGTGGAAATCCCAATGAAAAATTCACTGCATATATTAAATACAGTAATTTATATTGTGTGAGATAAATTTACCAAAAAAAAATCCAGTTAGATTTAAGTAATAATTATGGCTAAAGTAAAAGATAGTATGACTCTACCCTTCAGAATTTCTATTGAATTGACTAATTAGATGGATTGGTTAGATGCACCTTTACTAGCTGGAAAAATTTCAAAGTTCAGTTGCATGAAATATATGCAGATGAAAAATCTATAATTGTTCCCCATATTTACACTCGATCATAGTTTTTGCAAAACATATTTTCTAAAATAACTGCAGTGGCATCAGTCATCCATCCCAGCAGTAGGATTCAAAAAAATTTATTACCGGTTCTGTGGGTGTTGCTTGGTGGCCGTGGCATGGCTTGGTAGGCATGGCTTGGTGAGCATGACAGGGGAAGGATACTGTAAAATCCCCATTTCCTCCCAATCAGGTGGGACTTGTGAGGCAGAGAATAGATGGGGTGGGGCCAGTCAAAGGTGGTATTTACTGGTTCTCTGAACTACTCAAAATTTTTGCTACCGGTTTTCCAGAACTGGTCAGAACCTGCTGAATACCACCTCTGTTCCATCTGTTTTTTAAAAAAAAAACAGTCATTCTGCTTTTACTGTTGGTATTTGCTTTGCTATTTATAAAGACTATGTCATAAAGTGTTACTGGTGGTGGTGAAGAGGAGGAGTAAAATCATCAAATTGATCAATTTGATTTGATTTTTTTTTGTTACTGAACAAAAATGACAAACAAATCAAGCTATAATCTCATCTTAATGTTTTTATATGCCTTTGAAGAATTTCCTGAGCTAACTTTGAGGTGAAAATAACAGCAAGGGAGCATTTCAAGGGTCAAGGCTTGCATTGTTCCTTTGATGGAGTCCTCATTGAATTAACAAAGAGATTTTTATTGTAGTCACAGGCAGGATCCAGAAAATGCATACTTTGCTCAAATGCATAGTGCAACAAGACATAGTGAAATTTTCACTTTGGGATAGTTGGCAGTAGGTTAAATAGATGAAGGAAAGGATTCAAGGGCATGTGCTAGTCAAATGCTATGTTGTACAGTTCTAACCATAGAAATTAAGAAACAACCCCATTGATTTTAATGTGATATGCTTCTTAGATTGCATCATAGTCACCATGAGTTTGCAAGTGATCCAGTTCAATTCTATTAAAAGTGCTTTACCTACATGGAGCCATGCAGAGGCTCTCAGATCTAATGTTCTGTCAATAATCTTTTAAGCCATTCTGATAAACAGGCTCAGATTGTTCTTTGTAAAATTAATGAGTTATTTTCTGTCTGTCAAGATACAATTAACTTACAATATGCTTTAAAGCACTTAATGAATTATACAATAATGATGAATTAACTCAAATCAATGAAACACAATTCAGATAGACAGAATCATATATCGTTCGTGTGTTATAAAAGTCCATCAACATACAAACCTCTTGTGGGAAGGAGAATTTAGCTCTAAACCCTAAACCCACTAAATCAGACAGCATGCTCTTTTAATAAATCCAGTATAAAAATGTGCATAATTCCAAAGAGATCACATTTCACATAATTAAAAGCAAGTGTTATATAAAGTCTATGTTGTCTTATACTACGAATATCAAAAAGACTGCAAAGCATTAGCGTGAGCCATTTCGTGTCGATTTCTCTTTTTCAGGCTGATGATTACAGGTCTATTTGAATTCTGCACATTGCCCATTCTTGTCTTAATGCTTGATAGAAAGCAAGCATTGCAGCAAAGCACGAAAGAGGAAGAGAACATTTTTGGTGTGGTGTGGGGGGGAAACCCGTGTGGCCAAACAGCCCTTAGAAGTCCCAATTTAGCTAGTGTGTTCTATGATCCAGTCTTGGAATGTGGTCTTGCCGTCGCAAAGGCTAACTCCCATAGCTTCCCAGAATCTATTATGCCTGGAGGATACTACGAAAACAAGGGCAGCCTTGTTAACAAGTAGAAAAGTCTCAAAAACCCCAAACAGGATCCTGATATAAATTATCATTTAGATGCACAGAGCCATGTTCATAGTCACACTAATGTGATTCATTTACATCCAGCCATTACTTATCTTCACCAGCGCTACGAAGTTCAGGAATGCAGCTGCCTTATGCCTTGTGACTCCTGAGGTTAGGGAAGAATGACATCACTGAATTTAAGCACATTACCATGCTGACATTGTGGCACCTTGTTTTCTTGCTGCCAGATAGTGCTGGGATTGTTTTCTACCCCCTGTCCTTCTTAAGAATACCTTTTTCTATCCTTTCATGCAGCTGCTGTGAGAAGGGTTGCAAATGTCACTTCAACTAATGATGAATGATGCTTGACCCTGAGACCAGTTATCCTGAATTTAATGCAACACTAGATTAATATGAAAGATCTTGCCTAGAAAGGCTTGAGCTATTATGAACACCACGGAAATGATAACACATTAAGCAATAGGAACTAATCCTCCCACTTTTCCGTGCTTTTCACATTCGGATGATATTATTTTCTCAAAATTTTAGTCCGTTTTAAGGACTAAAACATTCTTGCCAAGCAAATTGTTATTTGGCACTAATGGATTACTGGAATTGCCACTTTCCTGCAAACCTTCTTGATTTTGTATACATATAATTAATAGCATAAATCAATACATGGAGGGAAGGTAACAACTAGAAGGGGCTGCAGAAATTTTCAACCAATGAACTTCTAGTATTTTTTATTTCAAAAACAATGTTCAGAGTCATATGTTTTAATCTTATTATGTTAGCGTAGTCATAGATCATACTTTTTTTAAAAAAAATGGATGAAGTGCTTCATAGACAGCTAATACATAAATAACCCGGCTGGTGATTTCACAACCATCAGAATCAACACCTGTTTTGATTAGCATTCAGATTTGTTCTTTTATAAAGAATGATAATCCTGTTGCAGTTACATTACAGTTTTAAAGCTTTGAATTTCCATCTGTACCCTATATTATGATGTTCCAGGATTGTTATGAGTTAATTATGTTAACTTTGGAAACATTGCTTGCATTTAGAATGAAAAACTTCAGCTTGAATAGACAGAAAAGCAGATGCTATCTTTCTTTCAACTGCTTTGTTGTCTGCTTGCCTCAAAACTTAGAATTCTGTATCCCAAAGAAAACATAAATCCCCAGTTCGGATTTAATATTACCAAATGCAATTACACATTCAGTCTCTTCAAATGCTGATCAATCAGTATTGAGATCTATACATGTCCCTGTTAAAATCCATCAGTAGGTGGGAGAATTGCCCACTAAACTTGAAAAAGGCAGCTTCTTTGTCTTATAATATAAAAGTCAGATATGCATAATCTATTGAAAAGCTAATGCTTCCTTGTGCCAGTTTTTATATATTTCTTACATTTTTTATACTGGAAATAATGTTACAATTTCAATTCTATTGGTTTATAAATGATCATAGTAACACAATCTACATTTGGCTTTACATTTTCATGTTTGTATGTGTGGATAGATAGACAGGGAGATAGATAGATAGATAGATAGATAGATAGATAGATAGATAGATAGATAGATAGATAGATAGATAGATGATAGATAGATAGATAGATGATAGATAGATAGATAGATAGATAGATAGATAGATAGATAGATAGAATCAGAATAGTCCATTTCCTTTTCATATAAAAAATAAGAAACATAATGTTGTGTCAGAGATAAATTTGATGAGTCCAAATTTGTGATAAGTTACAACTTTAGAAAATATGCATAAGATCATTGAATTTAAAAATCCATGCAAAATATGTACAAAAAGAAAAAAATACAAAAACAAGGGGAATTCCTTACAATGTTTTTAAAATAAATGTGTACAAAACTTTTAGTGCAAAAGGTTTATTTTTTAATCCATAACCTAAAATTAATGTCAAATCTGCCTTAATAAATGTATGAATGAGAAATTTGAATGGAACCAAAATTGACAGATTCACCATCCTGTGTAAGTTATGAAATAAAGTATGCTATAGATGCTCTCTTGCTACAATAATAATAAATGAGCATGGGTTTGCACAATCATTTTTATTGAGGAAAAAACCAAAAATGGTATTTTGATTTTTGTCTTATAAATACCATAGTAAAATAGTGAAAGGCAGATCCACAGGCAATTAGTCTTCTGAAAATAATATCATGTACTATGCAAATACTAATCTTGAAAGGCAGTGACTTTAAAAAATTTAAAAAACTGGTCAATAGAAGTACCATTGATTTATGAAGATTAATGGACAAAAGATATGTAGGAATCAACAGTGAACAGTAATGCCTGAATGAATTTCTTCAGATTTTTTTTAAAATCAGGCTATTTTCAGCATATTTATAGGAAGAATCTTACAAATTCTTACTTGAATTAGGGGGCAGTAATTAATTCAAAATAATATATTTTTGTCCAATATCTGGTCGATTTCAGTACTGGCAATATTGGCTGTCCTCAGTTTCATATTCAGTTTGTGAAATTAGAGCTAATTTATGTTTTTAACTACTGTTTACCTCTAAAATCATGCCGTTGAAAATGAGTGGCTTATAAAATGAAACAATTGAATGGTTTGAGAGCATAAGATGCACTACAGGCATATAGTCCGTTCTCCTTTATTTTACAACAATCCCTGATCAAAAATGTGTGTGTGTGTGTGTGTATTAATATGCATGTGTGTGTATGCATACATACATATTATATACATATACATGTACTTTTTTACTTTTTAGAGTTAATTCAGAAATTTGCAAAACTCTTTTGTGTGAGAGTGGCTAATTATTATTCTAACACCTTAATTTATTGAGCAGGAATGGATTAATTAATTAATTATGTGAAACTTCTCTTATGAATTATAACTGAAGTATAGTACAAACATCTGACCTTCTGTTATCAGTTTCTAGTTAAAATGAAATCTTTAAGAGATTGCATATGTCCAGCTAGTTGGTTAAAAGCCACATTGGTAGACCTTCAGGGAAATTAGCAATGCAAACCCTTCCCACAGCACCTTTATGGAATAATTGAGCAGCACCAGTATACAAAGGCAACCACAATTTGTCATAATGCCTATAATGTCCAAAGATAAAATTGTTGCACAAAGTACATGAGGGACAGAGTTTGTGTGGTGACATACACTGTGCTTTTGCCTCCCTCTCTAATATGGATGCCCATGTTGGTGATGGGTCATCTTCACAGACTTTATGGTCGCAAGTTTCATAACAGTGTATCAGGAAATGCCCTTAAAAGATACAGAAAGAGCTTTTTCACAGATCATTGGAGACAAATCTTGGTGAAACCTATGCTTCTACATATATAAACATATAAGTAACGTAGTAAGGATTTTCTGTGTTTGAATTCTTCAAATGTACTTGGTTTGATGAATCCAACCCAGAAAAGCTGCAAAAACTTTGTTCAGTCTCAAAAACCATTTTTTAAAAAAATGATTACTTCCTTAAAAAAATACACCTGATAGGATTTTGTTTGATATACTAAGTCATTAGAAATGGCAATATGGGAACTGGCAGTTCAACCATAAAAGCCTAATAGAAGATTGTGATTAATCCTTAATGGTTTATACCTGAATATTTTCCCCTAATTCTCATAGTAGCTCTTGTACAATGAAATTTATTGAACAAAAATGTTCCATAATATTAAGAGCAGAGGTAGCTACATTCCTTTCATAACACTAAGAAATGAAAGAGTTTTATACATAATCTTTCTGTGTGCATCATTTAGATCAGGGCTGTCAAACTTCTGGCCCATAGGCCGGAAAAGTCCTGATCATCACATGACACCGCCATGATGATGTTAGTTTGACACCCCTGATTTAGATGGACAACACTGAGCATTTTTCTTAGCTTTCTGAATTTTTGAGAAGTCATACCTAAGATTTGCATGCTTTCACCCTAACTTAAAGGTCTCTCATGCAAGGGAGTTGCATGGCAAGGCTATTTGAAGGTATAGATGCCAGTTACAAATGCAAATTAATCCCACTTTCCAAAATATGAAAAGAGACCTTGGATTTGGGGAAGAATTTAGCATGCTTTTCTGAAGATGCGAGATATGCAATTAGAAAAGGCCCCACAAAAACGTATGGGTTGTATTTCTGTCTGGTTGCAGTGCGGCTTCAAAAGATTATTGTGGCCCATTTAATTAATTTCCTCTCTAACTTCTGAGTCTCGTAGCTTCACACACATCTCTGTACAATCTCATAGCATTCTTCAGATTCTGCTACAGATAGGCAGAAATTCACTGGAAGCGCTTTCCCAAATGTGAGCAGACAAATTGCAGATTTCCACCCCTTAATCTCTTCTCATTTGCACCTTTCAGAATGTGGACTGTGTGCACCAAATTGCTTATCTTCAAATGCTATAAAATACTCATTATGTAATTAATGTTTAGATTTCTATCTCCATCTTTCTCAGGAGCTTAAAACAGCTTACATGGGGATTTCTTTCATTTTATCCCTTTAACAACAAACGTGTAAAATAGGTTGAGTTTCACTCTGAGTGACTCAGAATGTTTCCTTGTATAAATTAAAAGGTAGTCTTCTCTGTTTTGGATCATCGTCCTAACCACTATATCTTACTGGTTTGCTATTCAGCTTCCACAGCAATCAATTAATGTTGCTTTAGATTCCCATTTTTTTCCTTTTTAAAGAGTGAGTTGTAGACTTTCAAGAAGGAAAATATAGGCAGGCATTGTTCTGCCCATTTTGCAACAAAAACCTATCATTGTGTCTCATTGTTTTCAACCAATGAATGAACAATGCCAGCAGCGGCTGACATGCATACTGTCTGAAGGAAGACTTTTTTTTTTTTTCAAATAATAATCTTCCTTATTTTTATTTTAAATCCAGAAATATAGAGCTTTGATATAACTGTGGAAATTTGAATTCATTCAAAGTTGGCATTGTTCAAGATGGAATTCTGCTCTTTCAACTAGCACTTCACAATTACCAGTGGAATGCATATCCTCTTCACAGAAAAGACCAAGCCAAAAACAGAGTTGTGTAGTTTTTAAATCTCTTACTCTAACTGCTCTTTTTACAGAACAGCTGGTATCCTTTTCGTTTATATTTCTTCTATTTTGAAAACATCTGAAGGAGTTCCTTGTGTTGTTCTCTGCATTCTCTGCTAAAATCACTTTTTTAAAAAAAGGGGGATTTCTCTGCAAATTCCTGGATACACTTTTCCTTACTGACTTCTTCGGCCTGTTATATGCATCTTTTCTATTGTCAGATTTTCACTAGTGTGTGTGTGTGTGTGTGTGTGTGTGTGTGTGTGTGAAATTAAACTGTTTTACAGTAGTTATACAGATGTTTGTCTATGCTCAGTTTTAGTTTCCCTCCAACATTACATTGTCACTTTTGTGGAAGATTCCCTCTACTTTAACTTTTTCTACTGAATGTTCCCTGTCAGCTAAGGGTATCTAATTCCCTTATGCCTTCTTCTTACTTCTGAAGGACAGCAAAAGAGTCAAGAATCAAACTAAGGTGTGGATGATCCACCCACCCCCCACTCCCCAAGAACTTGATAGATTTTAACTTTGCTGACATCTCCTAGAAACAAAGTCTGTTGAACAAGACCCTTCCAGAAAATTCTTGAAGGGTCTTGTTCAACAGACTTTGTTTCTAGGAGATGTCAGCAAAGTTAAAATCTATCAAGTTCTTGGGGAGTGGGGGGATCATCCACATCTTAGTTTGCTGGTCACTAGTGGATATGAACAATGGTGTTGTCTTAATTCTCCCCCTCACTTATTTTAATCCAAATACTCTTGATAATCAAACCTATTCCTTTATTTCTTGAATTCTTGAGCAGGTATGATCAACTTTTTTTATATTGAAGTGCCACTTCTGCATTTCCTATATTCTGGCACTAATGTTTAAAAAACCTGGGATTTTACACAAAGTCATAACAGCTCTCTTGGTTTTTTTTTGTTTTTTTTAATCTCCCTGTGGACACCTGTGCTGTCACCAGAATTCTTTTCTTCTTGGCTGTATCACAAGCATTATTTATCTATGTTCTGACTTTTCTCCTTTCTTCCTAGCACTCCGTCAGTTTGGCTAAGCAGAGGAAATTAAAATTCTAACTTTCAGTTTTGGGTTGAAGTCAATTTGAATAAGATGTCATGATGAATTCTGTGGGGCTTCCTTTCAGTAAACATGCAAAGGTTACCTAAACACTCCTTCCTCCAAAGTATGCAAGATTGCAAGCACATTTCACCTGGAATTAAAATTTTAAAAAATATCTTTGATTTATTTGGTCTTTGATTTTTTTTATTAATCTTTGATTCAGAGCAAATGAATCATCTCTCTCTCTCTCTCTCTCTCTCCCTCCCTCCCTCCTCCTTCCCCCTCTTTCTCACTCCCCTCCCCCCTCCCCCTGAAATACTTCTGTACCTAGTCAGCCAATATGCAGATAACCAGGGAAGGAAAGATATAGAGACGCTCTTAACCCTTTCGCCCTTATAATGGTCATCTTTCCAGCCTAGATCTGTTAGCTCAAACTATTGGTATAAACTATTTTTACTTTATTTTTATTTCCATACCTATCTTTCTGCTTCCAAGAAGTGTTTTCAGTTTTGGGTCCAATATTCTAAGGAAAATGTTTTTAAGAGAATTACAAGGACAACATCCTAGTCAGTAGTTCACCCGCATTAAATGAGCAGTTTTTGTTTTTGTAGCTTTAAATGCCATTATACTTTTATTGTTAGTAAAAAATAATGCCCCTTTTCTAAAGTGCCATTGATCAAAATCAAAGCTAAACTTAAAAGTTTGTTTTCTCTAAGAATATTAGTTGTTAACTGAGAGAAATACTTTCAGTTTTTAAATTGTTGCATCTTGGCCAAATCTCAACTATTATGTTCCTGATATGGCCTCTTGGTAGTAGATACCCTCAACTGCATGGTTTCCTAAATTCATGAACATAAAATATCTTCAATTTTTATGGGCAATAGCATTTTCAGAAATAAATGGCTGAAATACTAAAAACTCCTTCAATCTTGTGATTTAGGCGTGCTGCTATATATCTGTAATGACCAACAGTTGACTCATAATGCTAAATATAAATCATTATATCTCTCTTTGATTGACATGTTGGATCTTGGTGTGCCTCTTTTAGCATCAATTGTTTAAACTGGACTGCCAATGATTTCTACATATTCTGCTTCATTTCAGAACAAGGGATTTGGAAAACATAGATTTAGTTTTGAACAACTGGCATAAACTATGTAGTATTGTCCACTATGGGAGACTGTTATCTAGACTTGTTTTCCTATATTCTCATGTCTTCAGTGATTACCTTAAGAAAATGAGACTTATGGGAATGTCTGTTGCTAGTTCTCAGATCCTCATAACCTTAAACCAACAATTTAGAGTCTTCAGAAGACCAAGCAAGATCAACAAGCCTGGGCAAACACAGCATCATCTCAGCAGTATAACCATGCTGAGGACATTGTCAAGGGAAGATCCTTAGCACCATTTCTCTCCTCTCCTCTCCTACCACGTTCCCCTACCAAATTGACATAGCACTTAAGGGGCCTATTTCAGCAGTTGTTTCAGATTTGTAAAGAAGAAGGGTCCCAGAAGTTGAAATGCAGCACGAGTCAACCAAAAACAGTTAAAGTAAGTCAGAGAGTGATATTCAGTGAGCTCTTCCAAACTAAAGGACAGCAAAGCTAAGGAATTAAGCTTTTGTGGCAGGCTGAAGTTCAGATCCCTTGGTTGTGATGAGGTATGGCCTGTCTCCAATGGTGACAGTCTGGGATTTTATGATAATCCAATTAACTCTTTTTTGTGACACCGGTAATGCGGTAACTGATATTGCAATATCATTGAAGTCTTATCACAAGGTAGATAATCCAGGTGAAGCAATTATTCTGAAAGCTCAGACCAAGTGTATTTTCATTCAGTAATCATCCAGTCACATACTTCAGGCAAAGATATTTCTGTCCTTGATATTTACATTCAGCATTTGGGTATCCAAAAGCTATTGAACTCCATGGGGTTTACCACTAAGTAGGCCTGGATAGGATGCCAGCATCGTTTGCCTGTTTGTTATATGCTAATGCAGCTTTTTTCAATTTGAAGCATAGTTCTAAACATCTGGAGAGCACCAGATGGAGAGCAGATTGTGGCTGGAAAAGGCTAGTTAATGTTTGTTAGAATATTTTAAGAAATATATTTAAGTTTGCAAAATATTATAAAAGAAACCCACCTTGTATTTAATGACAGATTTAGGGAAGATACATTTATGATAATTAAGCAGGCATAAACTAAAGTCTGTACTCTGAGAATGAAGTACTGTATATAAAAAGCCCATGCGTACTCATTCATTGACATGCTGGGTGTTGAAAAAATTGGGCTGAACCAGGACAACTCTCAGGTATAATTTAGATCATTTTAGGTGTTGATTACCATCTTCAAAGCGCTCCATGGCACAGGGCCTAGTTACCTGCGGGATCGCATTCTACCACATACATCCCTGCGACCAATTCGCTCACACAGGGAGGGACTCCTCTGGGTGCCGTCCACCAAGCAATGCCAACGGGCGGCGCCTAGGAGTAGAGCCTTCTCTGTGATGGGCCCAACCCTCTGGAATGACCTCCCCCCCGATATTAGAACTACTACCGAATTCCGCTCCTTCCGACAAAAACTTAAGACTTACCTGTTCCGACTAGCCGGCCTGGCCCACTTATAGTTCTACTCTTACCTCCTGGCGGATATTTTATTTGGGATAGCTTTTAAGGTTAATGTTTTTAACTTTTTTTAAAAAATGTTAACAAATTTTAATCTAACTTAACTAAATTGTACAGGGAACTTCTACTACCTCCTCCAGTCCTATGTTTAATTTATTTATTGTATACTTATAACATGTATATTTACTGTTCAACTATTTTAATATGACTGTACACCGCCCCGAGTCTCTTTTGAGAGAGGGGCGGTCTAGAAATCCAATAAAGTTAAGTTAAGTTAAGTTATTAAATGCAATTAACATGGATCAATATGACTACTCTCTGGATATTTTTGCTAATGTTTTCCATCAGATTAAAAAATAGAATTTGGCAGCAACTCTGAGAGACAACAATGGCTAAATGTGCAAAATATTTATAGAGCACAAGTCACAAGATATATTTCACGATCTGTATCAAGTTATACCTTCTCCAGTATATACACTATTAGTTTCTCTGCCTGGTTGCTGGGTGGGTATGGCCATGGCCTAGTTGTCCTCTCGCACCACTGTGGGAGGGGGCAATTTTGCCCTTCCCAGGTTCCGGAGGCTTTCCTCGAGCCTCCGGGAGTGTGAAAATGGTCTCCCTGGGCTATGGAGGCGCTCTGGAGTCCAGAAACAGGCCCATTTCTGATCTTCCCAAACTTCTGGTAGGTCCATTTTTTGCCCTCCCCAAGCCTCTGCGTGTGCCCTGCACTTTCCTGCATCCAAAACGGGCTGCATGGGGACTCCTGGGAGGGGAGGGGTGGGCGGGGTCAGCCAGGAGTAGGATTTGGAGGTTCTCCGAACTTCACAGAACCTTAGCTAGAGGTTCTCACGAACCCCTGCGAACCCCCCAGCAGCCCACCCCTGGTTTCAGCCCTTCAAGGTAGATTGGTCTAGTAAAATGTTATGCATGCTGATGCTATATTTATGAAAGGTTACAGTAACAGAATCTGGCAAGTATGAATGTGCTTCTATTAATGAGAACTAGAGAGGATCTTGTCTGAGACATTTTACTAAAGTTACGGTTCTAAACTGGACTCCAATTTCTTTTATCTGATTGTTGTCTTGAATTGTTGTCCTTCCTCTTCCTCCTCTTCCTCAGGCTTTGTCAGGTGCCTTACACAGTTTATTTTCTGTTCACAATAGAAAAATATTGCATCTTCCCACTAGAGGTTATTCCATAAAGGGATATAACATTAGACTGAAATGCAGTTGTGCAGGGTAATCCAATGAACATAGATTTAACAAAAATCAATTCTGTGAAATCCAGAAGTGTGCCAACTAAATTAACATTAAATATTGTTAAATATCCAGTTGGATAGTATTGCTTATAGGCTCCCTTATTAATTGTGCACATACTTGGATCCTGTGAAATTGGTGTTCCACATGCTAAGTATTTTAAATCATCTTTCAAATACATCTAATAAAATAATAAGTAGAACAATAATGAAAAGGGAGAATAATCTGTTTGGGGTTTTAAGTTTTACCTTGGTTTTCAGACATAAATCAAATATAATTATTCAATAAATAAAATGAGAAGGCAAGAGATATATGTGAAAGATAGATAGATAGATAGATGGATGGATGGATGGATGGATGGATGGATGGATGGATGCATGCATGCATGGATGGATGGATGGATAGATAGATAGATTGATAGATTGATAGATTGATTCACCCTAACTGAATTCAAGGGGGACGGATGGACGACCAAAATGTAGTTTGGAAAAAACACCTTTATGATACGACAAGGAAATCACTGCAGAGTGGAAAAATATCTAGTTCCATTCTCTAGTAGAATTCACTAATATTTTGGGTTGTTTGCATCAATCATTGAAGCCACTGTCCATTCATTTTAATATTCATAATTTCAATGTGATGTAGCAAGCTGTCTGGTAGCATATTTTTTTTCCTAATGACTGCAAGAAATTATATACAGGGCTCATTATCAAGTTTTATACTGGTTATCTCCGCTGTTCATTTTATCCCTGTAATCCCCTCGTACAATTGGTTTATTTTATTTTATTGCCTTACACCTATTTTTGTCCATCAAAGTGGTTAAGTTACAAAGCAACATTTTAATAGGAAAATGTTTAAAAAAATCTCTTGCCATTGAGTTTAAATCTTACAAATATGAATAGATTACTTATTTTTGTTCTTTCTCTTTTTTGCTGTTGAATCTCAATTAAAATAATTTGTTTTATCCCTGGAGGAACTTTTTGCCTGGAGTAATTCCTGACCCCTGGATCTCACGCAGACGCTGACTGGGATTTTGGATAAGTCTGTTAAATATTATGAAACCTGCTGTAGAATGAAAGGACTATTGACAACAGGGAAACAGAAGCTGTGTTAAAAACCCTGAAAAGAATAGGAATTGTATGTATGTCAGGATACTAAGATTGCACTACTTTCATGCAAAGCCTATATTAAAATTGACAAGAAGCATGGAGATATTTTTAAGTCATAGAATAGATAAAGAGACTCTGTTCTATCCCAACTCCTCAATTCCTTTCTTTCAAACTTTCCTTCAAATATTTAAACAAAAAAAATGAGTTTGGGACCCAAATCTTTCAGTTGCCTCAGGTTTGACATTTTCATTTTTATTTGCATTACCTTAATTGATTTTGATAATATTTATCCATCAATAAGAAATGTATAAAATACTCAACCAGTATTGCTGACCTTTGTATGCCATCTATAAAAAATACTATCCTTCAGACAGGGACTTTCAGGGTTATTTTTAGCACATATAATCATGTGAATTATTAAGCTTGTATGCCACACAATTCTCAACTACTGCTTGCCTCTTCATGTCCTGTACTGTTTTTTCTTTTCTTTCAAATGATATGGCTTCTTTTAGTGATTAGAAGCAATGCATTCAACAAGTGGGAAACAATTCTGGAATTATAATTTCATAACATGGGGTGGTACCAGATTAGCACATACACATGCTTTAGCTCTTTGTAGCAATTCTAAGTGTGGTGGCTTGTTTCTTGTACATCAAATGAGCAGCATAAATACAAGTAATAAACCTGCTCATCCTACAAACCTGTTGGGATCATTTATTGATTTCTTGGTATTTGCAAAACACTCCAGACTGGTCAGTCAAAACTCTGAGCAATGAACAATGACGCAAGAATAACACCAACTGTATTACCCGTGGACCTTGTAATCCATTGTCCTGGATATATTATGTAACAACATTGCTAACATTGATGTTGACTTTCTTGGGTCTCTAAGGGACTATGCTCCTTATATTGAAAACTGGATTTTTTCCCCAGATTGCTGATAGTTCAGAATTTCTGGACAACTTTTCCTCTTGAATGGAGTTATACTTTCTCTTTCTGTTTCTCTTTTATACATAAAATAACCAATAAGAGATCCTATATATTCAGTGTTCCTGGTCCAAGTATGTTGAAAGGATTCCTCAGCTAGGTTGAGCAATGCATAGGCATGACAACTCCTAACTCCTTCCAGCAGACAATCAACTAGTAGTCTATGAAATTTGGTTTAGCTCCAGATATTGTATTTGTTCTTGCTCGGGCAGTTCCACAGTCACATTTTCGTGCAGCTCTGACCTAATATGAAAATATTGCAATCTGCAAACCAGCATAGTAAACTGAATGTGCCCAACTGGTTTATGCTCAATTTTTGTGGTCACATCAGTGCAAGCTACTGTATCTAACATTGCAGCTGTTTATAAAAATCAGTGTACCAAAATCACTGAAGATGAGAACTATTTATAGACGTGCTACATTCTTCAAATGGTGTGCAAAGAAGGTGAAGAGTGGATAACCCCATGATAGTTTGATAATAATTACCTGTGTCATTTATTCATACTTCCATATTTCCATATTTCTGTCTGCATTTAGATAATGGTGCGGCGACAATGTCTCAAGTCTAATTTGGATTGTCAGTTAAGCATGTTTGAAGAAATCTTTTGAACGTGTGTGTGTGTGTGTGTGTGTGTGTTCTGAATTGCTTGTGGTTTCATTGGATAGAGTAAACTTGCTTATGCAGAGACAATGGCAGAGTTAATCTCCGATCGGGGTGATTCAATGCTATCAGTGGAATCCCTCCAAGACTAAGCACACCTCAATGTAATCTTATTTCCCTCTAACTCCAATTAAGATTTAAATTAGCAATACTGGGTTTTTCCAGCTTGCCCTCAGGTCCATGAACTGAAGTTTCAGAGAACTGCAATAAACAAAAGCTTTCCAACAGGCACTGAGCATGTGCTTTTTAGTTACAGTTATTCACTAATGTAGCCGGAAGCACTATGGAAATGGGTATTCTAGTAATGCGTGAATGCCTACATAGGCAACGTTCTTGCTCTTGGATCTGCATTAACGTCTATTTACGTCAAAATGTTGTTAAGTAGCTGCATCAATTTTCCATTCAGTAGTCACCCATTTGAAGTGATAGATGCCAACACTCCAGAGAAATTAAATACAGTGTTTGCATTATTGGTAAGAAGCATCCTAGCTCATATTCCGAAACAACCTGAACCTTGTTTCACTTTTATTGGTGACCTGGGGTGATCTGTTCTGATGGTACCATTGCAGTAGGTAGACTAACTTTTTGGAAACGGATACTATGACCAAAGGGTGGAAGAGAACGTGATCCACTGTTAGCTACCATAGATAATCCAGAAGCAGTATTTGTCAAAGTATCAGATGGAAGATAAAATATTTACCTCCATCTCCATAATACTCTTTTGAGTCCAGAAGCAAATTAATTGGATATTGTTACAAATCAGATATCAGACTAGCTTGATATCAGTGTATCCGACGTGCTTGTGATCTGTCACTTGTAGCCATATGGCTGTTTCATTGGAAAGGGAAAAGAGATGAAGTCATTAAAAATTAATCATTCATCAGTACGGCTTTCTTGGTTGTCCTACGAAGGCTCCGCGAAATATTCTTATGTGTTTGGAATTGACAAGTTATGTTACTTTATCATCTGCTGGTATTAAAAATCCAGTACGCATACAAGACATTTTCTGTTGGCATATATACACTTTAATTGCCAAACATCCTTATTTGGATTTCATCTGATTATATGGATTGAAGCTGGCAAAATGTATATTAAGAAATCTGGGAGGGTTGTAAGGAAACAACAACAACAACCCTCCAATCTAGTTTCTGCTGGAAGATAATTTGGGTGGTCCTAACCCACCAAGATTTAGAGGCAACAGCATGAAACCCATTATTAACAGTTTTTCCGAAATCAAACACCCACAGCAATACACATCTGACAAGGTATGCTATTGAAACTTGTATGCAAATAGTGGTAACCACATAAAAAAACTGACCTTACTTTGAAGTAATTTGCATTTGGAAAGCCTGAACAGAGGAATTTGCTTACTGTACATACACATACATATATAGTATATACATACCAAATAATAAAAGCAGTGTGATTTGCATTAAAAAAAAGGTTCCCAATAATTTACACAGGCATTTATGTAAATTACAGGAAGATGCATAGAAAGCTGCCGTATGTTACAAGATGTTGCAAATGTAAACAGTTACGAAAGTCTCTAGAAATAGATTTTGAAATATCTATTTTTAAAAAAAGCCAGATGGGAATATTGCCCTTCTAAAGCAGACAGAAGAATGAACGCATGTCCAGCGGGTTACTGATAAGCAAAATCAGCTAGGCATCACCTTTTGGGGTGTGCTTAGGAATACCTATGTATTTAGTCAAACATAAGAGATTTCATTAAGGTCTCTTCTTCCAGAAAGAACATTTGAAAAATGATCCCTTAGGAATCAGATTAACTAGGTGAGACAATATATAAGAATATCTCCTGACTCCTTGGAAACAGTCTGTGACCTTTTATCTGTGGTTGCAGTTTCCAGAACCAAAATAGAGAGAAAGCCCTTTCAGAATCCCATACTCTAAATCTAATACACAGAGGGAGAGAGATGAAGAGGGAGAGGGGGGAGGGAGGGAGGGAGAGAGGGAAGGAGGAGCAGGGAGGTCTCTAAAACACTATAACATGAAATGAGGTGGACTTTTTAATTGATGGAGGGTGGTTTCCAAAAATATTCAGAAAATAAATCACTGTTGTGGTACCTTGCTTTAGTGGGGAGACATTTCAGTGGCAACACTTCCTCCTTTTGAAAAGAAAAGGACACCCTTTCTATTAATGCTAGATACATTTATGAACATACAACTTAAGATCATCTGGATAAGAAAAAGTAGTATTGCTGCAAATCAGTGGATCCATTTTCCAGATCTCCGCATACCTGAACTCTCCAAGAAAGAAAATTTCCATGCTCAAATCTAGTCATCCCGACTTTGCTTCAGTCTATGTTTATGTATTTTTATCCTTTGCACCTCCCCTTCTGAGTATGGGTGGTAGTGATGAGATATTCTCTCTGTGTGTATGTGTGTTGCAGTGGTGGGTTTCAGCCAGTTCGCACCTATTCGGGAGAACCGGTTGTTAACTTTCTAAGCAGTTCAGATAACCAGTTGTTGGAAGAAATCTCCTTTTGTTTTTGTTTTTACTTTACAGGGCTAATCCTGTAAGGAAGGCAGGAAGGAAACATTTGGTGTTGTTTCTAGCCTAATCTTTATTGCCCTGCTTACAGAAACTGCCCCTCTGGTTAACCCTTATTACATTGTAACAGCTAAGGCAAAGTGCCTATCCGTGTGAATGACATTAAAGTTGGTCACGCCCACCCAGTCACATGACCACCGAACCATGCCCACCCAGCTGGTCATTAGGGCAGAGAACTGGTTGTTAAATTATTTGAATCCCCCCACTGGTGTGTTTGTGTGTGTGTGTGTGTGTGTGTGTGTGTGTGTGTGTGTGCGTGTGCATCAGTGGTGGGTTCCTGCCGGATCGCACCGGATCGCGCGCTCCCTTTCGGCGCTAAACCCAGAAGTACAGTCTTGCCCCGCCCCTGGCGACGGGACGACGCTTGCCTGCGCTCCACCAGCTCGGCTGGGAACGGAGACGTTTCTCTGCTCAGCAATGTCTTCAGTGGAGTGGTGGCAGCCTGGCAGGCTGAGCCTGCATCCCTTTCAGGCGCTCCGCTCCGCTGAGGAAACGTCTCCGTTCCCAGCCGAGCTGGTGGAGCGCAGGCAAGCGTCGTCCCGTCGCCAGGGGTGGGGCAAGACCGTACTTCCGGGTTTAGCGCCGAAAGGGAGCGCGCGATCCGGTGCGATCCGGCAGGAACCCACCACTGATGTGAATGTGCATGTCTCTTTCTTTTTTTCTTCTTTACTACGGAGGATATACAATACTCTTTTTTTCAGCTTTGACCAAAATTCATATTCACCATATTCACATTCTCTCTCATTCATACTCAGAAAGTCTAATAAAGGACTTCCTTTGCTCAAGAAGGGACCGTACATATTCCAACAATTTGTCTGTTCATCTTCCACTAATAGTAGGAGACATGAACTGGCCAACTTATGACCTGGAGCACTCTTCAACTCAAACACAAAACAATGATCCAGCATTGCTCCAAGTCAGATGTACAGTGATAGCCCTCTTTCATGGGTCCATGCTGCAAATCCTGTTATTGTTTATTATCATCATCATCCCTAATTGCACGGTGTCCTAGTAGAGACAGAAATGGAGACGGTTTTGTGCTCCTGGAAAATAAGAGGGATGTATCAGCATGCTTGGGGAACTTTATGATTTAGACAAGTACATCATTCTTTTAAAAATATAAAAGATGGCTTTCAAAACTGCCTGATAAAGATTGACTGGGTGTCAGAAACTAAGGGCAGTTGTATATCATGTGAGCAAACTAAAAGAAAACAAATGAGGCTTAGTTGAGTTCCTAACAGACTAGAAAGCTGCATGAAGGAGCAGGCTTCTTAAATGAAATGATGATTTATTGAAACATTTTCTTGCAGGTGTTGTTGCAAAGGAAAAAAAAATCTGCCTAAATATATTTGCTGGGTTAATACTATCTGCAAGTTCACACATTTTGTCAAACAGTCTCCATAGCATACATGTAAATTTGCCTGTATGTATGCAAGGGATGCGGTGTCTCAATGGCTAAGATGCTGAGCTTGTCGATCAGAAAGGTCCCCTTCATTTTTTCCCCCTGTACCTTTCTGATACGAAGGCACAATCATAAGTTTATAATTGCAGAAATCAACATTTAAAAATAAAGTAAAACAAATGTTTGCATTTATTCTGGGCAAAAAAGTTACTTTGCTGTGATATTTTCCCAGCAGATAATGATAACATCAGAGGCAATGGAGTGCGGATGACCCAAGGCCAGCTCTATGGTGCTATTTCCCTTGGCTGCATCAAGATTCGGAATTTCTAGAATAGATCAAATCAGGATCATAGTACCAAATAAGCTTACCTATTTGAGTGGAGAGACAAGTGGCTCAGGGGCTAGGACGCTGAGCTTGTCGATCAGAAAGGTCAGCAATTCTGCAGTTCGAATCCCAAGTGCTGCATAACGGAGTGATCTCCTGTTACTTGTCCCAGCTTCTGCCAACCTAGTAGTTCAAAAGCATGTAAAAATGCAAGTAGAAAAATAGGGACCACCTTTGGTGGGAAGGTAACAGCGTTCTGTGCACCTTCAGTGTTGAGTCATGCTGGCCACATGACCAGGGAGACGTCTTCGGACAGCTCTTCAGCTTTGAAACAGAGATGAGCACTGCCCCCTAGAGTCAGGAATGACTAACACATATGTGTGAGGGGAACCTTTACTTTTATCCTTATGCAAGCATAAATTATACATCGCCTGCAACTGTTTCAAGATTGGCTGTCCTCTCCAAAGAAGGCCACCCTTGAAGAAGTCCTATTATAGTTTATATTCAGCTTTATTCCAATGTGGCTAATGACCAAAATTTAAGGGCTATCTTGGGTGAGAAAGAAGGGGAGTTTCGATTCCTTTCAATTTGGCAGGCCCCTTTCCTCAAACTTTTTTTTAAAAATAATTTTATTCCTTGAGGGTAAAATGACACCCTTTGCTTTCAAGATGATAATTCCTAACACTTTTCTTTGAAGATCTGGAAAGGCTGCAGAGACGTAGGTGGAGGGAATAAAAAAACATTTGTGCTGATTAATAAATAAAGGGAGACTGGGAATCACAGGCTCTCCTCCTTTATCAGCTAAGCCAGGGAAATAGGTATGTATTGTGTCACAACCCCTGGTATGCCCAAATATGTGTATATACACATACATTTACATTTACATTTACATTTACATTTACATTTATACATACATACATACATACATACATACATACATACATACATACATACATACACAATACAATAGCAGAGTTGGAAGGGACCTTGGAGGTCTTCTAGTCCAACCCCCTGCCTAGGCAGGAAACCCTATACCGTTTCAGACAAATGGCTATCCAACATCTTCTTAAAGACTTTCAGTGTTGGGGCACTCACAACTTCTGGAAGAAAGCTATTCCACTGATGAATTGTTCTAACTGTCAGGAAATTTCTCCTCAGTTCTAAGTTGCTTCTCTCCTTGATTAGTTTCCACCCATTGCTTCTTGTTCTACACTCAGGTGCCTTGGAAAATAATTTGACTCCCTCTTCTTTGTGGCAACCCCTGAGATATTGGTACACTGCTATCATGTCTCCCCTAGTCCTTCTTTCTCTTAAGCTAGACATACCCAGTTCCTGCAACTGTTCTTTATATGTTTTAGTCTCCAGTCCCCTAATCATCTTTGTTGCTCTTCTCTGCACTCTTTCTAGAATCTCCACATCTTTTCTACATCGTGGTGACCAAAACTGAACACAGTATTCCAAGTGTGGCCTTACCAAGGCATTATAAAGTGGTATTAACGTTTCACGTGATCTTGATTCTATCCCTCTATTGATGCAGCCTAGAAGTGTGTTGGCTTTTTTGGCAGAATGCGGGATCGCATTCTGCCCCATACATCCCTGCGACCAATTCACTCTCACAGAGAGGGACTCCTCCGGGTGGCGTCCACCAGGCAGTGTCAGAGGGCGGCGCCCAGGAATAGGGCCTTCTCTGTGATGGGCCCAGCCCTTTGGAATGACCTCCCCCCAGATATCAGGACAACGACCGATCTCCGCTCCTTCCGCACGAAACTCAAGACCCACCTGTTCCAACTAGCCGGCCTGGCTTAGCTAGAACTTTCTAACCTCCCTGGCAATTTTAATATTTTAATATTTTAAATGTAAATTTTGGGGGTTTTAACTGTTTTAATTGTTTTAATTTATTGTTATTTATTCGAACCTAGTGGCTTCCATTTGTATTTAACTGTTAAATATTGATGTCACCTCCTCCATGCCACACTTGTATTTTGATTTAATTGTACGTCGCCCCGAGTCCCTTTGCGGAGAGGGGGCGACTGATAAATCGAAATAAATAAATAAATAAATAAAGCTGCTGCACACTGCTGGCTCATATTTAAATAGTTGTCCACTAGGACTCCAAGATCGCTTTCACAGTTACTAGGGTTGAGCAAGGTACCACCTATACTGTACCTGTACATTTCATTTTTGTTGCCTAAATGTAGAACCTTACTCTTTTCACCATTGAATTTCATTTTATTAGATAGTGCCCAATGTTCAAGTTTGTCAAGATCCTTCTGTATCTTAAGCCTATCTTCTGGAGTGTTGGCTATTCCTGCCAGCTTGGTGTCATCTGCAAATTTGATGAGTTCCCCATTTATTCCCTCATCCAAATCCTTGATGAAGATGTGGAAGAGTATTGGGCCCAAAACAGAGCCTTGGGGTACTCCACTGCATACTTCCCTCCATGTAGATGCAGTTCCATTGAGGACTACACGTTGAGTGCGGTTGGTCAGCCAGTTATGAATCCATCTGGTGGTGATGCTGTCTAACGCACATTCTTCTACTTTATCTAGTAGTAGGTTATGGTCTACCTTATCAAATGCCTTACTGAAGTCCAAGTAAACTATATTGACGGCATTTCTCTGCTCCACTAATTTTGTCACATTATCAAAGAATGCAATAAGATTAATCTGACATGATCTGTTTTTGACAAACCCATGTTGGCTTTTGGCTATTATTTTGTTTGCTTCTAGATGTTCACTAATTCATTGCTTGATTATCTTTTCCATAATCTTTCCTGGTATTGAAGTCAGGCTGATAGGTCTATAGTTTCCTGGATCTGCTTTTTTTTCCCTTTTTTGAAGATGGGAACCACATCAGCTCTTTTCCAGTCCTCTGGTAGTTCCCCGGTGCTCCAGGATCTCTGAAAGATATAGTTCAGTGGTTCTGAGATCTCATCTGCCAGTTCCTTTAGAACCCCGGGGTGTAATCCATCTGGTCCTGGAGATTTGAACTCGTCTAGGGTAGACGGGTGCTCACTTACATTTTCTTCCCTATTTAAACTTGTCTTCATAATCTGATTTTTGTAGTGCTGTTTTTGATAGGTTGGACTGTTTTATCCCTTTGTGTAAAGACAGATGCAAAACATGAGTTAAATAGTTCTGCTTTCCCCCTGTTGGTTGTCAGCTTCTTGCCACTTTCTCCCAGTAATGGACCAATTGTTTCCTTCACTTTTTCTTTTTCTTTTAACATGTTGGACAAGCTTTTTTTGGTCGTGTTTTACTTTTGTGGCAAAATATTCTTAGTTATAGATATTCTGCCTTAGTTATGCCCCCCCCCCCTTTCCACTTTTTGTACTTATCTTTTTTGTCTTTCAATTTGTCAGAGAGTTCTTTATGCAGCCATGCTGGTTTCTTTTGGGAGCTGTTATTTTTCTTCTTCATTGGTATTGTGTTAGACTGGGCTTTTGTAATCTCATTTTTCAAAATTTCCCAAGCTTCTTGAGTTGTTTTCCCCTTGAGGATTCTCATCCATGGAATTTTTCCCAAGCTCTCTCTAAGTTTATTGAAATTAGCTCTCTTAAAGTCCAAGACTCTAGTTTCACTTTGTTCTACTACTTGTGTTTGCATAATGTTGAATTCCAATATTGCATGGTCACTTGCACCCAGGGTTCCTGTGGCTTCAACACCTTCTATCATTTTCTCTCTGTTAGTGAGAATTAAGTCCAACATGGCTGATCCCCTTGTTCCCTTCTCTACTTTTTGGGAAACAAAGTTATCTGCTAGGTTTGTTAGGAACATGTTGGATCCTCCACTTGGTGCAGAGTTTGTTTCCCAGTTGATGTCAGGGGAGTTAAAATCCCTCACTACTATTGTGGTGTGCTTCCTACATACCTTAGTTAGCTGACTAGCAAAAAGTTCATCTACTTCCTCTGCTTGGTTGGGTAACCTGTAGTATAGACCCATGGCAATTTCATCCCCCCCCCAACCTTTAATATTGACCCAAATGCATTCAAGATATTTCTCATCATTGTTGTCCTCTATTTCTGTAGAGAGGTAATTATTTCTTACCGTGTTTCCCTGAAATTACGACATGTCCTGATAATAAGACCATGCCATATTTTTCCTGTGGGCAAAAATATACGCCCTCCCCCAATAATAAGCCCCCTGGACAACACCCCCATCCAGCCAGGCAGAGCACCACTCACCAACCTAGCGATATCCTGAAGGCGCAAAGCTGCACGGGGAGGGGGGCAAAGGCACTCACATTGCTTGATGCCTTTGGGATACCATTAGGTTGGTGGGTGGTGCTGTGCCCAGCTGGAGCGGGGGATTGCCGGGCAGCTGCTCTCATGAGCAGCTTTCCAGCCAGATATAGTGCCACTCACTGACTCAGTAATATCCCAAAGGCACTAAACCGCGTGGCGCTCTGCCCGACTGGAAAGAGAGGTTGCATGAGCATTTGTTCTGCCTCCAGCTCACGTGCTTCCCTGCCTCACCATGCCCAACTCTCCCTGCAGGGCTGGGCCAGGGTGCCGCCACTGCCGCCATTGGCACCCAGCTGCTGCCGCCACCCCACTGCCGTCGCCACCCCACTGCCGTCGCCACCCCACTGCTGCTGTCGCCACCATGCTCTGAGCATAACCGTCTTCCAAACTCCGGAGCTCTATGGTTGTGGGCTGGCTGTTGGAAGACTCTGGTAAAGAGACCCTTCCCGCAGCCAGCCCACAACCATTGAGTGTAGTCCCAGAGTGGCCGCTGCCGGAAGACTCGGAAACAGATCTACAGAGTTTGGAAGCCAGTTATGCTCATAGAATGGCAGTGGCGGCAGTGGGGCAGCGGGGCTGTGGCAGTAGCAGGGCCATGGCAGTGCCGGCGCCCTGGCCCAGTCCTGCAGGGAGAGTTGGACATGATGAGGCAGGGAGGCACGCGAGCTGGAGGCAGAAGAAATGCTCACGCAACCTCTCTTTCCAGCCAGGCAGAGCGCCACGTGGCTTAGCACCTTTGGGCTATTACTGGGTCAGTGAGTGGCGCTCTGCCCGGCTGGAAAAGGGCATTGCCAGGCAGCTGGCCATGAGTGTGGTCATCTCATGACGGCTTTGTTGTGCTGCTGTGACAGCGCAACACAGCCATTTGCCCCTGAGGCTGTGCCCAGCTCTTATAGCGTGGCAACTCCATAGAGTGAAATGACCAAATTGGACACCTAATTTCTGTTTGGAGAGCACAGATTAGAGATTCTAGATAGGTAATCTGTCTATGTAGACTAGTAATTTGTTTACAAAGGGGACAGTATCCAAATTTGAAAAGAGTACTGCGAAAGACAGGTGCAAGACAGCTATTACATTGAACTAAACTGGTCATTTTGAAATAAAATAAAATCACAATTTCAAGCGCACTAATCCAGAATGTATTATTACTATTTTGGTTTATGGACATATGATTCTCTCTACTCCTCTTTGTCTCTCTGCTTCCCCACTTCCAGCCAGCAGCTCCAATCAGCAGCCACAGGAAAGTTCAAATGAAATGGAGTTAAAGGGCCACTACCTACTTCTCTTTGTCTCTCTGCTTCTCCCCTTCCAGCCAGCAGCTCCAATCACCAGCCACAGGAAAGTTCAAATGAAATGGAGTTAAAGGGCCACTACCTACTCCTCTTTGTCTCTCTACTCCCCCTCTTCCAGCCAGCAGCTCCAATATATAAAAAGGCAACATTAAAAATAAAAATATGGTTTTCTGCCTGGATGGTCTTCTGTGATGAGCCGAATGACAGAAAGAGGGAGTAGTGAGCTCCCTCCCATATTTGGGCATACCAGGGGTTGTAACACAAATACATACCTATTTCCCTGACTCAGCTGATAAGGAGGAGAGCCTGTGGCTTAGTGGCTAAGACTTCTGCCTAAGATATAATACAGCCCAGGTTCGAATCCCAGTAAGGGTATGGCTAGCTGATGAGAGCTAATTACCTCAAAATAGATCTATACTAGTCTCCCTTTATTTATTTATCAGTACAAATACAACACAAATATAAAAAGGCAACATTAAAAATAAAAATATGGTTTTCTGCCTGCATGGTCTTCTGTGATAAGCCGAAGGACAGAAAGAGGGAGTAGTGACCTTCCTCCCATATTTAGGCATACCAGGGGTTGTAACACACACACGCGCACACACACACACACACACACACACACACACACACACACACACACACACACACACACACACACATATATATATATATATATATATATATATATATATATATATATATATATATATATAATGTTGTATTTGTGCTGATAAATAAATAAAGGGAGACTAGTATAGATCTGGGCATACCAGGGGTTGTAACACAAATACATACATACATACACACACACACACACACACACACACACACATTTATTCCCTGTTCTGTTCTGTTTTTAAAGGTTTCTACTTAAAGATTGGTGCCAGAGCTACAATGCTTATATATTTTCAAAATGTGTTTTAAGCAATAAGTTGTACAACATTTTTAGAACATGTGTTAAGCTATTTCTCTAAGAATGAAGCTCTTAACAAAACATAAGCACTCTGCATGAGATCTTAGCAGCAAAGTGCTTAAAAGATAAAGTAAGAATTGGTACCATGGGAAGAACACCAGCTGTAGTGCACACAGGTCCATTATGAGAAGGATGGTAGAGGGTAGGGAGAAAATGATTTAATCAGGAGTAAAACCAATTTTATTATAAGGGCACGCAGGGGGTGTGGCACCATAGTGAGAAGGACATTTCAAAATATCTGACAGATTTCAACAATGTGAAAACCCACCCTGTTCTTTAAAGTGACAGTAAACCCCACCAGGTCTCTCCTTCTGAAGCTATTGTGAGTAGACAACTGTGTAAAACTGGCCTGCTAAGTCACTGCCTGTCTTATTTCAATGGCATGTTAAGGAAATAAATAAATAAACGGCTAATTGTTGAAATACAATCAATCAAATTTTATCTTGAAGGATTTTTTTTTGCTGATTTGCCTGCTTTGTTTTTAAGCCCACTCTTTTATTCAATTTCCAGAGCCTAATTGTTTTTGTGTGAATCTAAACTCTTTTTTTAAAAAAAAAAGTATACTTAAAAGAATACTTTTCAGTGATTTTTTTTTATTTAAAAAACGGTTCCCCTAAAAAGATACATGAATGTTAATGCAGAGGGGAGGATCAGATCTGTGTTAAATTTAAATTCCTTCTACAA
>NC_138548.1:146877218-146939718 GCF_964273705.1 Natrix helvetica
TCAAAGAACTTACCTTCTTCACCTAAATAGAAGTAAGGTGGTTTAGTTAGAGGTAGTTTTCAGCTGATTTTGATGAGTGAGATAACATATAATACATTCATATTTTTTGATTTTCGAACATCGGGGGAGTATTAGAGATACCTCTTCCAAGAATTCATATTTTCATAGGACAAATTGATGGTTTTTTTTTCATTCAGCTGTTTTAAATTCCTGTTAACGTTCTGAAGGCCATTATAAAAATTGTCAAGATGAGTAGATTTTTTTAAAAAAAATGCTTCAAAGAAAAAGCATAGGGGATAATATTTTATTGGATTTGATTTGATTCAAAAATAAATGCAACAGAACTGGCAAATCTGTCTATTGGCAAGTGGGGAGGGATTCCTTTCATTTTATTTCTTAGCAATAAGTTTGGATAACAAAATGGATTTTTTTATTATAGATCACAACGGATATCTTTTGATTAAACTATATACGTTAACATTTTTGGTAGCTCTTAATAGACTTTTGCTGATAAGCTTTTTTCTCATTTGATTATTCATAAGGGATGAGCTATAGAAAGAATGGAAAAATATTGGCGAAAGTATTAAGTTACTAAATTGTTTATACATGTTTGGGCAGAGGGGGGGAAATAATCTTTTATATATCTTCTTTTTCTTTCTTTTTTTCTTTTCTGTTTTCTATCTCTGTACTTTTCTTTGTCTTTACTTTTTATTTTTTCTTTAGTTTGCGTTAGTCTTTTATCTTTAATTTTATAATCTGTAATAAAATTATTGCAAAAAACAAAAAAAGAGAGCAAGAACTGGAAAATCTGTCAATTTGCTGTTTCTTGTTGTTCTTGACCCATTAATGAATAAAATTTGCATTGGCAGAAGAAAATAGTTACATGAAATTGGTATACATTTGGTTTACATGTTATAGCTACATTTTCCTAATATCTGTATTATATTCCTAGTTTATGTCCTCCTTGCAAATATTTTTGTTGAATGCAAAACATGATATATCCTTTCCCAACTATGCATGTTTGTTTATTGAATCACATTGCAAAATTCAGACAGATGCTGATGTTATGAGGCTTGTGAGGTATGACTAGGATAAATTCTTTTTAAAAAAAGAAAAGAAAAAAGGGGGTCCAAATCTGGTCTTTATTTCTCCACTCCAGAGGAACATGCACTGTAATTTGATAGGATGAATAAAATTATCAATTATAATCCTCATTATATAATAAAGACAGCTGGTATAAAACAGCCTAAGAACAACCTAAAACAGCTCCTAAAAACAGTGTTAGAAGAAGCTCAGGGTCTGCTTAGAGATATAGTTCTGTAGTATTTCTATACAATATCAGAAATAATATAAAATATGGAACTTAAATCGATTGGTCAAAAAATTAAAGGACATTCTTTCACAGGTACCATAATAGCTTCCTTTTTTCTGCTCAAAACCAGGATTCCTCTCTTGCTGTATTTGGTTAGTTTGGTGAAGGAGCTCATTGCTTTGGCCTGTCATTTCAGAAATGAGAACAATATGGTTCTACATCAGGTGTGTGTGGGTGGGGGGGTGGGGGGGTGGGGGTGGCTTTACTATTGGTTCATTAATAATCAAGGTTGCTGTTTGCACTTATTTATTTTATGGATGGTTTTATTGTTGTTGTTGCTTTTAAATTTGTTTAAATTGCTTTAGAATTTTAGAATTGTAAGCCACCCAAGAGTCACTTGGTTGAGTTAGGCAGCTATAGAAATCGAATAAACAAACAAAAAAACACTAGCACTTAGACTTATATACTGCTTTACAATGCTTTACAGCAGTGGTGGGTTTCAATTTTTTTTAGAACCTCTTCTGTAGGTGTGGCCTGCTTTGTGGGAGTGGCTTGCCAGTCATGTGACCGGGTGGGAGTGGCTTGCCAGCCATGTGACCGAGTGGGAGTGGCTTGCCAGCCATGTGACCAGGTGGGCATGGCCAACTTGTAAAATGTGGTGAAACTCATTTAACAACGCTCTTGCTTAGCAACCAAAATGTTGGCTCAGAAACTCTGGTATTTGAAGCACGCAAGTCTTAAAGCTGTCAAGTTACCCTTGCACCCCTAACCCTTTAGAAAAAAACCCAGGGGTGTTCAAACTTGACAGCTTTAAGACTTGTGGACTTCAACTCCCATAATTCCTCCTCTCGCTCTTCATCTTGATGATGTGCGGACGGGCGGAGGGAGGAAGCTGGAACCGGTTCTAAACGGCACAGCAGATTTGTGGAACCTCTTCTATAGAAGAGGTTAGAACTTGCAGGAACCCACCCCTGCTTTACAGCCCTCTCTAAACCGTTTACAAGAGTCAGCCTATTGCCCCCGACAATCTGGGTCCTCATTTTATCCAACTCAGAAGGATGGAAGGCTGAGTCAGCCTTGAGCCCATCAGGATTGAACTGCTGGAGTGAGCAAGTTAGTTAGCCTGCAATTCTAACTAATGTGCCATCACAGCTCTTATGCATGCACGTATAGACACACATACTATATATCAGAAAGAAGTTATCTCCTGCATTTGTATCAAATGTGCCAGGAGTTGCATTTCTGCAAATACTCTTCTGACTCCGTGAATATAGATAATTCATTTCATAAATGCAATTTATAGATTCTGCTTGTAAATCCACATCAGGTTTGAACTGGCCTAAAACTAGGTATTTGCAATGGATTTCCTTCCCAAGTTCTTATGCAGGAACTTGCATTCTGAGCTCCTTCGGCAATTTCCAGATTCCAAAATTGGCAGATACAGTATCTTGGAGTGATATATTTTAAGGGTGTAAACCACACTGGATCTTGTCCTGATTTGAAAACAACCTCTCTCCCCCAATAATTTATCAGGACTTACATTAAAAATAAATCAAAATCTTTCCCATTTGATAGTAAAGATATTCCTTCATGAATGGTATGTTGGTGACATTAGCACATACCCAAATATATTTGATTTATATATTGTTGTGCTTGGATATAACAGCAAACTATGGTGTATTATTGTAGGCATGAAACCAAGTAACTCATTCCAAGCTAATTGAATATGACTTTTCTATTACCTTAAGAAGACAGAGCAGCCTTTTCTTTGGATCAAAAATAACATTTGTGAAACATGCAAGTTTTCTACGTGAATATCAATAGCAATAGCACTTAGATTTATATACTGCTTTACAGTGCTTTGTAGCCCTCTCTAAGCGATTAACAGAGTCAGCCTATTGCCCCCAACAATTTGGGTCCTCATTTTACCCACCTTGGAAGGATGGAAGGCTGAGTCAACCTTGAGCCTGGTGAGATTTGAACTGCCAAATTGCAGTCAGCTGGCAGTGAAGTAGCCTGCAATACTGCACTCTAACCATTGTGCCACCGTGGCTCATCATGAATATTGGAGAATTGTCCCCACTCAACTGAAAACAACAATAAACAGAGCAATCAGAATTAAATTTCATATTCGAAAACAGATAAATACAGTAATGAAGTGCTAAGGTTTCAGTGTTACTGAAGAAATATCACTAGGTGACTCAAATCATCACCACCACCCACCCGAAAAATCCTAGGGACAAATTAGATAGACTGTGATTTAACTAAAACTGTCTCTTTGGGCTCTAGTTTTCTATTTGATTGATTGCTTTACAAACGGATTGATTGAATTAAGGATAATTCAATCACATGAGCTCTTGCCTATAGCCTGAAGTAATCTAGAAACATATTTAGCACTTATGCTTTCATTTTTCAAGGCTTCTTTAATTATGGGGTGGAGCTGTGGTCTTGATTCACAACCATCTTGTGACAGATTTAAAGTTGAACTATGACAAATAAAAAGACAGCCCATTCTTAGATACCAAGCTTGGCTCTACTTTGAAAAAAAGTCAGCATCTCAATTTGTGAAGTTAACCTATACATCAACACAGATAGTCCTCGACTTACAACAGTTCATTTAGTGACCATTCAAAGTTACAACAGCACTGAGAAAAGTGCTTTCTGATGACTTTTCACACTTACAACTGTTGCAGCATCCCCATGGTTATGGTGATCAAAATCCACACGCTTGAGAACTGACTGATATTTATGGCGTTTACAATGTCCTGGGGTCATGTGATCCCATTTTGCGACCTTCTGACACACAAAGCCAATGGGGAAAACCATTCACTTAACAACCGCATTACTAACTTAACAATTTCAATTATTCACTTAACAACTGTGGCAAGAAAGGTCATAAAATGAGGCATAACTCACTTAACAAATGTCTCATTTAGTGTTGTGGCCCGCCAGTGTCCAGCAGATTAGGACAGTGAGGAGATTGGGGAGGAACCTGGGCCAGTCCTGGAGTCTGGGGAAGGCCCTGACCAGTGCTCTGCGTCAGAGGCAGAAATGGGGCCAGGACCTTCTGACAGTTATCAGCTGCCTTCAGAATCAGACACCAGTGAGGCAGACGAACAGCTGGAGCCTGTTCCCAATGTGCACATGTGCAGAGTTGCCAGATGAAGGGAACAGCTAAAGAACAAGGGTCGACTTGGGAATAAAGCCACAGGTGAATGATGAATGGCCCCTCCCATAGGGAATCAAAGAAGAATGAAAGGGGAGGAGTGTTTGCCAGAGACAATTTGTTCATTCCTGCATTCTTGCCAAGTATTGCGGTGTCTGAAAGATTTCGGCCTGGCCACTCCCCAAGCTTGATAAAGGTCGGTAATTGTGAACTATCTTGAAAGACTGTGGGCCTGTACTTTGCTGCAGAGGAATTCACTGTAAATTAAATGAAAGGGGTTTATTGGGATAAGGACTTGGCTTCATGCTGCTGGAGAAGCCTAGGTCAGAACACTTAGCAACAAAAATTTGGGGCTCCATTGTGGTTATAAGTCGAGGACTATTTGTACTTTCCAGGTTTTCAAATGCTAAAGATCTTCCTCTCCCCCCCCTCTCTTTTTAAATGTGTTCTGTCCGAAGAGAATAAGAATACAAAGCTGTACATTAAGACCAACCGAAAATATAAATAGTATTTCATAACTGCCAATGAAGCTATAGTATATGGAAAATAAAGATTTGTACAAATCCAATTGTCTGAGAATCAGTTTGATATAGTGGTGAAGACATCAGGCTGGAGACCATGAGTTCTAGTCCCACCTGACACACAAAGCCATTTTGGTGAGTTTGGGCCAGTCGTCCTCTCTCAACTCAAGGAAGCAGGCAAGAGCAAATTACTTCAAAAATCTTGCTAAGAAAATTATAGGGACTTGTCCAAAAAGTTGCCAGAAGTCAACACTTACTTGAAGGCACCCACATACCTGGTCTTCCTTCCTTCCTTCCTTCCTTCCTTCCTTCCTTCCTTCCTTCCTTCCTTCCTTCCTTCCTTCCTTCCTTCTTTCTTTCTTTCTTTCTTTCTTTCTTTCTTTCTTTCTTTGGAATGGTACTGGACAATTTTCTATACCCGTTTAAGGACTTTTCTAATTAAATTAGAATTATTTGAAGGGGAGGCTCAACCTTTTACTTTCACATAATAATTTAAACTAGTCATTGTTATAACAACAAATCTATCTAATCAACAAAACCCCAAAGCAATGTTTCATTTTTTCCCCATCTCAAGCACAAAGTTCAGAAGCGGGTTCCAAGTAAGGGGTTTAAATTAATGTAGTGCACGCTACATCAGGCTATGGCTTATGCTTTGCTTTTAATAAGATCATCAGCGCTTTTTCTACCTTGGTTAGAAAGCAGCCTATTTAATACAATTAACCAACTTTCTGGAGTGAGAAACCAGTATGTGGATTGTTTCAGTGCTGACTGAAATTCTGCTTTACTATTTTACATATCATTTTTCTTCATGTTGGTCTTCCTTTTAATTTGCTTGCAGATGAAGCCATCGTATGAGATAAAACTCAATGTTGTGACAATAAATTGCATTAAATATCACAGACAATTACTGAATGCAATCATAAAACCTTTGTGGATTTGTGGATTTTCCTTGTCCCTTCCTCACCTTTGAAACTGCTTGGGTAAAGAATGGAATTCTGTGGATTTCTTGTTCTATTTTAGACATCCTTGCTCTGTTGATATTAAAAGCAAATGGAAATGGAAGGGAAACATCCTATTCATTTCAAGCGTATCGGTGACTCATCCTGGGAACAATAGCAGCAAACTAACACAAACTATTTGCAACAACTGCTAGAAAATTACTGAAAATAAGTAGTTTCTGATCATGATGATGAAGTAAGAAATTTGGATCAATTCTTTCTCTAAAATGAATACTACGCAATCGTATTAAACTAACATGGGTTCCAGATCCTGATAATTATTAGAATTAAAAAAACATGTACATTCATCCTTTAATTTTATATATATATCATTTCTTTTACTTTGGTAGTTAAGTGTGTTAAGTATATTATATCTACAAAGATAAACACACATTCTGTCAAATGGTTTTGGGAATATACTATATATTTCATAGGGAAAATATAGAAGCAAACTTCATTTGAAATAAATATTAACTCTGATTTCATTTAATTGTATTTATGGACTGTTACTCTAGTACCCTACATTTTTTCTACAGTGTATAGTTGTCAGCATGTCGTAATGACTGGTTAAAGTGTTTATGCTTTTCATATTTTAAAAGCTACCTCATGAAGCTCATTAAGTAAATTAATAAATATTCATCTCAGGGTAGACAATCTTCAATATCTTCTATTCCAAAATCAGACTTACGAATCCCTCTTCCAATAAAACCTTTGATAAATGCCAGACTTGAAGGAGAAAAAGTAAGATAATGTGGGTGCAGAATGAGCAGTCAAAATCCATGTGATGAAAATACAGGAACTCACAAATTGATTGCCACGCTGTACAGAATCTCTAGGAAGTTCTCCTAACATCAATCGTTTCTCTTCCTTGGCAGCAGGGGGCGCTACTAGCATCATTGTGGCACAACAGAACCATCAGTGAAAAATAAATGCTATTGTTATTCTGAGCTCTCCAAAGCTATTTCTTGAAGCTGTTCCTATTTTATGAACTGGATATGAAACAGTCAAGAATACATTTGAAAAGAAAGGGAAGTAGAATAGCATCCAGCAATGAATCAGCATGGACAGAATGCAAAATAAATCACTCTTCTTAGGATACTATTATTGCTTGTAGTAAACTTCTTTTCTCCAATTAAACGACTTACCAAGGAACACTCACACTTTTGTGGAGGAATTCCTTTGCCTAGCAAGGAATCCTAGAGAGTTCTATGAATTGCAAATTAATTTCACATATGGTATGTATAATGCTACATTTGATTGTACTGTATAAAATGAATATTC
Source organism: Natrix helvetica (assembly GCF_964273705.1). NCBI lineage: Eukaryota > Metazoa > Chordata > Lepidosauria > Squamata > Natricidae > Natrix > Natrix helvetica. The sequence goes on from NC_138548.1 coordinate 146,884,497, forward strand.
ATCCTACAGCATGTCCATCCTTCAGAACAATGCTCACTAATATCCTAACTTGTATTCAGTGTAAGTATTGAGAATGAGATAATGAAGAAGAATTATAATAGCAGCCAAAATATAATGGTGGGCCTATAGATTGAGGGAAAAAAATAGCTAAGGATTTTCAATTTCAGCACCTGAATAATGTTTGAAAAATTTGTGAATCCAAAAAGTATTGGCATGCTGAAGTAGAAGCAAGACTAGTTTCAATGTCCTTATATCAAAAGAAAGTTAGATATAAGAATGAGAGAAAAATGTATTAGGAGTTGAATTTGAAGGCAAGAAGGTGTTTTAAGTCACCTATCATCTGTTTGCAATTCCTTAAAGCAGATCCTTTTCCCAGGATTCCAGAGCTGTTCTCAGTGGCAGCATGGCCCTAGAAAAAATTTAACAGAATAACGAAGTTGGAAGGGACGTTGGAGGTTTTCTAGTCCAACTCTTTGCTCAAGCAGGAGAGACCCTATGCCACTCCAGACAAATGGCTATCCAATCTCTTCTTTAAAGACCTACAGTGAGGGATCACCCACAACTTCTTGAACTTATTGATGGGGCTGCCAATTTACCTTAATTTAGGAATTGAGTCAAAAGTCACCTACTGCCACCAGTAGCCTCCCACCGTCCAGTACGATCCCACAGAGTTGGCCTCCTCAAGGTGCTGTCAGCCAGACAGCGTCAGCTGGTGACCCCCAGGGAGAGAGCCTTCCCTCTGGAATGAGCTGTCCCCGGAGCTTCGCATAATCCCTGACCTCTGGTCCTTCCGACATGCCCTAAAAAGTTGGCTTTTCCAGCAAGCCGGCCTGGCCTATTAATTTTATCTCATTTTTTAAATGTATTGTCCTATAAATTGGGTTTGTTTTTTGGATATGTATTTAATTTCTTTTTAACTTTCGAGATGTGTGTTTTTTAATGTTGTATGCCGCCCTGAGTCCTTTGGGAGAAGGGCGGCATATAAATCCAATAAAACAAACAAACAAACAAACCTTCTGATGAATGAAGGGGAGAAAGAGGGTCCTCCATAGGCAGCTAGAAGTTTACAGTTGTCTTCCCCTACACAGTATGAAGTTGTATCTTTGCCATTGTTACTATAGTGGTTTCCTGCCATCAACTTCTTTCTACATAACTACTGTCCAATATGGGTGTCTACTCGCTTTATTAGGGCAGTTGAGAAGATCTTCACACCATGCTTGGCCCTTCTGGGATATACCATATATTCTTGGTATTTCCTCCTAGCATTCTTTGCTCATCCTTCCTAGGAGCTACATAATGAGGTTATGTGTGTGAATAAATAATGAATAAATAGTGAATAAGAATAGCAAAGCCGAGTTAACAGACTTTTCCTCTCTTAAGTGTTGATGGTTATTGCAGTGCCATGCAATGAAGGGGTGAAATCAAACTAAAGCTAAGAGACAGACATTCTGGCTCAGAATCTCCGGAAATATTTTTCAACTTATGAGAATAGCCCACGTCCCAAAGTGATACCAGCATAGACAAAACAAAACAGTACTGAAAAAAAATTAAAATGTATTAAAAATCCCATTCCATTATATATCCATTAATTTAATTTAGTTTAATTAATTAATAGAATGTCCGACCTAAAACACAGGTAAGAAAGCTCTAACGTTAGCAGAATTTCAGGCTGTTGCCAAACGTCCTAGTAGAGTCAGTAACCCTGGCACTTTGCTTCTGTTCTATCAAACCATGCCCATAATCTTTCCTCCTCTTTTTAACCCTTTAGTCCGGTTGTGTTAAAGTTTCTGCTGCTAAAATCACACTGTGGGATATCCAATCTCAAACCCCAGTGCCAAGAGGATCAACGATAGAATAAAAAGCCTCTTTTAGCAGGCTTTGCAGTTTGATTTGTTTCCATGTGTCAGAAGCTAAATTCTCGTTCCCTGTAGTTTTACAAAGCTGTGAAACATTCATGTATTCCTCATTCACAGTATAGCATCAGTGTCTGTACATGTACAGTTGTAAACAAACAAAGGTCTGTGAATTAAAGTAAGCATGAACACATTGCTGTTGAGAGGATTTTTGTACCCTGAATTTGTTTCAAGATTTCCATTTGAGCGTGCTTAAGCAGAACTACCCTTCTATTAGGTATTTCAAGAGAGAGAGAGGGGGTGAATATGAGAGGTCAAAGTATGTACCATAGATTCAGGTTACTTCCATGCAAGAGCACTTCAAAGAAATATTTCCCACCATTAACCAGAAGTGGATTTTTTAAAAAGGCAAAAAGGAATCACTTGAGGGTGACAATTTAAGAGAGAACTGATAGGCACATTTCCCAAATTTATAAAACAATAAAAAGGGCTAGGCCCAGAATTTTCATATTTACTTAGAAGTGTAGAATATTTGATGGGATATTTGATGTTACCTAGTTTGGTAATGAAACATCTGCAAGAAAATAATCCAACATGGACAGCAGCAAGGATCCTCTTTTCAACTCCGAGCTACAAATATTCTCTTCTGTTGGTTGCTTAGGAGTAAAAGATTTCATAAAAGCCTCCTGTTTCTCTGTAAAATGAGGATCCAGACTGTTGGGGACAATGTGCTGACTGTGTAAACTTAATTAACAAAAAATCTGGGGATAGGGGAAAGCAGAGAATAGAGACAAATGTCACGGATTGACCAACATATCTGAATGTTTGCAAAATTAATAAACAAAAGAACAAAAAAAATGGCCATTCTGGGAAGGCTAAGAACAGGTTAAGTTAGCAATAGCTTTAGTATCTAAATTATTTCCCTTCTTGTCTACCTAACAGGTGATGAATGCTGGGTGATATGACAACTTGATCTCATGTAAGGTAGTAAAAGTAGCTACAAAATAAAGAAATTACAGGGCACAATCGCTATGAATGCATCCAAAGTGACTCATTCACATGCGCAGACACATGCACACCTCTTCCATTAAGCAGGTAACTCAATAGAAAGTGACAGTTCCTGTTTGGAAGATGTTAAAAAAAAAAGATACAAATAGCAACCCACACATACTTCAGTAGGAGTGAGAAAGAGCCCACAACAAAATATTCCTACCTCAAAGGTGTTAGAACTGAATTAAGTGGCAGATGTCAGAGCCTCCCAGAGTATCCCCCACATTTTATTCTACACATGTTCCTCAAAACAAAAAAAATGAAAATGAGTGATAATTTACAAGCAAATCAGTATCAATAAATCAGACTCCTGTAAGCAGTAGTGTTTATTATATTCTTGATGCTTAATATTCATGATAGTAATTTACTTTTATAGTACAGGTTCACTGTTATCTCCTTCAGTGCCCAAAGTTGGAGTCAGCCAAGATGCAAAAGTAGGGAGTTAGGCAACCCTTTCAAGGCTGCATAAGTTTATTCCCTCCAAAGTTGCTTGCTTGCATTTACGGAGGAAAGCATTGGTCATAATGTAATGCTGTAGTATATCATGTGATGTTTCTTGATGGATGGACCTGTGGGCCTGCTGTTTAGTTCTTAGTCACCTGTGTGGGTGGCAGCAGGTTGCAATCCATTTTCTCTCATAGGCCCAGATCTGGAGACTTATGGGTATACTCAGGTTATTACGATGGCCATTGAGACTAGGATTGCCATCTCGGATTGCTGCAATTATAAAGCAAGACTTCATGGGACTGTGCCATTTGATGATGGAAATCCAGCCCCAATTGCTATTGTAACTCCAAGACTTGAGGGTTGTTAATTGGGAAGTGGCAGGCATCCCAGATAAGGAAGGTGAGGGTGACTCAAAGAGGTGGGAGAAGCCCTGGGAGGCCCTGTCAGGCTGCATACATGTAAGTCAAGGGAGTGGAAAACTGTGGTGTGGCATAAACACAGGGAGGCTGAGGGAGGAGGCAGGGGTCCATGCCAGTGAAGAGAAGCCAAGGGAAGGAAGGCGTGGTGCGCTGCACAGTAAGGTTAGGGGGAACTTAGCAATGCTTTGTGACATTCTCTGCAAGATCTGGCCTTCTAAACAGCTGTCAGGGTTGATCTCCTCTAGGACTGACAGGTTTGATCGCCTTCAAACCAGTCAGTCCTAAGGAGCAGTTAGGGTTGATCTCCTTTAGAACTGACTGGTTTGAAGGCAATCAAACCAGTCAGTCCTAGAGGAGATCAACCCTGACTGCTCTTTAGAAGGCCAGATCCTAAAGATGAAACTCAAATATGTTGGCCACCTAATGAGAAGGAATGACTCACTGGAGAAGAGCCTAATGCTGGGAACGACTGAGGGCAAAAGAAGAAAGGGACGGCAGAGAATGAGGTGGCTGGATGGAATCAACGAAGTAATAGGCGTGAGTGTGAATGGACTCTAGAGGATGGTAGAGGACAGGAAGGCCTGGATAAATGTTGTCCGTCACAATGGGTCAGACACAACTTCACAACTAACAACAACTACTACAAGATTCCTTGTTAACTTTGCTTGTGGGAATTTGGCAGAGCAGGTCATAAATGGCGATCATGTGGCCATGAGAAACTGCAAGTATCCTAAGTGCAAGCTGATTGCCAAGTATCTGATTCATAATCATGTGACCATGGGGATGCTTGAATGGGGAAGAACTTTGAAGAGTGGTGATAAGGACCACTTCTTCATTCTCACTGCAATTTTGAACGAACCTGCTATAATTGTGGAAAAGGAGGAGAGACAATTTGCATCACAGCACCTATGGTGATTTGCAGAGTTCACCTCAATTTGAAGAGAGTCTCAGGTGTTTTAAAAGTCACACACGGGTCAACTGGAATTGGTGCTGAATTACTCGCACAATCCCTAAAAGGCCAGCTGAGAAATATCCCAAAATCAAGAAAGCCTTTATTATATTATACTGCCACTTTCTTACGTTATTTGTAATTAAGGCCATGGCACTGCCCTAGTTTCAAAGACAATATTTATTTTTGGTTGGTTTCAAGTGACTTAGGTCAACAAAACAAATTGTGGCCTTAATGCCTTTTGAAAGGGTTCTTTCCTCTCTCTGAATTTCAGCAACTCTTCGTTATGAAAGGAATTTCCTTCCTCTTTTCTTACCGAACTGAAATATCTGCCTTCTCAGTATGGGTGGCATTGTTTAAGATGCAATTACTCCCATTGTAGTTCTGAAGTTACAAGGTTCATCCACAAAGTACTGTACACAGCTTGGCTGTTGATACTTGGCTTAACCTGGCTCTCTTCTGACCTAGATAAGTTGCTGTATGAATAACAGACATCCAACACTGAGCAATCTGCCTGCATTTATTACCCTGCAAATATTGTCGCACTGAACTGCCAAGGAACTGCATTTCCTTCTTTCTTTCTCACAAATAGCCCCATTTTTAGAAAAGTTTGTGCTCAAGTGCTATTAATGAGAATTTCTCTGTGTGGTTGGCAGCAAACATATTACTTTAATGAACTGGGCTCAAGGTCTAGCTAATCTAATTGTATCCTGTTTCCAGCAGTGATCAGTCTATGCTACTACTTTTGGGAAACTTTGGGAAACTCTGGGAAACTCTTCTCCATCACTGGAGAATTTTAATGAGATTAGACAGTCACTTATTTGAAATGGTATAGGTTCTCCTGCTTGAGCAGGGGGCCGGACTAGAAGACCTCCAAGATACCTTCCAGATTCTGTTCTGTTCTATTCTGGGTCATTCTATTCTATTCTATTCTATTCTATTCTATACTATACTATACTATACTATACTATACTATACTATACTATACTATACTCACCATCAGCATTGAATATTTCCTGTCTACTATCTGCATTGCATATTTCTATTGGATGGTAACATTTGGGGAAATGGTAAAATCTAATCTCAGATATACTTGGATATGTGGGTGTTAAATTGGAGGGAACCTTCAAGTTCCCTAATCCCACTGCAATTTCCAATGTTTTTGTTATTCCCAGAGGGAAACAGTACTCTTCAGAATAGGGATAGAGAAACGAGGAATGCAGAAGCTATTTATCGGTATTTATTTTATTTATTTGTATCCTGCCTTTCTTGTTTTTATAAATAACTCATGGTGGTGAGCATATTTAACAGACTTTGCTCCTCCTATTTTCTCCACCACCACAACCTTATGAAGTGAATTGGGCTGACAGAGAGAATGACTTGCCCAAAGTCACCCAGCTGACAGTCATGCCTAAAGCGGGACTAGAACTCACGGTCTCTGTTGTCTTAACCATTAGACCAGACTGGCTCTTTAATTAAAGCTATTGCTCCTTCTTTGCATTCTGTTCAGTCTGAAACACAACTAGTTTTGCAGGAACTCTCAACCGGAAGTGTAGCTCTCACTACTCGATGTTCGGACACTTGTAGGAAACTTTAAACTAAGAATAAGGCTTGATCAAGCCTTGCAAGGCAGATAGCCTGCACTGGAGGCTAGTTTAGGTGTGTCAGTTAGAAGATCCCCATCCTAGGATTAATTATTAGAGCAAGATTTTGCAGAAGAGAGCTCTGCATCCCCATTGTCATGAAATAGAATGCAAGATGTTGAGTATTTGTTTGTTTGTTTTAATAAATAAATAAGGTAATAAAATAATAAGGTAATAAATATGTAAAAGTTATAGACTACCAAAATTATTGTTGGCAAGAAGCAGAAAGCTTCTAATACACTAATTGGTGACCAAACCAGCACAGCACGGGGGATGGAACCCAGCCTTTCTTTCCTAATTAAATCTGATAATAGAATAACAGTGTTGGAAGAGACTTAGAGGTCTTCTAGTCCAAGTCCCTGCTCAAGCAGGAGACCTTATACCACCTCAGGTAAGTGGTTGTCCAATCTCTTCTTAAAACCTCCAGTGATGGAGTACCCACAACCTCTGGAGGCAAGTCTTTCCACCGTTTGGTTGTTCTCACTGATGGGAAATTTATCCTTAGTTCTAGCTTGCTTCTCTCCTTGATCAGTTTCCATCCGTTGCTTCTTGTCTTGCCTTCAGGTGCTTTGGAGATCTTATTTTGATCTTCTATGCCATCTAGGATCTAGTCAGTGGTGGGTTGCTCCTGGTTTGGCTCGGTTCAGCCGAACTGGTAGTAGCAGCGGTGGGAGGCCCTGCCCACCCGCCCAGATGCTTCTGCATATGCACAAGAGCACACCCGAACTGGTAGTAAAAATATTTGCAACCCACCACTGGTCTAGTGCTTGTTCGGACCAGCACTAAACCCATGTATATAAGGAACCAACATAAAAATCTGAATAGAGCATTGGAAAGCAGCAATCAGGCCTATGTACCTGTGGAAGCCAGGTAACCATTGTTTCCTGCAGTCCAAGCCAAAATGATCATAAAAGACAATGCCCTGCTTTGTAGTTGAGTGTCAGATTGCCTCATCATTCACCCCGCAAGCATCCTGGATCAACTCCATGGCAATGATTTTGTTGAGAGGAAGGGAAAACTTTGTTTAAAATCACTGTTAGCTGTTTTAAATTAATCTCAGGTGGGGACAGGGATGAAACAAAGTTAAATTCCTGAGAAAGGCCTATTATAAAATTACCAAGCAGATACATTTAGTTGGTCACTAAAAGATGGGTTGCTGTACCCCTGGAGATGTGTTCATGGGTTCATTGATGTAACAACATTGTTCAATGAAGTTACAAGCACAATTTACAAAGGGTTATAGCTGCTGAATGGAGTAACAGAATAAGCCAGATGGACATTCAATTAAGAGGTCCAAAAAATATTGTTTTAAAACAAAAAAATCCTGTGTTGAAGGTGCAAAGAAGTATTGAATGGCTAGTTAGAAAGCTTAAAAATTAAGTATTCAATGTGGTCAGTACTTAGGTGGCAAGCCAAGGGTGGAAATCCTAGCTTGTAGACTAGACTGAAAAATGTTTTTACTATTTTTAAAAATCTGTTCTGGAAGGAGACATGGCAGATCATCTCTATATCATTGCCAAGAATGTAACTTGTACAGTACCCGTTTATAGAGTCACTAGGCTGGAGTGTGACATGGAGACTTGTCATTTTAGATGTATTGATGAGTTTTTAAAAATAATTTTATTATATTACTTGCCAATGGAATGCTGACGTACCAACCAAAGAACCCTTTTAATTTTAATGGATTTAATATGAGAAATTCAAACACATAATTAACTTGCCCATTGGAATCAATAATCCTGAAAAGTGCTTAATTCTGACAGAATTGTATCTTAATATTTTTGATGGAGTAAATAATAAGTCATCAGCCTACTCTCTTGAGAGAAAACTTCAGGATTAGTTATGACAAAAGACTATACTGTGTCCATCAGTCAATATATGGAAAACAGATAAGCAATGGGGAATAAAAGCGTAGAATATCATTACATGCATTTCTATTTATAACCTTTAATTATTAAGATTGTAGCAATTAATCAATCACCTGATTAGCATGCAGGGTCCTGATTTTATCTTGAAGCCTGAATTAATTAATTAGCCATTAAACAACCTTATTATTTCCTACTTGCATATCCAGTTTGCATTAAGGGTGCCTATTGACAAAACATATCCTGTTCTCTGTATTTATTGCAGCAGGCATATGAAGTTACTGACATTCACTTACTAATTTAGAGGCAGAATTATGAATGAGTTAAAAGACTTTAAGCTTTGCATAATTTCAAACTACTTGTTATATTCTAATTAGCTAGGTTCGATTGATTTGTTTTCAGTATAACTCTCAGCTGTTCAAGTGGAGTCAAATTCAACTGGTGTGTATTATTGCAATGATATAATTGTGTTAATTGTGCTACAAGTCAATGTGATCTTTTTACACAGGCTTGCTTCTTTGTACTGTTGAGGGTGTACGTGGAATGCCACTAAGTCTAGTGGTCTCCCCTTCATTCTAATTAATCTCAGTGTCATGATTTTTCCTTGATCCTCATCCTAAATTTCCCCATTTCTTTGTTTTATACCAATAATCCTCCTAGCTGATACCTGTTGCTTTGAGTTAAATTGTGGCTCCTTCCCTTTCCCCTCTGCATGAGGAAATCTTCAGGATCCTCTAATTCCAGAACTACTGTTGGCCATAGTTTCCAACATTTATACTTTTTCAAATTTTCCTTGCAGCTATTTGCTTTCCCTCTATTGTTTTTTCACAGATGTTTTGTTACTGCAAAGCCCAAAGCCTGTTTGCAGAATAAACCACCAATGTCTAAGAAGTCTTCCTACTCTTGGATGATGCAACTGAAAATGTTAGTTGTTTCTACCAATATTCATGCTAGTAAATTTATTTTCAGATACATACAGAATGGAGACATTGATTGAATAAATGGTAGAGTAACATTTCTGAGTTGCAAATATCCCGCCTATTAGAACATAAGTAACAGAGGTAGGACAGCAGCAGTAAAATGTTCTACCCTCACAAGTTAGTTTATGAAATACCTTATTGTTCCTAGAATGCCTCCCAAGATCCATAGATCTTGATCACAGTCCACTACAGGTAGTCAACCTTTCATTTAGTGGCCACTCGAAGTTACAAGGGCACCACAAAAAGTTACTTACAATCACTTATGATCGTTGCAGCATCCCCTTGGTCACGTGATCAAACTTCAGACTCTTAGCAACTGGCTTCTATTTATGATGGTTGCAATCTCTTGAAGTCATGCGACTGTCTGACAAGCAAACTCAAAGGGGAAGCCAGATTTACTTAACATCCCTGTTGCTAACTGAAGAACTCCAGTGATTCACTTAACAACTGTGTCAAGAGAGATTGTAAAATGGGGCAACATTCCCTTACCACTGCTCTCATTTAGGAACAGACAATTTGAGTGCAATTGTGATCATATGCAGAGGACTACCTGAATGATGTTTGATTCCTCTATTGACTTCCCGAATGACATATTGTTCTGACCTAGGCTTCCCAAGAGCCTGAGGCAAGCTCCTTGTCCCGACAAAAAAACTTTTATTAATTTGCTGTGAATTTTGCTCATTCACATCCAACAAAGTCTTTCGAGAGAGGATTTACAGTCACAGACCTTATCTGGCTTGGAGAGCTGAAAGGCTGATATCTGCAGAACTTGGCAAGGAGTCTTGGAGAGTCACGAACCAATTAAATGAACTAATTTTCTCTTGCAAACTCCATTCCCCTTTCGCTCCTCTTTTATTTCCTCTGGGAGCGGTCATTCATCATCCACCTGGGGCCTTACTCACAAGTCAACCCTTATTCTTTAGCTGTTCCCTTCATCTGGCAACTCTGCCCATGCAAACACTGGGAACAGGCTCCAGCTGTTCGTCTGCCTCACTGATGTCTGACTCTGAAGGCAGCTGATAACTGGCATACAGCCCTGGCCCCCTCTCTGCCTCTGACACAGAGCCCTCATCAGAGCTTTCCCAGACTCCAGGACTGGCCCATGTTCCTCCTCACTGTCCGAATCTGCTGCCAGCCCCGCTGTCCGCTGGTGTGCTACAAGACATATTCCACTCATTTTTCTTTGATGCTAGGGGAGAAAAAAGGCTTCTTTAGCTGTTTTGCTTATAAACCTAGTTACCCAAGAGATGTTTATCATATCTCGATTCTTTTCTCTACATGAGTATACAGTCTGGAACAGAATGTGGATATGTGCAGAGCCCTGTTTCTGCCCCCCCCCCCAAAAAAAACCCTGTGAAACTTCTAGGTGAAATTCGCAGCAGCAGCAAATTTGGAAATTTAACCAAATTGGGTACGAAAACCGCTGATGGGTTCTACATATGGAATTTTTTTTTTTTAAAAAAAGACACTTTCCTCCATTTGCTTTCCTGACCGTATCCGTGTTTTCTCACCATCAGCACTTCCACTATAAACTCTTTTTGTCAGAGGTTTATAACACAAATGTAAAGATTTGCTATGGGCTAAATCTCAATCTAAGAGCAAATGTTTATACCAATTCTGAAAACAATCAGCTTGCCCATTTGTAGTTATGCATGTGTTCATCATCTGTTATTGCTTGTCCAATGCACTGCAACTTCTGGAAAGAAAAAGAGACATCTGGAGGAATGGGGGAAATGTTTTTGCTATCCCGCAGATATAAAGCATGTTCTCCTGAGTTGGGGAATGAGGTAGTGCATAAATGCCTCTTTCCTAGTTTATGGCGAAAACTTTCTGATCGAGCTGGCCAGATTATCCACCAAGGACAATTTATGGCTTTTTACTGCTTGTGAATTATCTGGGCTGGCTGAAAACTAGAGATGAGCAAATTATTCAATGTGAATAATTTATCCAATCAGCTTAGCCTTTTATGTATCATGATTTATCTGCAAGCAGGTGATGATTCTTAGGAGAGTGTTCATTATTTGCAGTTTTCCTACAAATAGTACTGCGAACAAAGTTTAGATTACAGTAGGTTCTTCAATGGCTTTCAGTGTTGACACCGATGGTCCCTGGAGGCACATCATCTTTGTCTTGTGATCTGATCAGCTGAAATATTTTGGGTATCCATGACTATTTCAAAAATTCACCCATAATTTAGTTGATTGCCTACTAAGAAACAAAACCAAAAATGTTGAACTAATCAGGTTGTTGATAGGATTTCACTAGACAAAGTTTGCACCAAAGTTAATTCTTCTAACAGCAAATAAAAGTTACTTATAGAGTTCTGTCATTTGGATACTGATAATCCTTGACTTGCAATTACAATAGAGCCCAGAATTTTGGAGATAGGTTGGTGTAGTCATAAGTTGAATCGCCACGCAACCTGACTCAATTTTTAAAGTTTCTATGATGGTCATTTTAAGTGAGTCATTGCAGTTGTTAAACAGAATATGTCATAATGCCGAATCCATTTTATCCATAGAGTGTTTTGGATTGCAGAATGTGTTCACATGACCACGGGAGACTGCAATCGTTTTGAATCAACTCGCTGGCAAACATGGGTTCTTACTTCACTGCAGTTCCAGTTAGGCCTTGCCCTTTCCTTTTAAAAAGAGTACATTTCATGCTCTATTTAAATGTATACAGTAGTCAGTTTAGCCTTTGTTAAATTACATATGTCTTTGACTTTTGCCATTGAGAACCCCATCTGATGGGGAGGCCTGTAGTAGCGGCAGATAGTTGCCTGGATTTGGACATTTCTACAAATACGAGAAGCAGTCCAAACAAAGTTTAGAATAAGGGTAGTATTGCTGCTGAACAAGGAAAAACTTCCCCTCTAAGTCTCCAACCAAATGCAAAGAGGTCATCAATGTCACACAAGATAATTGTGTGCATCTTTTTCCCCTCCATCTGATCCTCTCCTCTGCACTGACTAATAGATAGATAGCATTCAGTGTGCTCCCCCTTCTCCACTCAAATAGGCAAAGGTTCCCCTCACACATATGTGCTAGTTCCGTGATGGCAGACCGATGGCACGCGTGCCACAGGTGGCATGCAAAGCCATTTCTGACTGCACTGGCCAGCTGAATTTCAGCCTTGATTTTCGGCTGTTTTTCACCCTCCCCAGGCTCCCGAACTTCCGGTTTGCATGTTGAGCCATTTTTGACCTTCCCCAGGCTCGTAGAAAGCCTCTGGGCAAAAAATGGACCTAACGGGTCCATCGGAAGTCAGAATATGGACTGTTTTCGCCCTCCCCAGGCTCCAAGAAAGCTGTGCATGCATGCACAGGGCAGTAGATGTCTGTGTCATGAGCACATGCACTGGAGACATGTGGGGGGGCATTAAAGTATGGGGGTGGGCATGCAAGCACAGGTGCATGCTTTTGGCACCCGAGGCGAAAAATGTTCGCCATCACTGTACTAGTCGTTCCCGACTCCAGGGGGTGGTGCTCATCTCCGTTTCAAAGCTGAAGAGCCAGCGCTATCCAAAGACATCTCCGTGGTCATGTGGCCAGCATGATTAAACATTGAAGACACACGAAACGCTGTTACCTTCCCACTAAAGTGGTCTCCATTTTTCTACTTGCATTTTTACATGCTTTTGAACTGCTAGGTTGGCAGAAGCTGGGATAAGTAACGGGAGCTCACTCCGTTACGCGGCACTAAGGATTTGAACTGCCAACCTTTCGGATCAACAAGGTCAGCAGCCAAGCCACTGAGCCACCGCGTCCTAGTCTCTCCACTAAAATTGGTAAGCTTATTTGGTACTGAGATCCTGATTTGATCTATTCTAGAGATTCTGAATCTTGACACAGCCAAGGGAAATAGCATCATGGAGCTGGCCCTGTGTCATCAGCACTCCGTCGCCCCTGATGTTATCATTGTCTGCTGGGAAAATATTGCAGCAAAGTAACTTTTTCTTTGCCCAGAATAAATGCAACCATTTGTTTTATTTTATTTTTAATGTTGATTTCCGCAACTATAAACCTATGATTGTGCCTTCGTATCACAAGGGGGGGAAAATGAAGGGGATCTTTTCTGTTACTCTATCTTCAGCTGATAACACTCTCTGGAGGCTCACAAAGCTTTCCTCCAGGCAGCAAGGAAAGCAGATTGAGAGTAAAAGCCTCAGGAGGTTTAGCTGGAGTGACTGAAGTTTGTCCAATAAAAGCTTTAACTGCACCTACTTTCCCTTTACCTCTCTCCCCCCTCTGAAACCAGCAGAGTAAGAACCTTTATATCTAATTATACAGTAGAGGAAGGACAAACTGGTGCCACCCTTCAAAGCTCGCAGGAGCTATCCCAAATGGAAGGGTGCATTATGTTAAGAGATTCTGGTTAACTGCGTAGGATGATATTTCCTGATACAGTTTTAAATTCTAACTCTTGACATAAGGAAGAGCCATTATTCCATATACCTGCTTATGGAAACTTGTAAGCGGGGCTACAATGCAGTAATACCTTCCTACTCTCTCCTCCCCCCCCCCAAGTAATAAATCTACAGAGGCACGTTACATCTTATATTAAATATAACATCACCCAACAGGACTCAAAGCCATTGAAAGCAGTGGTGAAGTTCAATTTTTTTTTATTACTAGTTCTGTGGACGTGGCTTGGTGGGCGTGGTGTGGCTTGGTGGGCATGGCAATGGAAGGATACTGCAAAATCTCCATTCCCACCCCACTCTGGAGCCAGCCAGAAGTGGCATTTTCTGCTTCTCCGAAATACTCAAAATTTCCGCTTCCAGAACCTGCTGGATTTCACCCTTGATTGAAAGCCCGCTCCAACAATGATAGCTTAATCTCTTTTTAGAGCCAATCAAGATGTTGAACATCTCAACATCTTCTAGTAGGAAATTCCCCAAATCAAGAGAACCAGTTTGCCCTAGTAGTTAAGGCACCAGGCTAGAAAGTGGGAGAGTATGAGTTCTAGTCCCGCCTTAGCCATGAAAGCCAGCTGGAGTAGTCACTGTCTCTCAGCCTAACTCACCTCAAGGGGTTGTTGTTGTGAGGAAAATAGGAGGAGGAAAGTGTCCTAGATATGTTTGCCACCTTATTTGTAAAAATAATAAAGGCAGGATATAAATAAAATAAATAATAAATAACTATTGGGTGGATGAAAATGTGCTTCCTTTGGCAAGACCTACGTTACACATCATTCAGCTTCCTCAATCCAATCATTCAATTCCAGAATCCACTTTAATTCTAATCTTTTGGTTTAGACTTGATAACGAAATTGGTGTATGGAGTAAATAAAAAAATCATCTGGAAAGCAGAGCCTGTGATTTAGGGTTGAGAACAGTATTACGCTTTCCATCAAAATGAGGTAGACCCATGGCTCCTCTTGATATAACAAACTAATATGGACTGGTCCTAACCAACAGACAAAATGGAAGAGCCACTTTAAGCAACAATGTGCTATCGTGGTAGAGCGGTACATTATTACTTTTTTAAAGAATTATTTTATTATTAAACATTATAATGAAAGGTACGTGTGTGGTTTTATGGTCTTAGCAATCAAAATGGCTGGGCTGATATGAGATGCTTGCACCTTGGCTTGTTTTCAGACAATAAAATACATAGCGTAATAAAATAACTTAGGATGGTTTGGGGATTCCTATAGATTTGTGCATATATAAATGATCTAGAAACATTCATCAAATACCAGGAATGATCCTGCTGCTGTCTCCAAAAAGCTTGTTGCTTTTTTATTTGATATGGGTCCTTCATTAAATAATTCCAAGAGCAAACACTGGGAGATCAAATGTTTTTGTTAAAACCACCCAGTTTTTCATGCCTAGTCACCGTGATCCCCTCCTGTAATATGTTGCCTTGTAAGGTAAGAGTAGTATATCTGGAGTAGTACATCTGTATCAGACTCCCTATGTCAAGAGCACCTGACAGGTAGTTTGGAAGCACCTGAAAAAGACATTTGGAAATAGCTCCAGGTTGCAAGCATTTTTCATCTGTCCATTGACAGAATGTACTAAAACAATTTTCATCCTAGACATGACTATTATCTCTCTGCAATGGTTTATGGCTCCTTGATTAGAGCTACTAGATAGGCTGCAATGAGTTCTCCTTCTCTGTGTAAATCCATATACATGGCTTAAAAAGGAAGAGAATTGAGAAGCAACAATAAAAAAGAAAAATATCACTGTGATGAAGCAGCAAGGGCCTGGAGAAATGAATATGATATTCTTTTTTGTCTTTTGCACATCTAGCTCTCATCTTCAGTTATAAATATAATTCAATAGAACAGATAACTGGAGAGGAGGAAATAACTTATGTCTTTTTCCCATTTGTCAGAGTTGGTGTGTGAATGGAGTTAAAACAGTATTTTAAAAAAAGGCTTAATATATGTGTTGTGGTTTACCTCAAAGGTCATAGTGCTTGATGCATATACCAAGGGCTCTTCTTCTCAATTCTGTTAAAATGTTTTCCTCCAGTCCTTGAGGCAGCAGAAAAATCTGCCAGCAAAAATTGTTCTGCTCCGACTGCCAAGACCTATCCTGCCAAAGCCAGCAGCTACTGCCATCCTTAAAAATTTAATGCAGGACGAGTTAATGAAAACAACTGGTGGAGTTCCTGCCAGCGGGGAAATCGTCCACCAATCCCTCTCCTAGCATGCAGTGAGGGTGGGGCTGCAGGAGGAGGCAAGTTTTGATAGGTGGCTATATCCATGGTTTATCCATCTGTCAAAATCTGACCTGGAGGGTTAGGTGGGCTATGCGCTGAACGTGGCTCTATCCCATTTCTCTATATTCCCCACTACCAAAACACACACACACACATGCACACAGACACATGTGGAGGGAGGGAGGGAGGGAGGGAGGGAGGGAGAGGGAGAGGGAGAGGGAGAGGGAGAGGGAGAGGGAGAGAGAGAGAGAGAGAGAGAGAGAGAGAGAGAGAGAGAGAGAGAGAGAGAGAGAACCTGTCATACTTTTTTGCTCTGGCTAACAGGCCCTGGCAACAAAGGTCTTATCTGCCAGGTGTCTCATTGCTTAGTTCGGCTCCATAGATCAGATCAGGGAGGTAAATAATCAGCTCCATCCTCCCTGCTTCTCTTCCATCTGATTGCCAGGATGACAGAAGAAATGGAGGAGGTGTCTCTTCATCCATCAGGGCTCAGCTTCATGGAATTGGAGACCTGGAACCTTATCCTCATTTCTATAGGCAGGGTGAAAATAATGCTGTGAGGAGTTACTGACAGCCCTTCAGAGTAGATCAGACTAGGAAACCAATACTCTATAGGTGAGATCTACTAGACTCCTGCAAGTATGAATGTGTTTCTCCTTCCTTTCATCTTCATGTAAACTAGGACGTGGGAGATGTCTACTCATGAGACACTGTTGTGCTGGACTCAGGCTGCTTTTATCTGATTGTTGTCTTGGTAGCAGCTCTTTCTTCTGTCCCTCAAGGCCATTCCCTCTGCCCTTTACAGTTACCCATCAGGTCTTCTGGAAGGTTCAAGGCAAGAGCCTGATTTAGAAGAACCACAGTCTCATATTATCAAAGCAGAATGGCTCTGGAGAAGAATGCCTAGAGACCAGAGGGAAGGGATTATGTCTCCAGCAGCCTAAAGTTGCCAATAGGAACTTCATCAATGAGAAATCATTTATATGGTGAAACTCTATTCGTGGATCAGTAAAAGGTGGAAAGGCTACTTTTAAAGTGAAATACTGTAGGTAAAGATGAATTTAAGATGCATCTCATATGAGATGGGAGTGAGCTGAAAATAACATCTTAAAATGATGTCATCTTTATCCTATGGGTCATCTTTATCCCATGGTTAGACAGGCAGGAGGATGAATCCTAGGTCTACCGGTATGAGGAATGCAAACATCCAAATAGCCACGAAATGCCGAGAAAATAGCATCTCTTTACTGCCATCCTGTGGCTGTCCTGATTTTTTCAGGTCCCATTATATACAATATCTCTTTAATTATTTTTACAGTAGATTTAGCATCTCCTGCTGCAGCAGAAAATAAAGAAAGATAGACCCTGTGATGCTATTGGCTGTCATCCATAGGAAACATCTTTGTCTCATGTCTGAGATATATTTTGAGAACTTTAAAGAAGTGTTGGTTTTGAGTGGTATGAAAAGATTCCACAATTCACATTCATTATAAAGAACATTTCCCTTAAATGACAAATATTGGAACATGCTTGCATGAGCTATAGCTAATGCATATCCGTAGTCATTTATATTTAGAGGAAAAAGAATCAGATAGCGCAGTTGCATGTCGTTGGCAAAAGGAAACACACTGGAAAGATATGCGCGTGGAATAATGCTTTATTTTTATTTATTTGGGCTAAATGTATATTAAATGCTAATGTCTAGGTACCTGAAAGATAGCTGGATTAGAAGACACAATAATCCAAACTGCTCCAAGATGAACTTCAGTTGTTCTCCCTGCTCACCCCCACACCAAATATTTTATTTATTTTCTCTTTAAGGGTATACAGACCCTGATAGCTATTTTTTTAAAACAAACAAACATAAGAATGCTTATACACCTGCCATAGTCTAATCCATTATTGTTTAATGAATTATAATCAATGTTATTTGTGATGTTTATCCCAATAGCTTTTTGTTTCTGTCTCTGTTTTTAATGCAACTAGATTTCTTTCCCACCTTCTGCTAGGAAGTAGCGTTCTTAACCATGATAGCAGCAGTCAAAGTATAGAGGGCACTATATTATAGTTCTTAAGAAGATGTCTCACAACCATACTTGCTAATAGCCCTTTTCAAAAATCAAAGAGGGACTTGAATGGAACAATCCTTACTCAGGTTCCTGCCGAAAACTTTCCTGACCATCTCCAGTACTGCAACTCTGTAAACCGAAAGTGGGAAATAGAATGAATTATTCTCAAGCTTCTAAATTTCTTGGAACCAACATAAATAAATGTTCTGCCATTCCAAGTTACAAAAAAATGAATCCTGGTAATTAAGCAGAATAAACATGGGTGAAAGTCAGTTATTTTTTGGGGGACTTGTATAGATCAAGTTTCCATTCCAGATAAAAAGCACCCAGTACTTTCATATTCAATTAGTGCTATAAAAGAGAAAGCTCTCTGTAGATAGTGAATTGCAGATCTTTACTTGGGCCTCTTCTTCAAAATGTCTTTGTGTTCCAAAAACATAGGCTGCGTGCTATATACCAAGGGTCTCCACCCCCCACTCCCCCGGTCTGTGCACCAGCAGTGGTCTGTGGCATGCCAGCAACCAGTCCGTGCAAACAAGTGAAGCCCTATCTGCAGCATGCAAAAACACGTCCCTTCCAGTCTGTGGAAAAATCTCTTTCCACAGAACTGGCCCCTGGTGCCCAAAAGGTTGGGGGCCACTCAGGGGTGAAATCAACTTGCCTTCGTTACTGGTTCACAAATGTGAGCGCAGGCATGTGTGCATGTGAAGAGCATCAAAAACGGGACATGATGACGTCTGGGCAGGGGGGGTGGAGCCTTCCACCAGCACCGCTACCAGTTCGCCCGAACCAGATAGAACTGGCTGAATTGCACCACTGGGGTCACTGTTACAGACTACATTTGGCTCTACTTTGACCTAGGCATTCCTGGACAAAATAAGATAAGCTATGATTTTAGCTACAGTATTACAGCATGTGCCTTTCCAAGCATCTGACTCTGTAGGCTTAGTGTAAGTGACAGGACTGCTGCAGTGGTTGGTTTCAATTTTTTTTAGAACCTATTCTGTAGCTGTGGCCTGTTTTGTGGGAGTGGCTCAGCAGTCATGTGACTGGGTGGGAGTTGCTTGGCGGTTGTGTGACTCGGTGGGCATGGCCAAGTTGGAAAATGTGGTGAAACTCACTTAACAACACTCTTGCTTAGCAACCAAAATTTTGGGCTCAATTGTAAGCATAAGTTCTCTTTCTTTCTTTCTTTCTTTCTTTCTTTCTTTCTTTCTTTCTTTCTTTCTTTCTTTCTTTCTTTCTTTCTTTCTTTCTTTCCCCCTTCCTTCTTTCCTTCTTGTGTGTGTGTCTCTCTCTCCCCCACTTATTTTCTTTCTTTCCCTTCCTTCCTTCTTTCTTATCTCTCTCTCTCCAACTTTCTCTTTCTCATTCTTTCTCTCTCTCATACACAAACACACCCTTTCCCTCAAAGAGAAGGAAGGACTCCTGCCTTGGGAATGGGTTGGACTAGATTACCTCCATGTTCCCTTGCATCCCTCTATGTTCTTTGTCCCATTTAGTCACAAACAGCCCCATTCACTTTAAAGTTAGTTGCAAACTCCACTTACCCTGCGCGCGCCCTGGTCCCAACCAAGGAGGCGAGCTGTGGGGTGGGGGAAAGGGGAGAGTCTGTTGGCACCATGTCTCTCGATCTTCTTCCTTGCTTCAGTTCTGTGGGCAAGAGGTGTGCTGCTGAGGTGGTGCAGCAGTGGCAGTGGCGGCAGGGGAGTCAGGGCACTGCCGCTGAACAGTGAGACCCACAGCTAGCCCAGGAGCAGTAGCAGCCCCCAGCCATCCTGCACCATCACCAGAGGCTGGGCACACAGAGGAGCATGGCGGCAGTGAGGGCAGCCGCCCCTGCTACCACTCATGCCAGAGGCTGGGCACACAGAGGGGGTGTGGCGGCAGTGAGGGCAGCCGAGCAGGGGCAGCACTTTGGTGGGTGCCGAGGGAAGGAAGAAATGAAGGAGACTGCAGGCTCATTTGCCCTCGGCTACGTGACCCCTTTTGTTCTCTGCTGCCCCAATGAGTGAAGTAAGCAGACAGAGAATGAAAGGCGGTCGCGTAACAGAGGCAAAGGAGCCTGCAGCTTCCTTCCTTCACAGATTCGAGCAATGGGGGAAGCTTTCTTGCACACCTTCAGAGAAAGAAAGAAGGCGTGCAAGAAAGCGCCCCCCAACTGCCTCTCAAAGGTGGGGCAATTGGTGAGCCAGCCAATCAGTGAGCGGCAGGCGGGGAAAGCATGGTTCGGATGGGCAGGGTGAGTGAGTGAGCAATGAGCGGACAGGTGGGGGGAGTGAGCAAGGGGGCAGGCGGGAGGGAGCATTCTGATACTGTGCCATTGGACGAACAGGTTTAGGTACGCTAAATTTCACGAATGGGTTCTAGCATACTGGTGCGAACCAGCTGAAACCCACCCCTGGACTGCTGCTACATTACTAATTCTAATTCAGTTAAAGTCTAACACACTTGACTAAAAAGTAAACAGTTGTGTGGTAGGCAGGTTAGGGGGAAACAACCCAGCTTTCTTGCATACCTAGCTAATAAAACAAAAGTGGGTGCTTTTATATTAGAAGACCAGCATGGCTGGTTTGGTTGAAGTTTTGGCTTTGCTTTCTTTTGAAAACTGTATTACAGGGAAATGAGACTTTGACTATCTGTGCTTTTAGTAAAGTGACCCCATTTCTCCCTGGGATGAGTTTAATGGATGAGTTTGCCTGCTATCCATCTCTCCTCTGCTTGTATCTTCCCGCCAATGTGAGTTGCTGAGTAAACCCAAGAACTTCAGCCTGTAATTTAGACATTATAGGAAACCAGCATTTCTCATTCATTTTTATCCTCTGGAAAAAGAAAATCTACTTGGCAGGAATTGTGCAGCGTTCACTAACCTACTTGCTGCATTCTGAGAATTCGGAATGACTGTGATTGATTGTAAGATATAATATGGCCTGTCGCATAAGGGGCCCTTATTTTCTCTCACAAAGGAGTGTGGGTTTTTATTTTTGTTGTTCAGATCCAAATGATTCTCTTAAAAAAAACAATTGCTTCTTTTGATTATTCTCTCTTTATTTCTCCTTTCTTCATTGTTCATAACTGGAATGAGAAATGAAGCTTTCTCTCCCCTTCCTTCCCCTCCCCCCCCCCCAAAAAGAAATGACTGGCTGTGTTCATTTCATAAGATTTATGTTCTGTTGTGTGTGAGAGAGAATAAGTGAGAGGCAGTGTGTGTGTGTTTGTGTGTGCGTGCTTGCACGGGTGTGCACAAGCTAAGTCCTCAGGTGGAACTGTGACTCCTAAGCTTTTGCTTTCGGAGCTGTTATTCTGGAAGGGAATGGAGGCAGCTGTGTTTACAGCTCAAGTTTTGGCATACATTTACCAGAATCTATTATTCATATCATTCAGTATCAGGGAGAGATCTCAGGCCACCTGTCTATCTGACAAATTCACCCTTTTGTGAGCTTTCTGTTCATAGCAAATTATGTTCACATTGATGAATTGAGTTTTTATGAGCATTGCTAACTAACATTCTCACAGAAGGCCAGGGGCAATAGACTGCAAGTGTTTCTGGTCCACAAGTAAATGTTAAAACGGGGGGGGGGATCCTGCCAGTATTTAAAGACAATTTGCCATGAAGGAATAGTTAAAATATTTGGCAGTGACTTCGTGTTTATAAATTCAAAGCTGTCCATAAATTATTGCAAATACTCAGCTTATAACAAACAAAAACAGGGTAGAATACTCGCTTTCCACAGTTTTAAAATATGATTTAAAAGGAAGACTAATGCCTTATCGTAAAACTTTCTTACAGACACATATATAAAGTGAACTATCTGATACAGTCTGCTTTTTCTTTATCAGTTTAAAATATATTAAGATGTATCACAATATAGCATGTACATTTTTAAAAAGGATGAAGAAAACATTGCTTTCCTCCAGAGGAAAAAATATTCTCCCCATACATCAAAAATATGCAAGAAGTTATTTTTGCAACAGGAGGAGATATTGATTAGGATCAATTCTGATCTCAGTCTCCAAATATCTAGGGATATTTTACAGATCTTTTTTACAAAATATCACTAAAATGCTCAGCTTTTTTAAAAATGTTAGTTCCAACTAACCCAGTCAGAATGTAGGACTCAGAACTTTTGCTATCTGATTAATGAGGCATCTTCGGAAACAAGCCATTCATGAGAACTAAGAGTTTACATTTTCTGATTCAATGAAATTCCCATGTAAGCTCATGTCACATGCTAATGGTAATGTTAGACTAATGATTAGGTTGGAAAAATAGTGATGTAAATGACAACAATGTTGCACACATTGGAATATTATGCTATAATATTGTGCCTAAGCAATGCTACATTACATTGGGTACATATTACAGAAGAAAATTATTTTCTGCTGTTTGTTCTACTTTTAATGTTGATTATAATAATCTAGCTTCCAAGCATTGTTCCGATGTCTCCTTAGTGTTGAATTTCCAGGCAATTGTTTGCAGTGTTATTTCTGCTTGTCTCTTTATGAAAACTGTGAATTTCTGTAGGAAGATTTCTTAACTGTATATACTGTATATATATATAGCTGTATCTGCAGAGGCTCCACTTTATCTGAAGCTGTATGCTATCAGGATTCTGGGTGGAGGGTTCAAAGCTCTCTCTAGGAGCACCAGTGTCATAGACACAACATCTGAACTACAGCTATTCATCCCCCAGCTCATAATATTAAGATTAACCACTTACCAATTGCCAGAATAGAGCTAAAAGTATCTGAGCTCATTTGTCATATCGCAGCTATGTTCCCATTGTAAATTTGTGTTAAGGAGAAAGCAACAGAAAAACTGCATCTAATAGCATACATTATCTGAAAATATTTGGCAAGACATGATTATTCTGACATTAAGAAAAATACAATTGTCATTTCTCTGCACTTTCACCTTTTACACAATCTGGTCTTCTCTACATTTGTCCTTTCCCAGACCTCCGCTCAAATTCTCTTTTCCCACATTTTAAGGGCTTATATTTTCTTGAATTACACACATACAGGCATTACTTGTAGGAGCGCCTATTGAAATAAAACTTAGTATATAAAAAAGTACCTTTGGGTTTTTGACTCCGATTAGATCCACTTATTCTTAAATCTCTATTCGATTAGATTAATCGGGATAGAATCAAAGTAGTTATAGATCTCTATAGATCTCTAACAAAGGTATCTTCATTAATTTATATATGGAAGGAAATCAAGATAATTAAAATGAAAAATAATTAAAACATAAAAATTCAGCCTCACTCAAGGCTAAGAATTCTGCAGAAGCTAATTAGCATACTATAAACAAAATTGTTTGAAAGAAAGCTTCAGTTAGGAAAATTTTGGGGGGTCTTTTTCAAGAAATAGATGTAGACTAGTTTTTGGTTGCACGTTTAAATTTACCTCAACATTTTAAAACCAGATGGGAATCATATGAAGAGTGGATATACAGTTTTGAAATGGACTGGAATATATTTTCCCAGGTCCCTTACTTCTTCATTGGCTGCTTATTAGAATATGTGGAAATTTATGGTTTTTACAGGCAGGCATCAGGTATGTTTAATTCTTAATCCTGAACAAAGGTTTCCAAATAGAAACATGAATTGCCCTCATGAAAAGACACTAAAGTCCTTTTCCACCCATTGCTTGCTTTTCTAAGCATCTGGACTTAATGTCCCTGGTTTCCGAGTTTCTCAAGTCACCCCCAATACAACATAGACATTTCTAATCGCCCAAAATAGCCATATCTTGAAATTTAAGCATGAGAAGAATTTTGTTTATAGAGTGCAGGTCTATAAAAGAACCTCTAAATCTATAGTAACATTACTTTATTATCTGGAAAAGAAAAAAGAAAAATTCTTCCAGAATGGCATTCGACATAATAACAGGAAGTAATGGGGCTGCATTCAGAGATGGGGAAAGTCTAGAAATAAAAAATGATACAGCAATGGTGACCCACATTAGGCCATTGTTTGATCTAAAGCAATGACAGCAAAACACTTGAATTAATTCAGAAAATTAGTTTGTAGTAAACTTACGCCTGGCCTGATATTTTGTCCTGTCTTAGTAAAATGAGGTGTATTTCAAATGGACTATACCCTGATTCCTTGTGTTTGGATATGCAAGAAGCAAACTGTTAAATTCACATTTCATCCAAAGAGAGTATATACTGTAAGTAAATGGGATTAGCTTAAGTGCTCTGAGATGTAGGCACCTTGCTAACTAGCATATCTCGGCAAACAAAAGCGCTTGAAAGTTGGACACTCACACTAGTGTGTTCTATTTTCACTTCATCCATGTGCTCGGCATCTTCAACAGTGTCAAAAAAATTTATAGAAGTGGTGATTAGCTGCCCAAAGAGCATGATGTATGCATTATTAATTAAAGAAGGTAAATTTGGCTAATTGTCATTTCTATATAGTAGCACTGCACTAAGATACATTTTAACAATCTATAAATAATTGATAATTTTTTTTCTTTCATCTTCCTTCCTAGTTTGCATAAAACTAATGACTTTGTAAATGCTACTCACTTCAAAATACTCCGATGCTCCCATGCAAATTAAACTAGCGGCATAACCTTAGCAAATAAGGAAAGTTTTTTTTTAATCTAGCTTTTTGTTGTAGACGAAGAAAGAAAATTAACAAAACTCTGATTCTGGGAAATCCACATGGGAATCAGAAAGGGATGTCATCCATGCAGGGCATTAATAGTAAGGACAGTGTAACTTTTAAAGTTCCAAAGAGCAAAAAAAAAAAAGTGATCCATCTCATCAAAACTCTGGAAAACGGTCAAGTGGTGTTATTTGTTCCACATTAAACAGGATCAGGCTCTGGATAAGACAAGCCTACATGAACACACAATGCTAGAACAAGAAAGAGTCCTGATAAGCATTAAGGGTTTTTTTGGGGGGTACTTATCAAATGACTGCATGCCTAATCCCCTGAATCAAGTTAGCAGCAGACTCAAAATTCTTCAAAAATGGAGTGTTTGGGTATCACTTATAGCTGCTTGTTTAATATGATTATAATACCTTGCTGTTTCCTTGAAATAGAGGATTTATCCAAGGAACAGTACAATCACTTGCTGAGGTCTCTGTGATTTTTACAAATCCACAACCTGCCAGACTACAGTGTTATCACAGTAGGACTTACTTCTTTAATTTTAGTGCAACTAAATACATTCCCAGAGGTGCTGGGGGGTATTATAATTTCCCTATTCATCTGGTTTAGAATATAACGTTTGTAAAATGCAAAGTGTATATTTGTTCATAATTTCAATATGGTGGTAGCATTTGTAATGTCCATACAGAGACTTACATATGCTTCTTCTCTTCTTCTTTTTTTTAAAGTAAGGTCTGTTTCTTTGACCTTTTTCTCTCATTTTAACCCTACTGATATGTCACCCATGGCAACCTTAAACCGATTTTAATAGAGTCTATCCTATTATTCATTTAAATTGAGGTGCAAGAGCACTTAGACCAAGGAAATTTGCATTCTGCAAATGGGGATTTGATGAGCAAAAATGCTAAGATATATGTTGTATAACATGCCCTATTTTGCTAGCAAATAAACAGTTCTTGAAATTGATAAACTTCAGAATATTTTATCCTCAAATGTTTGTACATAAATGATTAAAATGCATTAGCAATTCTGCTTTTAAAAATACATGGGGAAAACAACACAGTTGTGTTGCTTAAATTTGTAATTAACAAATTTATTACTAATTCTGTTCAGTTCTTTAATATGTTGCATTCCTGAAGAAGAACATTAATACACAATGGCAGAAAGAAGCTAATTTTAAGACTTTGGAGAAATGAATGTCTTTTAATGCTGTGTGTTTCTCTTATCTACATGCCACATTATTGTAATAAGTACATTCAGGAATAATTTCTTTTCAAATATTTTTACAAATCTTGCTCTTATTTGCATGCAAGTAAGTTGTCAGCTTAAATCTTTGAAATGCAAAATATATCTCATTTCTATATTTCATCAAGGAGCCTTTCATGTTTAATAAATTACAACTTAGATCCTCCAAGACTTTGTTTTTCATTAACTAAAAGCAAAAGGATACATTTAAAATCTTAATCACAACCTGCAAGGGTATTTGCATGTTGCTGATATTTGTCTTGATGGAACTTTTACTATTTGCAAACTAATCGGGAGAGCAAAGTTACGCCAATAATTTCTGCAGACAATAAATGTTTGTAGGTTGTAAGCCTTTACATTGTGTCAGGTTCCTTATGTTTGTGGAAACCTGAAGTGGATGGAAGAAACAGACAGTCACACAGAGATTTAAAGATCTCTGCTTTAAAGAGATCATCCAGGAAATGGACAATGGTTAAGTGATTTCAGAAGTCTATAAAGAATACCTGAATTCACTTGTAGAAATATGGGATGCTATATTAAGAACCTAAGCAAAAAGAAGGCAAAATCCATCCCCACCCTACACATGATACTCAATAACAGTAGGAATCAAGAGCATATGTCTCTGGTATGACCTGACCTTCAGTTAAGCTAAACATAGTAGCTCATCTTTCAGAAGGCCACTGGTTTCTTTGTCATGGGTCATCTCATCTTATCAGAGACAAGGAGCCTGACAGCTGGCACCGTTTCCTGATCCTGATGGTCTCTGAGGGCAACAGCAGTATGACGTTAACAAAAAGTTTTAAAAAGCAAACTTTTGCTGAACTCAGTGCTCCGACACCCCCGCACTTAATCTCTTTTTCTCCATCCCTCTCCAGCCTTGCCAATCAGCTTCTTTTTTCACTTTTCTCAAATCGGTTAAAAAATCTGGTAAATGAACATGGGTAGGTAGTTAAACGGATGCAGCCTGCATTGTTGTTTTGCCAGCTAACAGGTTAAATATGGCATCGCTTTAAGTTTCCAATCAAATTCATTTTTTTTTATAGAAAAATATCTGAAAGCAGAAAGGGTTGAGGGAGGGTGAGGTAAAAAGAAATAAATCATTGTAGTCTCAGGAACAGTAATCCTTGTTGAGGATTTTGGCTGATTGATATAAATAACATCGTCCTCGCCATCTGTCCGAAGAGGGACCTTTCCAGTTAGTGTTAAGCTGCAACGGCAGAATAATTAATGAATGGTGTCCTTTGTGCTGGTAATAAAGACAAGACAAATTATGTTATAATCCAACTGCTGCTCATTTGTCACAGCCAAATAAAATGTCAAATAAAAGTGAGGGGGGGGAGTGTTTGTTTAATGGACTGCAAGCTACCTGTGCGTATCATCGACAGACAACTATAGTGTACGCCCTGGATATAGAAAGCATTGAATTGCATTTTTTAAAAATTGGAGGCTTCGGGGGTTTTTGAGACAGAGACACATGCAAATCTATTTCTTCCTTGTTTGTGAAGGAGAAAGGGCAGGGCAGCCAAGGAAGAACATTTTCACAGCTGTATATTAATGCAAGCTTTAATTATATAGCTATAATACCCATTTGGTTTCCTTTCTTAGAAGGATTGAATTGTGTTACATTGTGTCCTGGAAAATGCAGTGCGCCGGGGAGGAAGGAAAAACTCCACTACAGATCTGTAAGAATCTCTTTGCTACAGATCTGTAAGAATCTGTTTGCATGTCTGTTGTCCTTCCTTGGTTGCTTGCTTTCTTGCTTTGGACAAGACAGTTGCTAGGAAAACCAAATGTTGAAATCATTTGCAGGGATTCAGCCAAGTCCCCGTGGGGAATTACCTATGGTCGAGGGCAGGGCTGCACTTTTTCAGAACATGTTCCTGCTGTAAAAAATTCACAAACCTGGCATTCGTACAGGCATCTGTCGCTCGCTCTAATGCCAGTTCATAGTATACATACAAACATCTGCTTCCATGCACAAAGGGAGGCAGAGCGCTTGACAGGTCTGTGTTAGCAGAGTTTGCAATGCCAGTTCTTTATGCAAAAACCCTAATGCTTCCCGTCAAGCCATTAGAAGTGATACAATCAGCCCAGGCCCCATTAAGCCATCAGTGTCCACCTGTGATAAAGATGGCCATTTGTTTTCTTAAAGCCCACTTAATGTCTGCTTAACTCAATTTGTCAGGAAATGTAGAACAATTTCCTCACAGCCTGAAATTTGGTAGTGATTCAAAGTCAAAAGGCCAAGCCTAGTCTTATTCAAATCATATAATAAACAGTCTTCAAGTCTAAATCTGCCCTGGGGAAAAGCTGTTTACATAGTTTCCAATAATAATAATAATAATAATAATAATAATAATAATAATAATAATAATAATAATAATAATAATAATAATAATAATAATAGATGACAAGAATAAAATATTCTCCTTTTTACAATTAAAAATTCATATTTTTCTTCATATTATCAGGGCTGTTTTGCTTCTTCTTTTTTTAAAAAAGGAGATTTAAAAAAAATACTTTAGAGCAGCAACAGCATTTTTCATTCTAATTTATGTCACAGAACTATGCGGAGTAGTTATTAGTCATATTTGACCCTGGTTTCCCACCAAAGGGAATGCGTACAGCTATCTTTAAAAAAAATTATGCATGCATTGCTTTCTAAAGAACTGACTTAACTGGTTTACAGAGGTAAATAAATTAAATTTACATGTGCTATTTTTGTAAAACAGAGGCCAACATCACTGAGACCAGTCCTTCCTCAGTTTTCATTTTCAAAGATGACTAGAACTTCTGGGGGGAGGGGGGAAAACACATCCTATCTTATTAAAATGGAAGTGTAAAATAATTATTCTGTGCAATTCTTTGTTTCAATGTATCAAATAATATCAATTTAATAAATAATACAATAATAATAGCTATCAAACAAGCCTAGGCATTGCCTTCCAGATGAAACTAAATGTTTATCTCTTCTCCTTTAACTCTCTTCCTATTCAACCATTTTCTGAATCCAATACAGCTTTCGGCTTCTTTAAAAGTTGGCCACGGGAGCCGAAGGAAATCTTACATCCCCTTCTTCCCCCACCTACCCACTCAGTTGTTGAATGGACTTGTCATGCCATCTCATGCCATGAACCGACCCCCTTCGTGCCTACAAAACATATCATTATTAGTAACAATACTGCTTTTATCTATCCCTTATTTCTACATTGAAACCATTCCTACAAAAACAACCTTTTCCCCCACAACCCTAATTGGGAAAGATCTTATTGCTAGCTACAAAATGTTTTTTTTTTTTTTAAAAAAAAAGGCACTTGAGGACAGGCACAAACTATTGCATTTTATTACTGTGTTGGCATTGGAAACAATGGGTATTTTTGTAGGGGGAAAAAAGATCCTTGGAAGTCTATCTCGCTGGGCTTTAACTGCTTGTTAGGGAGGTGTGTGATAGCCTCGAGTTGTGCATTTGCAGGGAAAATATCCCACTATCCAGATGTTCAAGTCTGTTCTTTCCATGCACAGGAACAATGTACTGTACAGTACTGAATTTGGAGGGGGAGGAGAGGAGAAAGGTGCCAGAGGAAGGCAAGCATTATCTATTTCCTAGTTAAGTCCCAGAGACCAATCATGAAGCCTGATAACTTTCCCTCAAATGAGCCTTTTAGCAATCTGATGTGGGTGTCTAATTAGCAGGTATGCACATTAGCATCTTCCTGCTTCATTCCCTCCCCCCCCCACCCCAAAGAAAAGCCAAAAACAATGTCTCTGTCAAAAGAACAGAGTTGACTCCAGGAATCCCAATCTTAGAAAGGGAATTCCAGGAGATGAAGCTGCTTCTTGGGGCATAATTAAGGTCTGTGTTTTCCTCTTTGCTGTGACTTGCTGCTCCGTATTGCCTATAATGTACAGCACTGTTAAGGGAAAAAAATTGGAGTCCAAGTGACTGGAAAGTTAGGTCTGCTCTGTAGCCCTGTGAGATTGTTGACATCTGCCGTGGTTGGAAAGCTCAGTAAGCAGGAAATGGAGTGTCACTCTGACTGGTAGTTTACCATTATGCTGGCATCCTAATGAACTGTCTGCAGTGCACAGAGCTTCTGGATGGCATCTTAACGCACGACTAGGCAAAAGCACTTCTTTCCTTGTCACTGTCATCCATCTGCCTGCACCCTACTGCAACCAATGGGATGGAACCATGCTACAATGTGCTATAAGCCATTTAGAGTTGCACATTGTATAATCAGCCCCATCAAATATGTAAAAGAATGACAATTATTGGTTGCTATTTTTCCCCTCAAATGATAGCACCTGGAGGTTTAGTCAGTGAAGTTTAACTTTTCTAAGTACTCTGAGGACGGAGGGGTGGGAGAATTATTCCATTAATTTTGCATACATATTTGCTAAATGGAACTGAGTTGGAAACTCATTGTCTTAACTCTTGCTAATGGACTGAAAAATAGTTATGAATATTCATGGAAAAACTCCTTTTTATGAGGCACAATTGATGTGTTACAACATGACAAGTTGCAACCTTTTCCTCTGCCTCCCATTCTTTTATTTATTTATTTTATATTTATTTATTTATTTATTTCAGTTTGTCAAGCATGTGAGAAAACAAGTATAAGTATGAATATAACATCTAAACATATAAGCATGTATAAGTATATACATAGGAAATGAGTACAAATAAATGGTAGATGGTAGGCACCCCTTACGCTTATGCACGCAATCATCAACTTTTAGGATGATGATTGGGGAGGTAGCATGAATAAGAAGCAAATGAATTAAAGAATGAATGTAACTGAAGTTAGGGCATCAAGACAGACTTTTTTTTAAAAAAAATGTCACCATGTATGTATGCCGATGTCTCTCTGTAATTGCACTGTGCATATATGTGTCTCTCCGTGTGTAATAGCACTGTTACTGCCTGTAAAATAATGGTTAAAATCAAGATTCTAAAACTTTACCCAGAATTAATAATAGATTAGGTAGCAAAATATAATTAGACCTATATTTCTGTTCTTATATGTTTTTACTTATCTCTCTATATGCTTTGTCTATTTCATCAGAGAGAGAAGGAGAGAGAGAGAGAGAGAGAGAGAGAGAGAGAGAGAGAGAGAGAGAGAGAGAGAGAGAGCGAGAGAGCTTATTCCCATTTACAGAGGTCAGCTGGAATAACCAAATATGCCTTCTGTTTTAGCAACATTTCCCATAAGGTAAAAAAAAAATTGGGAGGAAGGAAAGATATCTCCCCCCCCCAAAAAAAAATCAGGCTGCCATAGAATGACCGAAACTGAGTTAGGGCAATAGAGATTGTCTAAATTGGATGTTTTATTTACATCCAAAAGGGCAGAGCATAATTTAGTTTGCCTCAGATTTTTTCACAGACATTAAAACTATAGCAAACAGACCAGCAGGGAAGCTTACACAGCAGCGCAGTAGGGGAGCTCGCCGAACGTCTGCCCAACACTATGCCTGGTTGTAGCCAGTATCAGAAGCCTCACATGTTCTCTAGCACTAAAAATTGCAACCTGGCTCGTTCTCTTTTGATTTGATCAGGGAGGCTAATGAGAAAGATGGATAGATGAAAGGAAGAATCAAAGGAGTCTCTCAAACAGGATTTCTTTCTCTCTTTTTTTGCAGGTAAAATGATAGCTATGAGGTAAAACAAATATTAAACAGTGAGAAGAACAGAGCAGGGAGAGAGGGATAAAATGACCTAATACTGTTTAATAATTGCACGCTTTGTTGAATGTAAAATAGCAAGCACCAAGGCACAAGAGAACAAAAATTCAAAGTTCGAAGGGTTGAAATGAACATTAAACGTGTATTGGTGTGCTCTCAAAATTCTTTGGAAATAGGAGTTGGTTGAAAGGTAAAAGGACATTAAGTCCCTCAACCCTGACTAAAGCAGGGTTGCAACTGGAGACAGAGGTAAACTCTTACTACCTTGCAGGATAAGGAATTTACGTCAGACTAAATCCAAAGGTTTATTTGTAGTAAGAGGATATTATACAAGAATTGTAAATTTCCAGTTCAGTTTTTTAAAAAGTACTTATTCCAAACTGATATTTGAAAGTGTCATTTATGGAGACAGAGCACTTGTAAACTAGAAGATTGACAATCTAGATTTATAATCCTCAGTGCTCTGTGTTGGTACAGATGATTCCATTAGACCACAATTAGCTAACTGTTAGTTATGGGTTACAAATGAAGTTTCTTCCCTTCCCTTCTTATAAGCTTGATATAAAGATGGCTTTAGAAGGCATTGGTAATAATCCATTTTTATCCAAAACTCAGATTAATCATTGAGGGCATTTGCCATGCTTTAATATGATAGTCACAAATGTATTCTCTCTAATCATGTACACTGAGAGCATGTGCACTAAAGATGAATTCCTTGTGTGTCCAATCACACTCGGGCAATAAAGAATTATATTCTGTTCTGCTCTGCTCTGCTCTGCTGTATTCTATTCTATTCTATTCTATTCTATTCTATTCTATTCTATTCTAATCTAATCTAATTTAATCTAATCTAATCATTAATAATTAGGATTCAAAAGTGAATTGTGGCTTTAGAATATTCGATTGCAAATCTTCAACCCCTGGAGAAAATAGACATTAGCAAACATTACAGATAGTTCTCAATTTATGACTGCAATTGTGCCCAAAATTTCTGATGCTAAGGAAGACAATTGTTAAATGACTTTTGCCCTATTTTATGACTTTTCTTGCCACAGTTGTTAAGTAAATCACTGAGTTGTAAAGTTAGTAACAACTGAATTGAATTTGGTTCTCCATTGACTTTGCTTGTCAGAAGGTTACAAAAGGTGATCATATAACCCCGGGACACTGCAATTGTCATAAATATGAGTCAGTTGCTAAGCATTTGAATTTTGTTCACGTGACTACGGCGATGCTGCAGTGGCCATAAGTATGAAAAACTATCATGTGTGACTTTTTTTCAGTGCCGTTGCACTTTTGAATGGTCACTGAATGAACTGTTGTAAATCAAGGATTACCTGTAGTAAATTGCTTACAATAAGAAGAAGATTATGCCTCTCTCTCTCCAGCTTCCACATGAATCAGCAGACACCCATTCTTCCATTAAGCAAAGCTTGTTTTCATAGTGCCAATTTGTTCTTTCTTTTAAAAAGAAATACTTTTGTGATTCTCTTTTCTACTGAGAACAGTATCATCCTTTGTAATGAAAGAACATCCAATATTTTCATGGAACTGCAAAAAAAAAAAAAAAAAAGTGAGCGGGTAGCAAAATGCCTGGTCTCAGCATCTTTGTCTGGGAAATGTTGAAGTGTGACTGTGATTTATAATGAGAAAAAGGTATCTACAACATACAATTTTCTACCTAGCTGCAAAATAATAATTCATAGTGATGTCCATTCCAGATAATATACCTTTGCAAGGGAGGACCCATGTGGTAAGATGATCGTGATAAATGCCAGACCAATGCAGGTAACGGCTTTACAAACCATTAAGATTAGCTTCCTCTTTTTCCCCTGATGATAACAGTAACCATGCTGTGAGCCTATGTGGTAATAATATTTCACGACTGATAAATGCCAGAACCAGGCAGAGGTGTTTATCATTCCCAGTTCAGAAACGCTGACTAAAGTTACCACACATTGCCAGTTTTTCCTCTTTTTCAGTCAGATAGCAATTAGCAAATAGGTTGATTCATAAAACAGAGATATGCAACATTCCTTCCAAGCTTTGGGAATTATTTTTTCACCCTTTTTTAATGAATATGTTCTGAGCTAAAACAAAATATGGAGGCACAAAACATGGGGTAATAAATGTTAACTCAGAGGTTAGAACAGTAGCATTTGCAGGTTCCGTTATGGGTAAGAGAGACACACTCAATTGGTGTCTACGGTATTCCAAATATATGAGTGGGGTATTTTTCATTAATAGTAACCAAAAAACATGTAAAGTTGCCCCAAAATCTGATCACAAAATTCTGTGCAAGATTCCCACATTTTCCTTGGATTTGGCAATTTTGCAAGATAATAGCTGTTTTAAAAATAATTCATTTTTTGTCTCATAGATGCTTTTTCAAGAGGCAACTGGACTTTGTGGAAAAAGCACCTTTGGGACAATCATGGCCTGGATGATTGAGAATCTCCATAGACAAATTCATTTCTTTATTGTGGAGTCCATAGGGGAAAAAAAAGTTCTGAAAAGTTTGTTGAGACCTGCAGTATTATTACTAATATTTATATATTAACAATCAGTATTATTATTTCAACAATTTAGAGCACATTTTAAACTGATCACTGGTATATAAGACCAACATTTATGGTTCAATGTTTTGTGGCACACAATGAAGGATGCCTCGAGATCAGAAGTTATTCAGTTTTAACGGCCATAAACCCAGGTTCCTTATTTCATCCTTAACTCTTTTACTTGGCTAGAATTAGGCTCATCACCTTTGGGTCCATTCGAAGCTATGCCACGTCAGATATTGATCAATCAAATTCCCTGGGGAACAACTTTGTTTCACTTTACCTTATACTGTAGGTGTGAGTCCTAACTGAGTCCTGAATGCTTCAGAAGACTACTCAATCTTGTTAAAAAGGACTCCAGCCTTTTAATGAGGAAATATGAACCTTACATTATGTTCCTTTCCAGCATTAGCCACTCTCAGCCCTGACAGTATCATAACTGACCTCCAGCAAAGGATTTGGGTCAGAGGTTTCAAAAAGATAGACCCAGTTTTTCTCACTGGATTATAGTTTAATAAATATCTTTCCTTGGTCAAACCTAAATACCTTTTAAACACCTGACACAGAAGACTTCTCAGCTTGATCTCAGTTTCAGTTACACATTAGAGTGACAACTGACAGATCTATCAGCATCCTCTATCTGTATATGTCTAATACAGCACTCAGTTTGCATCCAATGTAGTATCTGAGTGCTTGCTACGTACACTAAATGGAAAACAGAACTTATAAAATCAATTACTACAAATCTGAACTGTTCTTCTGACCAGGAAGCCATTGTTCTCCTTCTCCCAGGAGGCCAAACTTTAGCTATTTTTTTTAAAGGATGCCATAGAGCCATGGATGCCTCCCTCACATTACTAATTATTTCAGGCTTTCTCTACATGTTTATTGTGGCTTTATAATTGATATATTGTTGTATTGCTAAGTTTTAAAATTTGTTCTTGGGTTGTCAATAAAAATAATTCCCTGTCTTTGTTGTATTTGCTAAGAATAAAGCTTTTTTTTTTATTTTAAAGCCAGAACTTTATAAACAGCCATTTTTTTTTAAAAAAAAAAGTCAGTTTGAACTTTGCTGAGCATTCAAATTCTCCAGCCAGATTCACATCTTTGGGGGACATTGATGTGACAGCCATGTGACAGAATAGTGAATCTATTCCAGATTTCTCAATCTACAAAGATTTAGTCCAGGGAGGGAGTCATTTTGCCAAAGAAGTGTTTGATCCTATATGGAGATGTTTGAGCCCCTCTAAGACAATTCATTCAACTCCTTTAAAGCTTATATTATCACATTTTCTAGTGGAAGGGTTTTTAGGTAATAAAAAAAAACATAACAGAGAGGGTAGCTATATTTTTTTTTAGCCTTGCACTGTGTGGAATTGCTATCAAAATATTTCAAGAGTGCTGCATTTGTTTTAAAGGTAGCTGATAATCACTTGTGCTGCCTCTTCCCACCTCCCAGAAAACACAAAAACCGAGAACCAAAACAATAAATATTTATGAACTCTATATCATATACATGACTCATTATATCTATTAATATGACTAAACCATTGAGCACATGAGAAGAAAGTAGGAATGTATTTATATGACCAAATTTCTTTTTTGGTCCATGGGTTGAGATCATCTTTGCATGAAACCTGGATGACTGAAATGACAATGCACAATATTACAGAAATGTATGAAGGCATGATGAATCTAAGTTTCACTTCAAGTTTGCAAAAGGGGATCACTTGACCCTGGGACACTGTAACCATGACAAATATGAACCTGTTGTCAACATTCGAAAGTAAATCACGTGACAATGGGGATGCTGCAATGGTCATAAGTGTGAAAAATGGTCTGAAGTCACTTTTTTCAATGCCATTGTAACTTTGAAAGGTCACTAAGTGAACTATTGTAAGTTGAGGACTACCTGTATAGGCTTCAATAAATTGTTTATGTCGCGATTTTATGGAACGGAATGGAACAGAACAGAACAAAACACAATAGAATAGAATAGAATAGAATAGAATAGAATAGAATAGAATAGAATAGAATAGAATAAACAGAGTTGTAAGGAAACTTGGAGGTCTTCTAGTCCCAACCCCTCCTCAGGTAAGAAACTCTAAAATATTTCAGACAAATGGTTTTCCAAGCTCTTCTTAAAGACTTCCAGTGTTGGGGCATTCACAACTTCTGGAGGCAAGCTGTTCCACTGATTAATAGTTCTAACTGTCAGGAAATTTCTCCTCAGTTCTAAGTTGCTTCTCTCTTTGATTAGTTTCCACCCATTGCTTCTTGTTCTACCCTCAGGTGCCTTGGAGAATAGTTTGACTCCCTCTTCTTTGTGGCAACCCCTGAGATATTGGAATACTGCTATTATGTCTCCCCTAGTCCTTCTTTCTCTTAAGCTAAACATACCCAGTTCCTGCAACCATTCTTCATATGTTTTAGTCTCCAGTCCCCTAATCATCTTTGTTGCTCTTCTCTGCACTCTTTCTAGAGTCTCCACATCTTTTCTACATCGTGGTGACCAAAACTGAATGCAGTATTCCAAGTGTGGCCTTACCAAGGCATTATAAAGTGATATTAACACTTCACGTGATCTTGATTCTATCCCTCTGTTGATGCAGCCTAGAACTGTGTTGGCTTTTTTGGCAGCTGCTGCACAGTGTTGGTGTTGATACTTTGTGCCTGACAATTCCTTCACTAAGAAATATATGGGGAGAAATAAATCTTAAGCTCAAACATTATCCTACCATGTAACAGTGTGTAAGACCCAGTTAGACTTCCCTTGTACTCCCCAGTTTTTGGAATCATATTATGCAGAGGTGGGCTGCTGCTGGTTCGGATGGGTTCAGGCGAAAAGGTAGTTGTGACCAGCGGCTGGGCCCACCCACCTGCCCCAGCACTATCCCATCCAATATAATCACTGTGTGTTTGCTGCCATACACATGAATGCACACACTCACATGTTTGCATTTTGGATGAACCAATTGTTACAGTATGTGACTCTCACCTCTGACGTCATGTAAGCCCAACTCAGAACTGACTTGCTCTTTGCTAGGTGTTTGAAACCTAGCCCTTTTTTAATCTTTTGTATGATTTTCCCTAATATTCATGTCAAGATGATTATTCTACATTTCCTGGGTTTGATTTTTTATCTTTTTTAAACAGTGGGAGGTCTTGGTTTTTCTCCAATCTATTGACACCTTGTGGTCCAGGAGTTTTCAAAGATAAATGTCTGTGGTTTTGAGATTACATCTGCAAATTCCTTTAGCATCCTGTAATCCATGTGGTCCAGGCAACAAATTCCTTCAGAGCATCTAGATGTTTTCCTACCATTTCCTATTTGATGTGTAATTCTCTTACGTCCCCTACCATACACCTTCAGATTGATCACTTGTCCATTTTTTCCCCTTTTGGGAAACAACAGATGTAAAATTTAGAGATTGTAATTCCCTGTTGTCCATCACCATCATGCAATCTTTTCCAATCAAGAAGTTTCCTAGATTTATCCACACATACCCCAATAAAGTTTTTGTTTGTTTGTTCATTATTTGGGGAAATTTATTGCAAGCCTTGCTCATTCTATCTCTTAGTCTTCCTCACCCCATCCTTACAGATTCAGGTTATTTCCTGATATTCTGTCTTTCATATATGGCCCTTTTTCATTTTGTTTAACTTTATGCCAAATTATTATGCAATAATATAACTATATTCTAATCCCAGGGCTGAGGCAAAGTCAACAGAAGTATTCCAGTTTATAGTATTTCTGTGGTAAGAAAATACCTCTTCCATATTGGAACTCTCCAAATATTTCCAGAGTAGAACTAAGCAATTAGAAGAATGTTTTTAAAATTAAAAACCTATGCTAGATAACGTCACAGTCCCAAGATCCAGGTTATCTAAAACCTGCAGCATGTAAAACTGTTTCCCTATGTCAGGGACCTTGAACATTTATTTTATCTTATCTTTTGCACAATGAAAGCACAGTTACGTGTGCTTCAACATCTCATGCAAATAGCTTACTCAGAAACCATATTTTAAGACTCGGAAGCCATTAATCATATAGAAAATATGCTTATCCTAAGCCAGTCAGCAGCAATGTCGTTATCACAACATTAAAAGGAGTTTCACATCACAAAAGCGATTATAGGTCTCCATCTCGCATTCTTTCATTACTGACTAATTGTTTTCCACAAAAAAGGCAGTTATGAAATGGTAGAAAGGATACCAGGCAAGGGACAGGATGTGAACTAAGAAAATCAACACAAGGTAGAATTGATCATTACAGAGCATGAAATAAAGCTTATAAGATAGGCATGTTTATTAAGTATGAGGATAACCTCCCTGGCCTAAGTTCTACTGAGGTCGGTCATAAATCTGCATAGTAACCACACTACATCCTATTGAAGATACATTTGCTTTACTTCTATGTAAAACTTCCATGTAAAATGCATGTATTGGAAAAGGAAAGAATTGTAGTTTCTCTGATCTATCAATCAAATGGTATTCAGTTATGGAAATTATCAGTCATAGCAGTCTGAAGTGATATTAACTCGGTACCTTGAGACCAAGGCCTCTAGTGTCTCATGGATCCATGGTTGATTAAATACCTTTATGAGATAGGATTGAAAGGTGCAATAATTTTCTCCACCATAACCTATCATATAACATGCAAAGTTAAAAACTAAATAGGTTACACCATGAATAGCTGCTAAAATCTGTCCAATGTCTCAATTAAAACTTAGTGAAGGTATAACTTAATTGTATATCAATAGAAGATAATTTGGTAATGAGCAGGGAAATGACTTAATATTATGTTCTTGTTAACACAATCAAATGCTTTCCTGCTAATTATATTTGGTTGGGAGAAGGCCTAATGGGTGGGTAGATTATGCACACATATAGATAATTGTGTGCTATTTTTCTAAGTTGAATGATAAATGAGGAATTTCAATAGAACAGAATATATATAGCTCAGAGTTGTAGAGTCCTTGGTGCTCTCTGAGTTGGTTCTTTGCTTGCAGACATTTCATTGCGTGACTAGGTAACATCATAGAGCATCAAGGATGCCACATATTAGGAAATGTTCATGTTTTGCAAATAATCTGGATCTTCCAGAATCAGAAAAAGTGCCTGCATTTCCAATGAGATGAAAGAGATAAGCTAATACTTTCCCATTCCTTTAAGCCATGGTAGCCCACTGAGAGCTAAAAAAAAAGTATTTCCTCAGAAAATTCATGAAATGAGTTTCTGGCATGACAGGTCACACCTCAGCCTTTGCTACCTCAGACCAATCTTCCAAAGGCCAGCTCTGTATGTCACCTATAGCAAAAACCACCAAGTCTTATAACGTTAATTACACCCCATGATAATGCCTCGGCTTTCATGGATCTCAGCTTGTTTTATCAGAGATAACAGCATCATTCTGAGTTACAATACACTGCTACATCTCCAACAACATTCAAAAGTTCCCATTTTCCAACTTGAGGGTACCCTGAAGGACAGGAGCTTCAGGAGGCTGTAATGAGTCAGAGAACTTAAAATTTTCCTTGCCCATTGGAGTTGTCACTTATGAAAATGTGAAGACGTTCTATTGGAAAATAATATTTAAAATGGGGCACTTCAGCTGTAACCATGCTTCCAGGTCACATTTGTCTGTTTAAACCATGGTAGCAGCAAAGACCATGAGGTCAGCAAACTGCGGCTCTTTCCTCACTCTGCTGCGGCTCCGTCACCGGTCAGCACCACAATTTTGAGAGGTGCTTCCAGTGCAGGGGGGGGGAGAAGCACAGTGCACCAGGAGAAGACTCTATGGCAAGGGGAGGGTTTTCCAGTTGTCTCCACAATTGATAGGGCTTTCGGTTATGACAGGTAGAGGAAAAAGTGCGCCATGCTAGGAGGAGACTCTATGGTGGGGGAACTGAACTTCCGGTCAGCTTCCGGTTAGGATCTTTGTGGTTCCGGGTGTTTTCTTTTCTGTGGGAAACGGGTCCAAATGGCTCTTTGAGTATTTACGTTTGCCGACCCCTGCTCCAGATAGTCAGACACTGTTGTAACACCCATAACTTTTTACTTCTTTCAGAAATCCAAGAACATGATAGCCAAGTGAAAGCCATAAAGGACCTTGTACAGAGATTGCCCAGGCCAAACTATGACACCATGAAAATGCTGTTTGCACATCTGCAAAAGTAAGTGGAAAAATTATTAAAGAAGAAAATGGAAATTAGAAACAAAAAGGGCAGATTGGTTTTCAGCAACATGCTGTATTGTTTCAATGCTCAACTTTTTCAGTACATCATCAGATCCTATCAGGCCAGTTATTGTGGAATATGTTACATTTTTAAAGATCGTTCCATACTAAGATTTCAGACAGAAGGAAATGAAACAGAAAAACATATTTAATATTAGTCTCAGCTGATTTTGGCACAGGAAAGGACAAATGCAGCCAGAACTGCCATCCTCCTTAGCCTCATAGGTACAATATATAGAATATGTGACAATAAAACATTGTCTTTTAATACGTGACTCTTTGCCACTGTTTATCTATATTGTCCTTTAAGTTTTGTGATTTTTTTTTCCTCTAGAAAACAAGTCAAGGGTTTAAAAATTGAACTTAATTTAGAAATAGAAATTTGCTGCCAGAGACCAGCCCAGTTAAAAACACCTTTATGTCATGAAAATTCTAAGCAACATACGTACATTTCTTGAACGTGGCTTCACTTGTATCCCTAGCCAAGTGATACAAGTGAAGCCACATTCACATTTAAGGCTTCACTTGCATCTCTAGCTTTGTATCCCTATCCAGGGACTGCAATGGCTTGTGTGGTTAGGACACTAAGTCAAATGACCATTGAGAGGTCAGCAGCTTAGCAGTTCAAAACCTGGCAGTGAGCTGCATGACGGAATGAGCTCCTGTCAATTTGCCTTATTTCCTGTTCGTTTCTGCTCACCTAGCAGTCCGAAAGCATGAAAACACAAGTAGATAATAGGGAAAATACCAGGGACATGAAAAGAGTCCCCTCAATCCCCTCAAGAGTCCCTCTAGGCAATATTGATGTCCCCACCTAATCCACTGTCCAACCCAGA
The DNA here is from genome assembly GCF_964273705.1 of Natrix helvetica. Taxonomy (NCBI): domain Eukaryota; kingdom Metazoa; phylum Chordata; class Lepidosauria; order Squamata; family Natricidae; genus Natrix; species Natrix helvetica. The sequence goes on from NC_138548.1 coordinate 146,925,636, forward strand.
AGTGCCTTGTATGACAGAGGTGGGTTTCTGCCGGCATTACTGCCGGTTCAGTGCGTGTGCAATTTTACTCCGCTTGCATCTGCAGTTGCCTATAAATAAGCCTGCACATGTGCAGAACATTTAAAAAGGTCAAAAAAAGATGTTGTGGTGACTGGGGAACCGGTTCAGGGGTGTGGCGAGCATGCCGTCCCTACCAGTTCAGAGACCCAGTTGCCATTTCAACTAGTTCCACCGAACCGGTGTGAACCAGTAGGAACTCACCTCTGTTGTACGTGCTTCCAACACAAAAGTAGTAGTGTATTCCTAGCACTACAGTGCATAAAATTAAGAAATAAGCGGGCTTTCTAAGCAAAATACATATTTGTAGGCAAAACTGCACCTTGGAGCTAATCCGTTTTATAATGATCATCAGCTTCTAGAGAGAGAGAACACTAATAAAAGAAGTCAGCATCTAAGCTAGATGAAACCTAGATCCAAAGTACGATCTCCCCTGGAATGGAATACTTGATAAAAAAAGCTGGTTGTTCAGCCACCAACAACAGCAGTCCCAGATAAGGCAGGTTGGAGTCTTCCAGCACCATCATGGAGCCCCTGCCACCAACTTAGCCAGAGAGGCAAGAATCTCATGCAGTAATGCTGCTACTCTGCAATCTAGATTCAGATCTCAGGGGTGGGGATATGAAGGATTTGTAGCATTGGTTTTAAACAGTTTGATCCAATTATCCTTTTTCCCCAGTTCAAATAATGTCATTACCTTCACAAAGACAGATTCTGTTGTTTTACTCCTCAGCACCTCAGAAATAGCTGTCCCAAACTGGATCCTTGACTCACAAACAAGCAATTACAAATTGCTCCATTACCCCCAGGATATGCTCCAAATTACCCCCACTTTAAAAACCACTGATTTATAGTTTGACCTCCTGAGGATCCTGTTCCAAATTGACTATTTATGGCCTGCTATTTACACCTCCAGTAGTGATCTCTTGAAACTAATTCCAACTAGGGCCGCAGCAAGAACCAAAACATTAAAGCCCTTCCAATGTAAGGATCTCCATCTAGATTGAGCTGTGAGATTTATATTAGAAAAAAATAAATAACCAAAGATACTACTACTACTACTGGAAGAACTACTACTAACTTAAGTTACTACTACTAATTTAAACTGAAATAAAAGAAGCAAGATAATTAGACCTGACCTGTATCAATAGCGGTTATTAGAATCGTATAGACTTCTGTTTTTTGGATAAATCACATTTCTTTTCTTTTGCTTTTTTTAATTATTAAAAATAATTACTATTAAATTTAGCCCTAGGAAAGGCTTGCTATTGTGCACTTTAGGCAGAGCTTATTTTTTTGCTTACTTACTATGTTACTAATATATTAATATAATTTATTGATAATAACTTTGCTTATCAAGTGTATTTATAGGGACGGGATGGCTAAGACGCTGAGCTTGTCGATCAGAAAGGTTGACAGTTCGGTGATTGGAATCCCTAGTGCCACATAATGGAGTGAGCTCCCATTACTTGTCCCAGCTTCTGCCAACCTAGCAGTTCGAAAGCACGTAAAAATGCAAGTAGAAAAATAGGGGCCACCTTTGGTGGGAAAGTAACAGCATTCTGTGTGCCTTCGGTGTTTAGTCATGCCGGCTACATGACCATGGAGAGGTATTTAGACAGCGCTGGCTCTTTGGCTTTGAAACAGAGATGAGCACCGCCCCCTAGAGTCAGGAACAACTAGCACATATGTGCCAGGGGAACCTTTACCTTTATCAAGTGTATTATACCTTATTTATCAGCTTTGTTAAAAAATGAAAATCATGTACCCTGTTGTTGCAGCCTTTTGAGATACAGAACAGATATTCAACTTTCCAAAAACTTACGAAGCACCTACTAATTAGCTTGCTATAGTTTGTTGCTAAGCTATAACCCACTACCAGCCATTCACGCTTTAATTCCCCGATTAGACTGCTGTAGTACACACTAAATAGTGCTGCCCTTGAAAAATGTCTGAAAATGACAATGGGCATGAAACGCAGCAGTATGATTGCTGGTGAGAAGGAGACATTTTGATCAGCATATATGTCTGCTTAACAAACTGCGGATATGTTTTCTGGACTCAGTTCAAGGTATTGGTGCAAACTTTATGTTAAAAACTTGGCAGTTTGATGCTTTAAGGCCTGCCTTCTTTTATCCATTCTTTACAGTATGCTCTGTCGGAACCATTGCCTTGGATTTTACAGGTTTGTGAACATTAGGCAGAAAATATCAATGTGACCTTACAAGTTATAAGCCACACCTATTGCATTAAGAAATATGGGGAAAGGGGAATATGGGAAGGAAGAAATCAATTAAAAGTTGTAAGAAAGATAGATAGATGATAGATAGATGGATAGATAGATGATAGATAGATAGATAGATAGATGATGATGATGATGAGAGAGAGAGAGAGAGAGAGAGAGAGAGAGAGAGAGAGAGAGAGAGATATGATAGGTAGAGATAGATAATGATACTTTCAATCTCATTGATTCACATACTGTATAGCTATTTTTTGCTTTGTTTTCCTGTTTGTGCTCTTCCATCCTCTTTTGATTGTACCTCGTATAAGCAGAAACATGCCGCCATTTGTAAGTTATGGATTTGAAGAAGGTTTCAATTTCTTCCACTCCAGCAATTTTACAATTTGCTAATTTCCAGGTTATGGAATACAATGCAAAATCAAGAGGGTGTGTTCTAAAAGGTCCCCTGTTTAATTTCTCGCAGCTGGTTAAAACCCAACAGGTGAATGTCCTATAAGCTCAAAAGATCTGTGGCTTCCAAGGTTCTTTGTGTAAGCTAAGTAAGGTCATGTGACTCTCCTGTCCCGGCATCCTATAAATGCTGGATTCTGATTCTGATCCAACGGGGATAACTGGTTTCTAAGGTGGCTTGTAAAATGTGTCTTCCTTTTGAAAAAGGTTCCCGCACACTCTAAAGTTCACCAGTGAGCTACTGATTCAGTACTGCAGAGTCTGAGACATGTTCTAGTTGCACGCATAAGGGACTATCAATAAAATGTGGTCACATGTCAGGAAGACAAATCAAAGGTATGACGAAGAAGCAGTAGGATATTGATCTATTGGTTAAGACATAGGGAGGGAGAGGAAACCAACAGCACATTCGGTACACTACACAGCTCTGAATGGTGCACTCTCAAATAGGATCCTGCTTCTCACTCCAATTATGGAGGCGAGGAGGCAACGTCATTTTGATGAAGGGTTCGCCTTCATGAAACAATGTTCAAATGTAATGATTCTTATGAGGATGGATCTCTGTTATCTCCTCCTCCTCCTTTGCCTCCCTTCTTTAAGCGGAAAGCATTGAGTCCACATGCCCAACGGTGGCAGAGTTTTCCAGCAATGGCATCTGTCTCTTTGGCAGCTGCGTTCAGGCACATTGTCAGGGGAGCTTACAGTTGCCTCCTGGTTTATCATGTGAGTCACTTCCTGTGGCCTATCTGGCTGCTTCGCCAGGCAGAAGCCAATTCCTTTGACTTCCCCTTTGATTTTCAGAAACTTGCTCTTTCCAACTTTTTAATGTTTTAAAGACAGTTGCATTTCGCTGCAGGGCAGCATTCCTATGCACATCTAAGCATCTCTCTCTCTCTCTCTCTCTCTCTCTCTCTCTCTCTCTCTCTCTCTCTCTCTCTCTCTCTCTTTCTCTCTCTCTCCCTCCCTCCCTCCCTCTCTCTCTCTCTCTCTCTCTCTCTCTCTCTCTCTCTCTCTCTCTCTCTCCTTTCTTCCCTCCCTCCCTTTTGCCAGACAGGCAATCCTCAGACTTTTCTATCTTGCCATTACTGCTCTTTGCTCTGTTAATAATGCCTTCAGTCAATTTTATTGCCCTTTCGTACAGAGCAAAGAAAATGTATCGGGGGGAAAAAGAGGGGGAAATAATGCACAGAAACACCAGTGCTGCTGTTAACAGGGGGAAAAAGAGGGGGAAATAATGCACAGAAACACCAGTGCTGCTGTTAACAGGGGGAAAAAGAGGGGGAAATAATGCACAGAAACACCAGTGCTGCTGTTAACACAAAACATGGGCATATGCACAACCGACGTGCCTTTTTCTCTTTTCAGAAATGTGTTTTTATCTTCACATTTTCCAGGCATCACAAAGAAAACAAACACCTGCCCGGTTGAAATTAGAGCAATAAAACATGAAATCTTATGTTGGTTTTATTGCATAGTTCTCATTTCTGGAAACTATATTTAACGAAGTAGATTTATTTTTACCTATTATATATATCTCAGCCAACAGCACACATCTAAGAAGAATGCAACAGTAGTTCAGGAAAAGGAAGCAATGACAATGTGATGACAGGTTCAGCAGCGATAGGCAGAATGCTGTGGATAAATCAAAAATTAAAGCTATTGTATGACAGTTAGGAACACTTAGCAAAGCCGGCAAAATTTCCATTCCTTCCATTACTATCGTATTTTGGAGGAAAGAAAAATGCAGAAAAGTACATGTGACTTCTATTTGCTTTCAGCCTGTTTCAGTAGATTCAGGCCAAAATAGATATACTGTAGGTATCTTAAACTTGTTTGCAATTATTTTTCCTCATGTAAATTCAAAAGAAGAGGTTAAATTTTTAAGGATTGTATGTGAATGGTGGCGTTTACACGAGATGACACTTTTACAATGCCTCTGATTTCCTCTAAGTGTATGGGGGGAATGCTATTTATGAAGAACGAGAAGCAAAAGGTAGTCAAAATAACTTTCAAAATATTGGGAATTCAAAAGATATGATTAATACAATGCGTGAAGCTGCTTTTAAATTATATTGTGAGAGATTGTTTTACACACACACCCTTTTATTTTTATCATTAACTCAAGGGAGCGAACATAGACCTAATACTCCTTTCTCCTCCAATTTTCCCCACAATGAGAAATCTCTGAGATGGGTTGGACCGTGAGAGAAAGTGATTGACCCAAAGTCAGCCAGCCGGCTTTTATCCTGAGGCAAGCCTAGACACACAGTCTCCTAATTTCTGGCTGGGTGCCTTAGCCACTAGACCAAACTGTTTTCTCAATAAATATTAGCACTTATTATCTAAATGTATCTGAAGGTTTTACCCACGATAGATGCAATACAACCTGTTCAATATTATCTCATACTACTTCATAGGCAAAGAGTGTCCTTTCCATGGCAGAGACAGATTCTTCTGAAATCAGAAGGACCATTGATAGAGTGTTACGTCTGTGTTAGACTTCTACATCACTGCAAGTTAGGTACCGTATGTCTCGAAGAGCCGTGATGGCACAGAGGTTAGAATGCAGTACTGCAGGCTACTTCTGCTGACTGCCAGCTGCCGGCAATGTGGCAGTTCGATTATCACCAGCTCAAGGTTGACTCAGCCTTCCAAGGTTGGTAAAGTGAGGATCCAGATTGTTGGGGGCAATATGCTGGCTCTGTAAACTGGTTAGAGGGGGCTGTAAAGCACTGTGAAGCAATATATAAGTCTAAGTGCTATTGCTACCTTTAGAAGATAGTTACATAGCTGTTGCATTTCTACTTCTGCAAATGTTAACATTTTGACTAGGGAGTGCTCAAATAACAAAGCACTCCCAGCAGGAAGTGGGGTCAACCAATCAGCATACATGACATGCATCTCCACACAAAAGGGAGTTGAGATTTGGGTGGTGTGAGGGTTGGCTCATCTGCAACCATCTGCAACCTACACTTACAATCAACCCTGTTCACAGTATAGGTATGCACCAGTGGTGGGATTCAATTTTTTTTACTACTGGCTTGGTGGGCGTGGCGTGGTTTGGTGGGCATGGCTTGGTGGATGTGGCAGGGGAAGGACACTGTAAAATATCCATTCCCACCCCACTCCAGAGAAGATTACTGCAAAAATCCCCATTTCCTCCCGATGAGCTGGGACTCTGGAGGCAGAGAATAGATAGGGGTGGGGCCAACCAGAGGTGGCATTTACCAGTTCTCTGAACTACTCAAAATTTCCATTACCAGTTCTCCAGAACTGGTCAGAACCTGCTGAATACCACCTCAGGTATGAAATGATGCCTGTGCGTAGTTGCAGACAAGTCTAAATCAAACTTTAGTGTGAGATGCACTCATAATGATCATTGCTAGAAGCACCTCATCACATTTTGCATTGATTTTTCTTATAAGAACTAGGCAAGCACAGTGCAAATCCAACAGTTCCTGCAATTAAGCAGTAGAATCACTGAAAGAAGCACAGAATCCAAATTCCCCAATTTCGTCTCGGGGCTCGTAAATTAATTAGGGCAACTCTTGGAACCTTCACACAGGATTCACAAAATACTGACCTGATATTATCTTTTAATCAAACAACCAAGCAAAATGTTGTATGAATTTCTTCATGAAAATAGAGTTTCCCTTCTCCATCAAAGCCTGAGAGATAACTCATATTTTATATATATTTATTTTTCTCTGCACTGAAGATATTCTTGAAACTATCTTAAAGTCAATCATTTTGTTATAAATCTCATCTATGCAAGAGTCACTTCCAGGATCAACACAGACAACAGTACTATTTCCACTGAGGTCAACTATGGCTTCATTCCATTGATCTCAAATCTGGAGCAAAATCCCACATACATACACACACAAGCTGTATAGAGTCGTCTTGATAAATACATGAGGTCTCATTGTCTCCAGCTTGTTTATCGTGTTATACTAAAATATGATTATCTAGCAAATGTTTTGCATCAAGTGATCTCTGTCATATAGAGGCACCAAAATTACTAGACTTTCTTGGAAGAGAGAAAGCAATTGCATCTTAACACTTTTTATTTTTACTTAACAAAGGATCAAGATACAGAAGTAAGACAAACAACTTTATTTTTCTCAGCCAACAGTTCCCCCCCCCCCCCATAATTCATGTAAGTTTCAAAATTCTCAGGCAAGATGTGAACTTTTTTTTAATGAATAGTTACAAATCTTTATATTTGTCTGAAAGTTAAGAAGTCTTAGCTGGAATGCACTCTCCTTGTAGAGGAAACAAACCACTGGCAATAAAGTAGAAAATGGAAAGAGAGACCTAAATCACAGCACAATGATCTCCTTTACAGCATCTGCCAAAGAGACGGTGTTCTTAGGCAGCTTCTCCGAAGCAGCGTCTTGATGTCTATGCCACATACAGATTTATTATTGTGCCTGAGAATCTGAAGGGGAAAAATGTTGATGATATGCCTAAGCAGCACTAAGCTCTGGTCATAGGAAAAACTCCAGAATTGTGGGTACCACACCCACACCTACTGATGTGGTCCCAGATTTTTTTTTCCTTTGGAGGCACCTAATTAAGAAAACCTTGACTCATTTACATGGCTATGTTTGATCTAAATTATACTCCAAACCACACCAAATTAGGAGCATCTGTGAATGTGAAATGATTGTTCCCTTAGAATGGGAGAACGAAACTGGCTCTGGACTGCACATGTTCAAGTGACAAAAAATATTTCAAATGTACCATACTTCTGAGACTACTTTTCCACTAATAATTTGCAGTTCGTTAAAGTTGTGTATCTCTCTCTCTCTCCCTCTCTCTCTCTCTCTCTCTCTCTCTCTCTCTCTCTCCCTCCTCCAGATCCACTGTTCCCCACTCAAAATTATTACAATCTGTCTACAGACAGTTTCACTTTTCTTCTTTCTTTAGCAAAGACAAAAAGGGAGGGGTGAAAGAAAGAACTAAGGGGCCACCTACTTGGTTGATTTTAAAGTGGCCACTGCTGGAGAAGCAAATCCAGCAATTGTCAAAAGTTGTCATTGACACAGAGAGCTAATTCCAATGAAATATTTTCCCAGGACTGAGCAAACATCTGCTGGAATCTACCGCTCCTCACAAAGTCTTTGTTTGCATTTTCTTGGGTAGCATTTTCATTTGTATTAACTCTGCATGAGAGAGGGTGGGGGAGAGAGAAATGTTGTACTGGAATTGGCTGACCGTCTCTTTGGAAATCATTAAAAAAACTTAACCAATATGTGTTGAATTCCATATGAAGGGATATGTTCTTTGATTAGGTATTTTAGATGCAATTTTAAAACTCAGCCCAAGCAGTTCATCCAGACAACAAATAAGATTCTACCAGCTTCTTCTAATAGATTATCCCTCACAGTATAGTATCTGTAGCACAATCTTTTGTCCACATTATAAGCTGTTGTAATTTTACTTCATACATGCTCACATTTGTTTTTGAAAGCTGATCATGGGTGAACAATCAATATCTTGGCATCACAAATCAAAAATACTTTGCCCAGCATGACTGGAACTATATTATTTACCAATTCAAATGTAGCCACGGATGTGGATATGGAATCTGAAAATATTTTCTGGTTTTGCAGCCTGTTCAAAACAACACTGGGAGAGGGAGGGTTGGAAACCTGACAGTCTGTAGATAGTGGGTTCAAGTTCACTCTGTAGGTAAGACATTATGCGAGCCTGACTAGGCTAAATGATATATATAGAACATGGAATAACAGAGTTGTAAAGGACCTCAGATGTCATCTAGTCCAACCCTCTGCTTGAATAGGAGACCTATACCATTTCAGACAAAAGGCTGTTCAGTCCCTTCTTAAAAACCTCAAGTGATGGAGCACCTGGTGGCTTAGTTTTAGGTTGCTTCTCTCCTCAGTTAGTTTTCATCCATTGTTTCTTGCCTTGCCTTCTCGTGCTTTGAAGAAAAGGATGACACCCCCCCCCCTCTTCTTTGTGTCAACCCCTAAAATATTGGAAGACTGCCTATCGTCACTTCTAGTCCTTCTTTTCACTAGACTAGACAAGACCAATTCTGGCAAATGTTCTTCATATGTTTTAGCCTCCAGTACCTAATCATCTTTGTTGCTCTTTTTAATATTGTGGTGACCAAAACTGGATGCAGTAGTTTGGATACAAACTACTTTTACAAATACAGGTCTGTAAAACATTAACCCTCAATTAAAGTGTTAAGTCCTCAAGGCTACGACACCATTGACTATCATTGCCGGCCCCTGATTGGTTGAGACACGAGCAGCCAGCTGGCGGGAGAATGCAGCCATTCTATTGGTTAAGTGTCTGACAGCTCTAGTATCAAAAGGGCTGTCAGCTGTCAAATGTTGCTGTTTGCTGGGTCGAGGTTTGCCTTACATTTTGCCGTCTTATACTGTTAATAAAAGTTGTGTTAGCTTCAACCTGCCTTGCCTCAGTTCCTGTCTGCCTCGTTCTCCCTACAGAACACTGGTGATGAAGGTGGGATCAGGACTGAGGTAAAGGAAAAGCAAAGTCACTAATAAGAGCTGCCTCAAGTCACAGGCGACGAGAAGTCGCTCCAAGGCTGATTCCTCAAGTTCTGTCCTTCTAAGAATGGCTAATCTACCGGCATTCACGGCATTCAGCCCGGCCACTGAAACATGGGATGCCTACCTCGAGCGGTTCGAGTGCTTCCTGGAGGCAAACGACTTCACCAGTTTGTCCAATGGCCATAAAAGAGGATATTTTCTCAGTGCATGTGGCTACGAGATGTTTGGAACAGCCAGGGCTAAAGCAGCCCCTCAATCCGTCCATTCGATGCCTTGGGAGAGACTTTTGGAGAAATTTAAAAATCATTCCTCTCCAATTCCCTCGCGCATATCCAGACGTTATGCATTTAGGCAGAGGACCCAGAGGGAAGGGGAATCTGTGAGCGATTACATGGCTTCCCTCAGAATAGCGGCCCTGAACTGTAACTTTCCTGTGCTGGATGATGCCCTGTTAGAACAGCTGGTCTGTGGTATCAAAGACCTCATACTTCAGCGATGCTTGCTGGCACAAAAAGAGCTGAGCCTTCAGGCAGCCGATGAAGCCACAGAATATGAAATGTCGGACAAATCCACCGCAGAAATTCAGAGATTTCTGCCACCGGCCACCCATGCCAGCAGGGGCCATGCTGTCCACCACGAAGAAGACAATGAAGAAGACTTCTCGGACGAGAAAGAAGAGATTAGCCACCTCAAACTGGCCACCAGGAAAAAACAGACTCAGGCTGATTTTTTACCTCAGGCGGGTTGCCTGAGTTGTGGCGGGAACCATGCAAGGTCAGTCTGCAGGTTCAAAGCTGCAATGTGCCATTGGTGTGACAGGAAAGGACATTTATCCAAGGTCTGCAGAATGACCATGCCAATCGCTGACCTGCCTCCAGAGTGCGCCTTGTCTAGACAATTCGTAAAAAGACTTCCCAAACACCACAAAGACTGCTTTGCCATTGCAGGTGACCAACAGCATCCTGATTGGGCTATCAGCCCTGCGTCCCTGACTAAGCCTACCCATAAGATATACCTGACTGTGCGCATAGATGGAGAGCCCTGCAAGATGGAAGTGGACACTGGCTCTTCCAAATCCCTGGTCTCTTGGGCTACTATCAAACAGATAGTGCCCAGCCTGACCAAAGCTCAACTCAGGCAGTGGCACTTCACCTCAGAGACTGTCAAGGACAGCCAATACCCATTGTGGGTTGCGGCACATTCACCATGGCCAGCAATAACTTCCAGGGGCCTCTTCCCCTCATCATTGTAGATGGCCATCTGCCCAGCCTCCTGGGGCTTGACTGGTTCTCTGCATTGGGGCTCAATATCTCCGGCATCCACTCCGTTCTTCCAGATTCCTTCACGGTGCTGGCCAGCAAGTTCACAGACATATTTGACAACAAACTTGGTAAATATAATGGACCCCCATTTCTTTTAACTTGAACCCCCAGGTGACGCCAATACATCTAAAACCCAGGAGAGTGCCTTTTGCTCTTCAGCCCAAAGTAGATTTAGAGCTAGATAAATTAATAACACAAGGAGTGCTTGAAGCAGTAGACCACTCCCCCTGGGAGACCCCCATAGAAATAGCTATTAAGCAGGATGGTAGTATTAGAATTTGTGGGGATTTTAAATGCACCGTTAATAAAGGATTGCAAGCCAACCCTTACCCTGTGCCAGTGGTTCAACATCTGCTCCATTCCTTGGGCCAGGGAAACATTTTTCCCAAGTTAGACTTGGCACAAGAATATCAGCAGCTCCCGGTGGATGAAGCCACTACCATGGCTCAAACCATCGTAATGCACTGGGGAGCTTTCAAATGTAAATGCTTGCAATTTGGGGTCAGTGTAGCCTCAGGTATTTTCCAGAGCCTAATGGAGCGGATGCTCCAGGGGCTGCCAGGGGTGGTACCCTATTTCGATGACGTGTTTATATCCACTTTGGAACAAGCTGAGCTCGTCGATAAATTAAGAGCAGTCCTGACCTGTTTCCACCAAGCGGGGCTGAAACTCAAACAAGAAAAGTGTAGGATAGGGGTCCCTAGTGTAGAATTTAATGAAGGTAGAGGCAATTAAGAAAGCTCTCATGCTCTCCCCTAAGGCTGAACTGCAAGCCTTTCTGGGGCTGCTTAATTTTTACTCCATTTTTTTTACCCCATAAGGCGTCTTTGGCAGAGCCTCTTCATAGGCTCCTGGACTCTAAGACGCCCTAGCATTGGGGGTCTAAGGAAGCCCAAGCCTTTAGGGTAGTTAAGGATGTCCTTACATCCAAATCTTTATTAGTGCAATACAGTGATCACCTCCCATTAACCTTGGTGTGTGATGCATCGCCTTATGGCATTGGGGCCATTCTGAGTCACATTCTACCTAATGGCTCAAAAGCCCCAATTGCCTATTATTCGCGCATGCTCTCAGCAGCTGAAAGAAATTATAGTCAGCTGGATAAGGAGGCCCTAGCTGCTGTAGCAGGGGTAAAGCAGTTTCAAGATTACATTTATGGTCGTTCTTTTCACTTAGTGACCGGCCATAAACCCTCTTGGGTCTTCTGGTGGGGGATCGCCAGACTCCTCAGATTTTGTCTCCAAGAATGTCCAGATGGACAGTCTTTCTAGCGGTGTATAATTATCAGCTACAATATAGGGCAGGAAAAAACCTGGGGCATGCTGATGCCCTCAGTTGCTACCCTCTGCCAGGGCCTCTTTTGGACCCTGCTCCTACACTTCGGTCCTCTTAATTTAAGAGTTGGCTATGCCAGTATCCACCGGGATATTGCCAGGCTCTCTGCCACAGACCCCATATTGGCCCAAGTTTTGGACTAGGTTTGCAAGGGGTGGCCACAGGGGCCAGTAGATCCTGAGTTTCACCCCTTTTATATATGGCAGCATGAGCTGTCCGTCCTTAATGGGTGCCTGTTATGGGGCAATAGGGTGGTAGCTCCCCCAAAGCTTAGGTCACCAATTTTAAATTGCCTGCACGCTGCTCACCTGGGCATTGTGCGCATGAAGGCTTTGGGCCAAAGCTACGTGTGGTGACCCAAGATTACCAGGAAATAGAAAACTGGGTAGCCACCTCCCAGCAGTGCCAGCAATCTAGACCAGCTCCTCCTTCTGTGCTCATCAGGGAATGGGACATGCCCTGGGCTTCATGGACACAAGTTCATTTGGATTTCGCCGGCCCGTTCTTAGGGCAGAACTTCTTGGTCTTCATAGATGCCTACTCGAAGTAGGTGGAGCTGGCACTCATGCCATCCACCACTTCGGAGGCTGTAATTAGGGTGCTGGGGAGGCTATTCGCAACCCATGGGTTGCCTGACGTGGTGGTGACTGACAATGGGCCCCAGTTCATGTTGGCACCCTTTCAGATGTTTTTAGGCCAGCATGGCATATGACACGCCCTGACGGCCCCATTCCACCCAGCCGGAAATGGCCTGGTAGAACAATCTGTCCAGTCGGCTAAGGGGGCATTGGGCCGTCTGGGACCAGGGAATTGGCATGACAAACTGTCCCAATACCTCCTGGCACAGCATACAACTCCATGCCCAATCACCAAGCAATGTCCTGCAGAACGGTTTATGGGTCATTGGCTCTGGACAATCCTGGACTGGCTACACCCTGGTTATACAGCAGAGAAAACCCCCCTCGCAGGTGACTCCACATGGGCCTTTAATGTGGGATACCCAGTCTACACCCAAAACTATGGGGCCAAACCAAGGTGGCTTCCCGGACAAATCACGTAACTAACTGGACCCTACTCTTATAAGGTCCAGCTCAGTGACAGGCAAATGTGGCGCCAACACATCAACCAGCTCAGACAGTGAGCCACCAGCGCAGCAGACCAACGCCTGGTGCAGGCCCAATCGTGCCCCAGGGAACTAATATTGACAGAGGCTGCTCCAGCGCAGACAGAGGTGCACGCAACACCCCCCACCAATGTGTTCTTGTCACCAGGCTTACCTGAGAATCCAGTCAATCCCACTGTGGTCAGGTTTCCTGTTGACTCAGCTGCGAAGTCTCCTGATGTTCCTCAAGACTCTCCACCAGCGGCTCCTCCTTTGGCCACCGCCCCTGAACTAAGGCGATCTGGGCGGAGCTGACGCTGGCCAGCGTATTTGGCTGACTACGCATGTGCTAAGTGGGAGGAGAGGGCTGTTAAGTCCTCAATGGTATGACACCATTGACTATCATTGCCGGCCCCTGATTGGTTGAGACGTGAGCAGCCAGCTGGCGGGAGAATGCAGCCATTCTATTGGTTCAGCGTCTGACAGCTCTAGTATAAAAAGGGCTGTCAGCTGTCAAATGCTGCTGTTTGCCAGGTCGAGGTTTGTCTTACATTTTGCCGTGTTATACTGTTAATAAAGGTTGTGTTAGCTTCAACCTGCCTTGCCTCAGTTCCTGCCTGCCTCGTTCTCTCTACAGAACAAAAGTATATGCAGATTGATAGTCAGGAACTATTTTACATTACCACAAAAATGAATTAGAAATATTTGCAGGTGTCTAGGGTTCTTTTTAAAGCTTGCTTATAATGAAAAATATGGCTTGTAAGATCTGTATAAGATTGGAACAGCATACAAACTACAATGTTGGTTATGGTTTCTTCATCTCCAAAGGTTTTTAAAAAGAATGGGAAATTATCTCAAACAGTCTAAAATGGTATTTGTGGTTCCTTCCAATTCCACAATTCTATGACATGTAGACCTCTGGCAAATGGAAAAAAGAGGTTTCATATAAATATTTGAAGTTATTGATGGCAATTTAGTGCTGCTAAAGAGATAATCCTTCCTGTTTGCTCTATAGAAACTTTAG
>NC_138548.1:146944718-146972218 GCF_964273705.1 Natrix helvetica
CTTTAATGAACTGTGAAATTAAAGAGGGGAATAAAATCTGATTATTGTCTGTTTATTTCAAATGACTTTGTCAGTCTTGGAAGCCATATTTTTTTATTGGAGCTTCAGGACTGCCACATTTAGTGCCTGGGAAAATGGGAGGGGGGATTGTAAGCAGCTGGTGGAGGATTAGTCATAACAACATTCTTTTCTATTGAAATCAAGAACACCCAGTCTGCACCTAGATGGGAGTAACTTGGGGGTTGTCTCCGGTTGGGACGTTGAAATGATTGGGCCATGTGATGGACTTGTGGGTGTAGGGGATGGGTCTTTGACTTTCTTTTGGGTGGAAAAAACCCAGAACTCTCAGATTCGGGTTTTCCCAGATGTGCCAATATGACAACTCTAATAAAATGGAACTTTGAGGAATCGGTAACCTCGGAGTCTTCTTTCATTGTGGGTGTTACTTGAAACCCTGACAGACTTACCACCTGAACCTGAACTTCTGAAATGATCTGATGGAGAGTAATTTCCTTGCAAAATACACTAATTGGAATTGGGCGCAAGTACAATATTATTTCATTAACTCCAATAATATGCTTAACTTAATATATCCATTCCAGTTAATAATGAACAGATAACTAACCACCTACCACTGACCTTAAATCTAGAACTTCCGCAAATCTGCATGTACATTGATCCAGAAGATACATATCCTAATAGGAGGGACACGTATCTAATTTGGTTGAATAATGCTACTTCCCTGTTAATTCCATACACTGAGTACAACAAACTTTACTTAACCCACTAGCAGTGGTGGGTTTGTATCAGTTTTACTACCAGTTTGCTCATACATGCACGCGCGCCACATCTGCACATGCCCATAAGTGTCCAGATGGGTGGGTGGAGTCTCCTGCCGTCACCACTACCGGTTCAGCTAAACCAGACCGAACTGGGAGCAACCCACCTCTGCCCACTAGGTAAAGGGAACCAATGGGTTAGTAGAATTTAACATTCTAATTAAATTCCCACAGCCTTCCCATCCATGGGGAGAAGGGATGAACCTCTCACATCCAAGGAGACCTCATTCAGATCTTAGTTCAACCTAGAATGGTTCAGGCCAAGATATAACTGTTAAGCTTCTTTTACCCTTTGTTAGAAGAACCTGCCTCTTTTAAGTTCCCAAAATCTACTACAAAAAAGACAATACATAAATTAATTTATGAGAAAAAAAACCAGAAGGGTTATATAGAAAATTGGCATGAGTTGATTAAAGGTAAAGGTAAAGGTTCCCCTCGCACATATGTGCTAGTCATCCCCAAATCTAGGGGATGGTGCTCATCTCCCTTATAAGCCGAAGAGCCAGCACTGTCTGAAGACGTCTCCATGGCTATGCATGACTAAACACCAAAGATGCACGGAACACTGTTACCTTCCCACCAAAGGTGGTCCCTATTTTTCTACTTGCATTTTTACATACTTTCGAGCTGCCAGGTTGGCAGAAGCTGGGACAAGTAATGGGAGCTCACCCCGTTACGGGGCACTAGGGATTCGAACTGCTAAACTGCTGACCTTTCTGATCGACAAGCTCAGCGTCTTAGCCACTGAGCCACCACATCCCTTTACGAGTTGATTAGAACCATACAAATCTAATGATTCCCAAACAGTTTGGTGTATGATACCTTAAAATATAATTTACAAAGATGAATTGCCATATTTCTACTGTTTCTTACTTTACAGTTTACTTTAGATCAGAATAGATGCAAGGAACTGGTTTGTACCAATAATTTCAAAGCCAGACTTGATACCAAGGTGCCAACAGAATCCAAATTTCATTACCCAAACTAGGTAACATCAGCAGTACATTGATGATATTACCTACTTGAGCAAGAAAACAATCAAGCTCAGAGAGCACCAAGGACCCCTCATTTCAACCCTCACCTACAAATATTCTACTTTATCAGTAATGCAAGTTATGGACTGATATTTCAGCTTGTTCAGGTTGCGCATCAATGTGCCTACCATCCCTAAAGTTTCTTTTTATTCATATCCACGTCATGTATCCAAAATCATGTTTATACATGTATATATTGTCTAATACATGCTTAATGAAATAAATAAATAAAATAAAATAAATAAAGCATACACACAGCATTCTCCTCTAGTCCCAGTCCTTTCCCATTCAGCAGCTGACAAGGCAATAAAAAGGGGAAAGATACCCTTTGTGTACATCAGTTTTAGTGTTTATCCCCAAACTATTTTCCCAATAGGTATTTACTGACTTTGATATGACCACCATCCACCTGTCCCTTGTGAAATGAAGTCTGAAAGAAAAGGACACAGAACAGCACCAGTACCATCTTTTATTGTTCCATGGCCTAAAATTAAATGTTAATTAATTACCCCTGGCATCTTTGCTATATAGCCAGTCAGACTGGATTTGGAATAGTCTTTCAGTGTTTAAATAAACAGCATTCTGTTTTCATCTAAAGCCCCAAGAGTGAATATTTCTTTTTTTCTTAGAAATTGGCAGTTTAAAAGGAAGCAAATATCTCCATGTCCACTGCAGGTAGCATTGAAATTAAAGAAACAAGGATCGGTATTGTCAATTTTGATTAATAGCCTTTCATTAATAAACATCCTGTTATTCATTTTCCACCTGCAGTTGCTGATGTTCCCTGGAATCAATTAACTCATATAATTTGATTTATTTTTACAAAGACATTTTTGGATGTGCTGCGTTGATGATAAAGCCTTCTGGGTTTGCCGTTTTTGATTCAAAGCGAGATTGTTACCTAAGTGCTTTTTATTTCTAATGTTGTGAGAAAATGTGCCTTTAGGCAGTCTGGAATTAAAAGAATGAAAGGAAACTTGAAAACTTAAGGCTGAATTCAGGGAGAAGTATCAGTTGCCTCCTGGGAGGCAGGGATTTCAGTGCCGCGAAAGCTCCGCCATTCATTGTGTTGAAAAATGACAAAAGTCAAGAATAAATAAGCTTTATGACTGTGGTCAAAGGAGGTAAAACCAGTTAATGATCTGGGCTTCTGGCAACAAATGTTATTCATTCTGAATAACAAATCAAACAGTGGAAGAAAAAAATAGATGGTGTTTGCACACTGGGAGGAAGAAGCATTTGAAACACACTTCGCTTGACTTACTTGAAGTTGCCTCCAGAAGTTGTGAATGGAAGTTTTTAAGAAGATGTTGGATAACCATTTGTCTGAAGTGGTGTATGGTTTCCTATCTAAGCAGGGGGTTGGACTAGAAGACCTCCAAGGTCCCTTCTAACTCTATTAGTCTAGCCTAGTCTAGTCTATTTTCTATTTTCTATTATTTTCTATTTTCTATTTTCTATTCTATTCTATTCTATTCTATTCTATTCTATTCTACTCTACTCTGCTCTACACTATCTACTCTACTCTACTCTACTCTACTCTACTCTACTCTACTCTACTCTACTCTATTCTATTTTTTTACTTTCCTCCCTTCAAATCAGTTCTTCAGTCTTGGTGAACCACAGGAGACTTGTTACATGGAAAGGAGATGATCATAGGGTGAAAGGAAAATATTGCTTTCTCTACTAATACAAACACGTAGCCACATATGCTACGGTTCCATAGCTGGATGGTTGAAATCTAGCCCTTCTACTGAACACTTGAATTCACCCCAAAGATCCCATTATTCCCTCTGCAAAGCCAAAGATGGACCCAGAAGAGACATTCTTTAGTTAGCCAATAGACACCGTCGTTGTCAGGCCTGCAAGCCATCTTTTGTTTTCGGACTTTAGGCCTGCCACACTTTCTATTATTCTAGTATGCATTATTCTAGAGTGGGAAAATGGGAGGGAGGATTATACAGATTTGGGTGATATGTAGCCATAACAAAATTATTTCTAGAAACCCAAGGTCATCCTTTGTCTTTACACCTGGCCAGAACTGGATGGGTGGAAACTGCCAGTGTGGCAGTGGAAGATTGGACCATGTGATGGACTTGTGGGTGTGGGGGCAGGATCTTGGACTTTCAACTGGGTGGGAAAACCTAGAAGATTTCAGATTCGGGTTTTCCAAGATGTGCCAACATGGCTCTCTCAATAAATTGGAACTTTGAGGAATCTTTTACCTTGGACTCTGATTTACTTTTGGATGCTATTTGGAACAGCCATTTTTCATCTGTTTAATAATACGGTTAATTACTGTATATTTTTTGGAATATAAGATGGACCTTTTTTCCTCAAAAAAGAGGCTGAAAATTTGGGTGTGTCTTATACATCGAATACAGCATTTTTTTGCCTCCCGAAACTCTGCTCCTTTATCAAAATGGCTGTGCATAGTCTTATGGAGACTTTCAGAGAGCTCCTGGGGGCTGGGGAGGGCAGAAATGAGCAAAACAACAGGCCATTTTTGCCCCCTCCCCAACCCCCCGCAGCACTCTATAAGCCTCCATAAGGCTAGGCATGCATTTTTTTTTGAAAAAAAAGGGCCCATTTTCACGAAAAACGGGCCGTTTTTTGCTTGTTTTTTGCCCCCCACCCCCACCCCCGGAGCACTCTGCAAGCCTCCCCCCCCCAGGCTATTCATGCTTTTTTTTAAAAAAAAAAAAGGGCCCATTTTTGCAAAAAACAGACCATTTGGGGGAGGTCTGCAGAGTGCAAAAACTTTTTTTTCCTTTTGGAAAGCTCTTTAACTGATTGATGAGAATTACATTGAACAAGTGCTGTGCCAGCAGAAACAAAGTCTTAAGGTGCTGCAGGTTGTCAGTGATTTCCTTCTCCAGCACATGGATAAATGCACCTGGAAACATCTACCTACTCTTTATCTATCTATCTATCTATCTATCTATCTATCTATCTATCTATCTATCTATCTATCTATCTATCTCCCTATTTATGTACTGTATTTCTTTCCCTCTCTCTCTATTTCTCTCTATATATATCTATATCTATATCTATATCTATATCTATATCTATATCTATATCTATATCTATCTATATCTATATCTATATCTATATCTATATCTATATCTATATCTATATCTATCTATATCTATATCTATATCTATATCTATATCTATATCTATATCTATATCTATATCTATATCTATATCTATATCTATATCTATCTATCTATCTATCTATCTATCTATCTATCTATCTATCTATCTATCTATCTCCCTATTTATGTACTGTATTTCTTTCCCTCTCTCTCTATTTCTCTCTCTATATATCTATATCTATATCTATATCTATATCTATATCTATATCTATCTATATCTATATCTATATCTATATCTATATCTATATCTATATCTATATCTATATCTATATCTATATCTATATCTATATCTATATCTATATCTATATCTATCTATATCTATATCTATATCTATATCTATATCTATATCTATCTATCTATCTATCTATCTATCATCTATCTATCTATCTATATCTATCTATCTATCTATATCTATCTATCTATCTATCTATCTATCTATCTATCTATCTATCTATCTATCTATCTATCTATCTATCTATCTATCTATCTATATATATATATATATATATATATATATATATATACCTACCAACCTACTTACTCTCTCTCTCTCTCCCTACCTATCTACTGTATTTCTCTCGCTCTCTCTTTATATTTCTCTCTCTTTATCCCTCTACCTACCTACACTCACTCTCTCTCCCTACCTACCTACTGTATTTCTCTATCTCTCTGTCTCTCTCTCTTTCTCTATCCCTTTATTTACCTACCTACCTACTCTCTCTCTCTCCCTACCTACCTATTGTATTTCTCTCTCTTTCTCTCCCTCTCTATCCCTCTATCTATCTACCTTCCTACTTTTTTTTAAATTTGCCTCTTCAAAACCTTGGTGCATCTTATACTCTGGTGCGTCTTATACTCCGGAAAATACGGTAATTGAATAGACACATACTATTGAAGTAATAAATAAAATTTTATCTAATTATAACCTCACCATTATCATCCAAGATAAATAATTTCAAGAATATGTCTCCATCAATCTCTAGATCAGGGGTGTCAAACTAGCAGGCCACGGGACGGTTGCATCACGCACAGGCCACACCCACCCCTGCTCCACAAAGGGGGAAAACATGGTGAAATGTCATATGATGGCAATGTGACGTGGCGAGTTTGATACCTATGCTCTAGATAAATCTTTACATTGCAAACTAGGTGATCTGGATTGTCACTGTGTTAATTGGTTTGCTAGCTGCACTGAAGATTTACTGCGCAGGTCACAGTTCTTATCTGCAAATGATTTACTGTGCAGGTCACACATTCCTTCTTAACTTTCTCTTCTGATCTTCTGTTCACCTGCCAAAGGAGGATTGACCTCCCTCATGCATTTAAATACATGTTAAAACTAATGCTCCTTGCAGTCCAGTTGTATGGCCAACCTTTATATGTGTTGGACAGTGGGGATTGGTCTACCTTACTCCTAGATTAATCAGTAATTAACAGCATTGATCTATTCATCAAGCAGCATCCTACATCCAAGACAAATATATATATATATATCACTATATTGGATATCACAAAGATGATTGACACAGCGGCTACATTAATCAGGGCATTCACTGTTCACTATGCTGGCCTGTGCAGGTCTCCGCACTTAACCAAATATGCATATCAAATACTTTTAATAGGCCACCATTTCACAAGAAGAGTTGCTTTGGTTAGTGAGATGGGCATCATGAAAAATTAACAAATAAATAAGATCATCGCATCCATTGAGATTTTAGAATCCTGGCATAACATTTCCCAATATTTTGGTTTATCATCCATTTTACCCTTTAGGCTACCAGCAAATGAGAGCAAAAAATATTTTGAAAATAGTGATAAATGCAAGATTAGTTATATTAAGAAATCTTAGGTTAGGTAGATAAGAGAATGATTAACCAGACTAATTATTAGATACCTGTGCATTCTTTTCTTTCTAAGTTCTGAATGCCCTTGATTATTATTAAAGTTTCTTTGGGTCTTCAATGGCCTTTGCCTCCATTAACTTGCTTATTTAATATTGTTTTTGTAGAGCAGTGCATATTATCAGGTTATTTTCCAGTACATTTGGCACAGTTAAAGTATTAATATCAAGTTTATTCCCAATGAAGTAAACAAAGCCTTACTCCCACCAGCAACCTGAACTATCAACAGTAACTTTAGAAATGATAGGAGATCCAATTCATTAGGATTGTCTAATGTCCATACTTTCTCCATTCAACATGGTATTGAGTTGGCAAGATTTCAAACATAGATTCATTTTCTGGGACATATTTGTCTCAAGATCGAATGCCTGTATATATGGCCATACGGATATAAATTTAACTACGGCTCTGTTTATACTTGTTTGGATGAGGTGGAAATGAGGGTGACTTTTGCAAATATTTTTTTTCTCCACATACAAATACTGATTTTAAAACTGAATCAGATTATACAATGATTGATCGTAAGAATATTGTAAGGTGAGATAACTTCTACTTGTAATTCTAAGATATATGAACAATTTATTCTAAATTATGCAATATAATAGACAATTAATTATCATCACACACACACACACACACACACACACACACCAAAAAGACACTGCCAAATAACTTCTTAGGTGTTGGATAAAGCCACCCAGTAAGCAAGATTGTGTAGTGTGCTGCCATTGCTGCTAAGCTACTACCTATGTTTCCACATAGCTACCTGTTCCCATAAATGCCTTCACATTGTAAGTTTTCTAGTGGAGAAGGAAGGAAGGAAGGAAGGAAGGAAGGAAGGAAGGAAGGAAGGAAGGAAGGAAGGAAGGAGGGAGGGAGGGAGGGAGGGAGGCAAGGAAGGTAAGAGAAAGAAAGAAAGAAAGAAAGAAAGAAAGAAAGAAAGAAAGAAAGAAAGAAAGAAAGAAAGAAAGAAAGAAAGAGGGAAAGGAGGGAGAGAGGGAGGAAGGGAGGGAGGGAGGGAGGGAGGAGGGAGGGAGGGAGGCAAGGAAGGTAAGAGAAAGAAAGAAAGAAAGAAAGAAAGAGGGAGGGAGGGAAAGGAGGGAGAGAGGGAGGAAGGGAGGGAGGGAGGAAGGGAGGGAGGAAGGAAGGAAGGAAGGAAGGAAGACACTTGAGTCAAGAGTAGGTTTTTCTATTGCTTGCTTTCCTGAGACTTCTAACAAAATTAATTCAATGAGTCTCCAGGAAGTATAATATATGCAAGCAGCCCAAAGTAATCAAGCTCAGTGCAAGTTCACAGGCATTCTTAATCCAGCAGTAATGGTAATAACCGGTATACTTCAATCAATTGTCCCTTCCCTTCAATTGTCCTTCAGCAGCAACAGTTTGTTACGCTCTAGTACATTCTCCTCCCACATCACTTCTCCACAATATTGCAGAGAGAGGCATAAAGGGCCACCATTAAAATTAACTAGACTAATATACTGTGACTGTTAGGTGGGGAGGATAGAGGACAATTGGAACAAGCAGGAAAGGTGCAGGAGATGTGAGCCTATATATAAAACGAGTATATGGAGAAAATTGTATGGCAGGAAAAAGGCATCACATATCACACCGCATTGTTTCCATTCTGTTTCACTACTGGAAATTCATGCTATTTATGGAGTATTAGATGTGATTTTATTAAAATTGTTACAAGAACTTTTCTAATATGAAAAGTGCAAGTCATTGTTTGCTGACAAGGAATGCTAACTGCAGCTCCTTGCTTTGAAGAGATCATGTCTGAATTTATTTATTTAATTTGCATTATGTCTTTATTAGCTTTTCAAATAACTCAAGGTTTGCTAACATAGTCACACACCTTCCTCCCTCTACCGTTTCCCCAACAATAAAACCTCCCCAGATAATAAGCCCAATTGGGCTTTTGAGTGCATAAAATAAGTCCTCCCCCCCCAAAATAAGCCCTCCCCAAATATATTGCAACACAGCAGCAACCATGAGATGACCACACTCGCCTTCTCCTGTACCTCCAAAATAATAAGACCTCCCCCAAAATAAGGCCAAGTGCTTATTTTGGGGGTCAAAAGAAAATAAGACCCTGTCTTATTTTCGGGAAAACACAGTATTTTCTCCATAACCACAACCCTGTGAGAGAATGACTGGCCAAGGTTACCCAGCTGACTTTTATGGCTAAGACAGGATTTGAACTTACACTCTCCCATTTTCTAGCCCGGTGCCTTAACCAGTAGACCAAACTGGCTCTCATGCGGATGATGTTCTCAAAACAATAGTGTTGGTTTATACATTCTGTAATAGCAATACCACTTAGACTTATATACCGCTTCATAGTGCTTTACAGCCCTCTCTAAGCAGTTTACAGAGTCAGCATATTGTCCCCAACAGTCTGGGTCCACATTTTACCCACCTTGGAAGGATGGAAAGCTGAGTGAACCTTGAGCTGGTGAGATTTGAACTGCCAAATTGCAGCTAGCAGTCAGCTGAAGTAGCCTGCAGTACTGCACTCTAACTACTGCGCCATCTTGGCTCTTGTAATGTTTTCAAGGAATCATTCATTTCCACCTTGAAGTATCTAGAGAAGCTTTTTCTGAGCCTGGAGTAGTTTAAAAAAAAACAAAAACCTTTGATCAAAGGATAAATTGTTGCTCAAAAAAAAGGATTCCACATTTTAATTAAAAAAAAACATATTAGAATCAGGTCAAAGTTAAAATTTAAATTGTAGTGAATAAGTTTAGGTTTCTGAAAATATAGTGATGCTGCTAGACAATTTTCTATTTAAATTGTGCCAAATTCTAAGATATACAAACTTTGAATGTGAGAAATGGATACAGCCAACCTAATTTCTGCACTCAAAAAAAAATGGGCAAAAATCTAATATTGAGGAAATGTTAAATGCTTTGAAGGGGAGAAACCTAAGGGGAAAATCCTCAAATCGTCTTGGGAACTATATTCAATAAAAACAGGGTGCTGGCTACTATTATGTACCATGGTGGCGGTGGAACATAGAAAAAGATGATGGACTATCCTGGGGAAAAAAGAGATTGGCATTTCAATTCAATTCAATTTCAATTTTATTAGATTTATAGACCGCCCCCTCTCCCCGAAGGGACTCGGGGCGGTGTACAGGCACCGCATTAAAAACCATATACAAAGAATAAATACACTTAAAATCAAATTAAACCTTGAAGCTGTACAGGATGGTAAAAATTAAAAATCAACTTAAGACCAACCCCTAAAAATTTAAAAGTGCAGAAGTGAGGGACTAAACTGGGATTAGGCCAGGCCAGCTAAACTAAACAGGTGGGTTTTAAGCTTTTTACGGAAGGAGCGGAGATCGGTGGTTGTTCTGATGTCAGGGAGGAGGTCATTCCAGAGGGTCGGGCCCATCACAGAGAAGGCCCTACTCCTGGGCGTCGCCCGCTGGCAATGCCTAGTGGACGGCACCCGGAGGAGTCCCTCTCTGTGAGAGCGGATCTCGGGTTTCTCTTCTTAAATGCTAATTTCTAAAAAGTCTTATAATTTTGTCACCTAAAAGAGATTAGACCAAGGTAAAGTTGTTCCCGTGATTATTCATTTGCCTAATAAAAGAGCTTCACTTCTTAAAAATATAATGGCATTGAAAAACAAGTCTGCCAGTTTTCAGTGGACTGTTTCTAGGTAAAGTTAAAAGTAGATTAGTCCTACTGAAATCAGTGCTACTTAGGTTCGTTCCTTAAGTCATATTGCCCTCAACAGATGTGTTTTAAATATATCTAAATTTGGGATACACTTCTGCTGAAGAGTTTGAAATGGCAGGATAAATTGTGTGATGTACGCCCCCCCCCCACTTAACCCATTATTTCTTTTCGTCATAAGGTTTATAATAAGATTGTTTCTTGTTGTTTTTGTTGTTTTATATCCGTTATTGGACGTTGGTGATCATGTTGGCTATCCTATTTTTATCAACAGCTGCAAGAAAAAGTGCTGTTGCATTTTGTCCAAACCCATCCTTTAGATTTTGAAGCCACGATGTTCTTCTTCTAGCTGGACCTCGTTTGCCTTCAGTCTTACCCTGGAGGATTAAGTGAAGCATGCTGTATTTTCCCGGGGATCGCATCACATGTCTGAAATATTCTAACTTTTGCTTTTTAATGGTTTTGATTATTTCCCTTAGCTTTCCCAAGGTGGCTTACGATTGTTTGGACAATGTAACTGCCTTTTTATGCCAATTGCCATTGTTCCACCTGGCACAGTTCAAAATACTGATGATTAGAGAGCATACTTACTTGGCAATGGAGGATCTTGAAATATTGATGGTATTGATGGTAATCAATTCAGATCTTGTCTCTTATAGTTATGCTCTGTATTTTCAACAAAATGGGAACTGGTAGAGACAAATGTATTTATCCTTAAGTTGAAAAAAAAATCCTTTATAGAATTCCAAAGCAACCCACAAAACCATTGCTGATGAAAAAGGACACTAGGATAGGATGTTGGCTGCAACATCTGGAAAATTGCACCTTGGTATTTGCATATTAAAAGCATGCAAGGCAAGTGGAATAAAATGCTGTGTGCCTTCCTATCACACAAACACACACATACACAAAATAGGAAGAGTTTGTCTACCTCTACTCTGATTAATAGATCAGCATTATTATTACCCTTCTGCACAAAATAATCTATGGAAAATATGTTGTTTATTATAAAGTTGCTATTTTTAAAGTAAGTAATATATAAAGCAAGTATTAATTATCCTGATTGGTGCCATATGGAGTTTATTTATTTTTTTGTAAAAGACACCAAGGTTACAAGCATTAGAACGGATTTCAATAATGTTCCCTATTGATATTAGATCAAAAAACCACCCAACAACAACATTAAATTAGGTGTCTGAGTTTAGAGAATGTGGCAAACTTGAAATATGAGAAACTTCTATCATAAGATCATGCTCTGTGACACATCATGTGACAGCAACATGATGGCGCATGTCTGACATCTTTGTCCTAGATTCACAACCTCTGGCTCATCAATAGGTAAAGGCTATGGTTAGAAAGCTCTTTTGCTAAGCTTTGACTGGTGCACCCATTAATGCAATTCTTTGAAAAAGCATATCACAACCCACAAAACATCTTGTGTAATTCCTAGAGTACTAAGAGGAAAGAGAAAGAAACCTTGGGGAGAAAAATTCTGATTTTGCAAAACACATAATCAGCTTTACATAAAGATGGAATAGCAACAACAAAGAATATATAGGAAGGTTCTGATGCTTGCAAAGCAGAAATTATTTTTGTCTTAGTTCTGTCATCTTGGATCCAAAAATATTAACACCTCCTTTCTTATTTTGGTTTAATTCTCTTTAACATTTAAGCAAAAAAAAAATCAGGCTGTAATTAAAGTATCAGTGGAAAAATAGCAGTTATGGTCATGTTTTGATTATCTTTTCTTTCCTTCTTTCTAACTTTTTTTTCTTTTTACCACTAGGATAGCAGCCAAGGAGAACATGAATCTTATGTCACCCCAGAGTTTAGGAATTGTTTTTGGACCAACTCTCCTTCGACCTGAAAAAGAGACAGGATCTATGGCAATCCACATGCTGTATCAAAACCAACTGATTGAGCTGATGCTAACTGAATACACCAAGATCTTCAGCTCTGACTGACAGACTGGGAATGTTGCTGCATGTGTTCACATCTGTCTTGATGCCTAATATTTTTACATTTCTGTAAACATCTTTTTAAAATATTTTTTTTCTTTCCAGTGACAGATGCCTCATTTTGTGAAAACTTAGTGATGGCTTTGTCTTTACATTTCCAAACATTGAAATAAAAATATATTGTCAACATTTGGTTATATGTACTCAGAATTAACTCTTTGAACAACTTGGTATTTGCTAGTATATTTTGCCTTTGTGCTTGTCTTTGTTTATAGCCAAAAATTGACTTGTACGCCTGGGTCTGGCAGGCCAGATAGTTGGAAGCCTTGACCTCAAGAGGCCATTGAAAAATATCAGCCCCATTTGTAACAAAATACTATTTGTAGATGAGCAAGAGGACCTGGCACATACTATCAAAACTTGGTTGAACAAGAGTGGGAATACTGTCCTCTTTGGATAGTCTTCCCCAAATTTCACATCCTTCTGCAGCCCTGATTCCAAGGCAAAGGAGCTAAACTGGTGATGATTCTTTTGTATTCTGTGGTAATGGTTGTGCTCTACACAATGTGAATGTCCATTTTGAAGTTGGGCTATAGGGTCAAGCTAGGGAATCTGCTTAGGGGAGTTCCTTTGTGAGCTCTTGGATTTTCTTGATTATATTGACTATAAGTATTAGACGACATAAACCTCAGTCAGAAATGTATTGCTTCCATGCCGAGTATGGATTGACTTGATGATGACTACTCATAAAGTAATTATTTAGATCTGGTCTTCATGTCACAGTTGTCATTCTAAGATCTGGAAATGAAGGACATTGCAATTAGTTCTTTACATGGTCAAACCACTTCTTTTCTGACTGAGGGCTGGATGACATTCAAATGCCACAAGCAAACTCCACGAAGTTTGGAGGAACAATTAAAATGACCTACCTCAGATGGGTGCTTTGGATGTTCAGCCATGTATCTCCCCTGCAATCTAGCTGGCAATTCTAACCATTTCTGGAATTCAAAGGTGGTCAGGACTCTAGATGTAACACATGGTTGCCCCAAATTGGTCTTTTTTCCTATCTACTGATGCTGGAGTAGTTCTTGGTTTACTGAGGAGGTCCAGAAATGGAAATGTGAGAAAAGATGCTAGGAGAACTAGTGATGGAGTACTAAAAGTGAACTTAACAAAATATGGTAAGAGCTAACATTTTAGCTTGCATCAGGACAGTAAGAAGTACTTCTTTACTATAACCACATCAGTAGTTTTGAGGCCTAGTAGCTTTTGTTGGTGTATCCTACTCCATTTGGGGAGGGGAAAGATTGCCAGGATGATCAATACCAATAGCACTTAGATTTATGTACTGTATTACAGTGCTTTAAAGGCCTCTCTAAGCAGTGTATAGAGTCAGACTATTGCCCCCAACAATCTGGGTCCTCATTTTACCCACCATGGAAGGATGGAAGGCTATATCAACCTTGAGCCTGTTGAGATTCAAACTGCCAAATCTATCTACTGTAGAGGCTGCATCTAGACTGAAATTAATTCCTGAACTACAACTTAAAATGCCCAAAGTAACACACTGCCCATTTTAAATTGCCATCACTTTGTAAAGTTTTATGGTTTCCTTAGTTATGTTGTGCTCTATAGGGTTTTTCCCCAGTTATTACTATGCTCCTTGAGATGTTTTATTAGTGAAGTATGTTAAGTTCTTTCAAACACAAACTTTTTGTATATCTTTAGGATTATTTGGCTAGACTTGAATCAATTTATACATTGATAGTTTTAGTTGTCATGGATAAACAATAGGATAATAAATTGTTTTACTTTAAAATGTATGGTTTCGGCTGTAACATCCCCTACCATATTTTGTAAAAGTATTCCACGAATAAAATGTAGACTTCCCTTTGACAGCTTTTTAATCAAGTTCAAAAAGAATGAATTACATTAATCCAGTGTACTAAAAGACTGCTGCTTATCAATTTCTTCATAAAATGAAAAATAGCACGTGAAAATGCAGGATTAGAACAGGTTTTTTTTTGAGAAATTAAAAAACAAACAGAGGATTAAGGCCAACATTTGCTGCATATGAAAGATACATCTTGTGTCATATTTAATATTCAGGAATTACAGCATCATTAATGAGGACCATTTTATAGCCTGTTGTTAACACTATTCTGTGAAGTGATCATCAAGGACAAACTCTGATGAGGAAGCTCTGGATTCATTAAGCAAGTTCCAGCTTTAGGATTAATAGTTAAGATATATAGAATCCACAAGGGCCAACAATAAGAATAAGCTGAGCAACAAGAAAATGATGACTATTCACCATGCATTACATCCCTCTAGTGATATTGATAGATTATATCTGTCCCGCAATAATGGAAGCAGAGATTTAAGTCAAACAAAGTGTTGAAGAAGAGAAGCATGCATTGGCTGATTATGTAAAACCAAGAACAAGCATTGGTGCAACTTAAAATTGGAACTTATTGGAATGTACAGGAAATAAAACATGCATATTGAAATAACATAAAAGCACAACTAGAATGCCAACATGGAAAAGCATTACAGGATTACTTTTTTATAAAAAGATTGAGGGGAAAGTAGATAAAGAAATAAAACCTGGCAATGGCACACAACTGTAATATCAAAAAAGAAAGAAAAGGAAGGAAGGAAAGAAAGAAGGAAGGAAAGAAAGAAAGAGAAAGAAAGAAAAGAAAAGAAAAGAAAAGAAAAGAAAGAAAGAAAAGAAAGAAACTGAAGTCTTGATCCAATCCAGCCAGAATTGAAAAATCATCAAATGATTCAAAGGACAGATTGTGCAAAGTAGCAGAGCAAATGGTAGGTAGTTAGCTAGTGCTAAGAGATTGCAAGAAGATTGCACAAACTGGTTATAAAAAATGTATATATAACACAAATTGCCAAAACAATTCACTGAAAAATTTGTAAAAATTACCATATGCCAACAATAAAACATTGGTGGGAATATTGAATTGAAAAAGTAGCATAAAATGAGCAGGTTAAACTATTATGCGAGTTCTAAATACAAACGGATACAAGCTTGGCTCATAACACACCAGATATAAGTGTGATTGAAAAGAAGAATTTGAGGATAATTGACGTGACAATACCAGGGGATAGTAAAACAGAAGGCGAAGAAGTGAAGAAGATAATAATTGAAATTAAAAGATTATGGCATAAACTTGCAATGACAATCCCAGTGAGTGTTACTCATGAGATTGTACTCAGATGGTCATAAGGATTCTCAGTTAAGTGGAATCAGATTCTTTGAAATGGCATTGAAAGAAAATGCATAGTTAGAATGATATACAGTAAGGTTTAATCAGGTTCCTTAGAAAATATTTTCCTTTGCTTGTAAGTCCTCCAGGTCATGGAAGGATATTCCTATTAGATTGATCCAATTGAAGATATAATGTCTGACAGTATAGAATATGCATAGGCGATAAATGAGTGTTACATGACCTTCAAAGGAAAAAAGAATCCATTGTTCAAAACATTTTAGTCAGATCTGACTAAATTCAGTGTTCTTATTGACACACACGTCTTCCTTGACCTGGAGTCAGGAGATTTGAAAATCATATCTATGTGGAACAACCAAGGGCTCTGGGGCTTCTTGTAGTCCTTTGCCAAGTTTCCTACAGTCCTTGGCCTAAGTTCCAGAAGCCTCTTGTTGGACTTCTAGAATATTTGATTTGTTCCTATTTGTTCCTTGTTTTATTTCAAGGGAAACTTCTTTCCCTTGAAATAAAAACATAGTTGGTAAGAAAGAAAATAGAGGATGTTGGAAAAAGTAAAGATAAGGTTTTTAAAAAGAGGTAATCTATGTCTCTTTCCATCACTTCCTTTGATTGCACTAAACAATTAGCATCTGGCTTCTCTTCAAAAGACTGTGCCCGATTTCAGGAAAAAGCCTGCTTGAGAAGTTGAGCCTCAGTTTCCCTGTTGGTTTAATAAGTCTATGCATTGCATACCTTCGTGTCACTGTGAAACTTGGATGTATGAAAAGTGCTTAACAATGTTGAAAGTAAGTCATAGCATTGGTCAGTCTGGAACAGGGGTGGGAAATATGGCAATTTTATGATTTCAAACTCCAGAATTCCTGAGCCAGCCATTCTGGATTGGGCGTGAACTGAGCCATAATATTGGATAAATAATTTGAACTCACCTACATACACAGCTAAGAAAAGGCATATTACATTTTAGACACAGGAAAATATGTCTTCGAGAATGAAGGAATTTGTTTTTGCATATTTGCTGTGGATATTTTGGTGTGAGAGGAGGGAAGCGGTGTATGTTTTGCTCATCCTTTTTGCAGCCTTTTCACAGTGGTTGAAAATCCATTTACAATTATTTTCCCTACTGAGTAACAGCTATATATCTATATATTAATATTTATTTTATTGTAAGCATTTCTATGCTTACCACTTAACAAAATGCTTGGTGCGATTTTTAACAAGAATAAATACCAAATCAATGCTATAAAGCAGGTCAGCTAAATTGTACAAAACTACCTACAATCAATCAATTTCTCTCTCTCCCTCCCTCCCTCCCTCCCCCTCCCCCCTCTCTCTCCACTCCATTATTTTCCGCCTTTTTCTAATAGTTATTTAGAATGGGAATGAAATAATGGACATAAGGAGGATTCATACCTATGCATACCAGCTGACCTAAAATTCTCACTTTAGGAATCAAATGTGGCAGATTACTTCAGTGTTTGCATTACCCAACAAAAGAAGAGCACTGTTAAGCCTAGGAAAGGGCTTGCTGTTCATAGTATTGACTTAAGAGGGGGGAAGTCTTATTTTCGGTACATACATAAAATTTGCCCCATTTTTCTGATGGAATGATTTTCTAAAAGGTTTATCAATAACTGGAAAATGGTCCATATCTTCAGTATAATAAAATAAGAAAAGCTGAATATGTCATATCCATTAACACTTATATAAGTGCTTTGGTTTCTACTTGGAAACTGCTTCTGGACTTTGTGCTTGAGGTGGGAAAAAAATGAAACTTTGATTTTGGGTTTTATGATTAGATAGATTTGCTTTTATGTAAATGGCTAGTTTATACTATTGTATGTTAATTCTACTGCAACAGAGGGAGTTGGAAGTCAATGCCTTTTTTCCCTTCTCCCCCACTTTTCCACACTTCTCTCTCTTCCCCTTCCCCTCCCAGAGGTCCCACAACAGGGCGCCATGACTAAAGCAGGATGAGAATTCATGGACTTTTACTACTACACCAAACTGGCTCTCATCTTCATCCATAAACCTATTACGTTTCTACCTCTTAAAGCAATGGGTAGATTCAAATTCCTTTATATGTTTCAAAGACAAATACCAATTTTCCATTTTTTTAAAAAAATTATAAAGTACAAATACTAAGGAAAAATGTGCACCAAAATGTCCACATTATAAAAAAAGAATGCATATGATATATATACATATTATATTAAGGAAAATTCCCTGCAAAAATATGTCTTGCAGCAATGGTTATAGTGACATAAATTTACAAAAAGCAAACCAACCCTGAATATCAGTTTTGGGAAGATCTTAAAAACTAAAAGAAAAAAAAAAGATGTATAAATGAAAGGAAGCATTATAACTGGAAATGCAGAGAATTTGGCTTAAAATCATTCCTTGGGGAGAAAAGATAGCTTTAAAAAAACTGTGTTTGTGTGTAGGTATACACAAGCACACTTGCATACATAGGAAAATATCAACTGCCAGCACATTCTTATAGCAATGGTTTTGTTTTGCTCTTTTCACACCCCTCCTTTTGCACTCAAAACATCCAGTTCTTGAACTTCCTACTTTTGCAGATCTCATTAGTCATCAGGAGTTGTGCAGAAAACTGCAGACAGGATTAAGACTACAGTTGCACTAATGAGACCAAAATAGCAGTTTACATTCCTGCACTAATTAAACATGTGATATTGTACCTAAGGTTGCAGTGTGTTGTAGTCGTGTTATAATAGGAAGAATGATGGGTTTTCTACCTTGCAGGGGTGCCTATTCTCTCTCTTCCCTTCCAGAACTCCAGGTGGCTCCTTAATAATAATAAAAAAAACAACCCAATGACTTTATGACTTTAGACTGCCTGGTTTGTGTTTGTGTGTCTGTGGGAAACAAACACTGCCTGGATGCAAAGGTGTGATTCTTCATCAAGTACCCAATGGGGGTGTTTCATCTAAACTCCAGCCACATGATCATCTTGTCTCAACATGTAGTAGCCTTAAGCATAGAGAAAGGTTTACATCTCATTTATTTTTAATCCCGTTCTAGCAAGAATAACTGATTACCTTTATATGTTAAATCCCTCTATGTTCTCTAAAGCTCATTGATATCAGAGTAGGAAGTGTCAACAGCTGATAATAACCTCAAGCTTCTTTAAGATCACTAACTTATCTTCTCGTACACTTTCTTTCCTTAGTTCTGCTTTCATTTTTCAGGAACATCATTTTTTCAGGGACATCATTCCATCCTGCTTTAAATGGAACAACAAAGTTAGTTAGCTCTGCTAATCAACCTTTTGCTCCCAGGATTCATAAAGTTTTGGAGAAACTGGTTTCCTTGCTTTTGATTAATATTTTTGAAACGACTCCTGGCAGAGAAGAAACAATCACTTTGATCATTCGGTATGTGGCAACAGGCCACACTGTTCTTGCTCCATTTTACTAAGCTGCTTTCTTAGATGTAACCCATATTCTTCTATGACTTTTCTTCTACAAACATGTGTGACACTAATGAAAGGTTACAGCCCTAAGGACCGAAAGAATCACAAATCTGCTGTATGCACAAATACAAATTTAGAAATAAATAGAAATATGCCTAGCTCAAGAAGGAAGATGAGCTATACTCCCTCCAGCTTGCATATACAGTAACTGTGGCACAAACACAAGTGGCACATTTTTCCCCTTCTCCATCCAACACTTTGATGTTGTCTTCTTCTCATTCCCATGAGTGAAACAGGCTTCAATCATCCTTAACTATATCAGTGCTAAAATAGTGTTTCTTCTCTAGCCTGCCTCCATTCAAAACAGCCTTGATAGCTGTGTAATCTGTTAAGTTTTTCTACCCATTACCTTGATAGAAAGGCAAGTGGTTCAGGAGACACAACAAATTGAGGGGAGGGATTGGCCATGGGGGTAAACAAATGTGCTGGAATAGCTTCTTGATGACTCAAGGATAGGGAGACGGCACTGGATCCAGAAGTGAGGGAAAGCCCCATAAAGATGCAGCTGCTTGCTCATTCTTGTCCAGGCATT
Source organism: Natrix helvetica (assembly GCF_964273705.1). Lineage (NCBI taxonomy): Eukaryota > Metazoa > Chordata > Lepidosauria > Squamata > Natricidae > Natrix > Natrix helvetica. Next base: position 146,964,567 of record NC_138548.1, read on the forward strand.
CAATGTGGATGAACAATTTCAAGGGCTCTTCTATCTTAGACTGTTTTCTAGTTCATCCCAACTTCAGATGTTCTTTCTCTTGAAAAGGATAATGTCCTTGAATCAAGATTAGTGTTTTTACACTAATTAAACATGATGTTGTTTAAGAAGGAGTATCTGGTGAAGGACCTGTGTGTTGTTTGTCTGAATGTACATATACAGGTGGTCCTTGACTTATAACAGTTCATGTTATAGTTCAAAGTTGCAACAGCACTGAAAAAAATGACTTATGATAATTTTTCACACGGCTGTTCCAACATCCCCATGGTCACATGAATAAAATTTGACAATTATGATGGTTGCAGTTTCTGGGATCATGTGATCACCTTTTGTGTCCTTATAACAAGCAAAGTCAATGGAAAAGCCAGGTTCACTTAACAACCGTGTTATTAACTTAAAAACTGCAGTGGTTCACTTAACAATTGTGGCAAGAAAGGTCGTAAAATGGGGCAAAATCCACTTAACAAATGTTTCACTTAGCAACATAATTTTTGAGCTCAATTGTGGTTATAAGCCGAGGACTAGCTATATAGAAATATATCCACATATTTTGTATGGGCCGTTTCACACACAGACACACACACACACACACAGACACACACAGACACAGACACACAGACACACACACACACACACACACACACACACACACACACACACACACACACACACATATATATATATATATATATATATATATATATATATATATATATATATATATATATATATTATTTTCACTAAAAATTCCCAGTGAGGTTTTCTTTCTGAAACCATAATGCATTCAAGTATTTATGCCAGAGCTTATGGAAGATTTTTCTTTCTTTCTTTCTTTCTTCTTTCACTAGTAAAAAATTAAAACTGATTAAAAATGTAAAAGGACTTTAGAGGTTCTGTGCACATTCAGTGGTGCGAGCTTATACGTTTGGCCGAGTGAGAGAGACATCAACAATAAATGAGCTAGCTAAACAATAAAGAAGGATTTCTTATCCTATGGCACAATGAATGTTTTATTAATAAGCAACTTCCTTTTCTGTTTTTCATCCAAGTGCTGTTTGCAGACAAATGCTGGGTCACCAAACAGTTTTTTTTCTAGTTGAGAGAGGCAAATGCCATTGTGACTGATCATTTGTAGGAGTAAAAGTCTGAGTTTGCCCCAAATCAGGGATGGTTAGCATAATCCAATGATATACGCAAGGCCAACTTGGTTCCCCAATAGTTTGCAGGAACTTTTTCATGGAGAGGAACTCCTTTTCCTTAAGGTAATATCTTAAGGGCACACACCAGTAGTACAGTGGTACTGGACTCTAAAAATTGGCAGGGCTAGAGCAAAATAATTTCAATATTGAAAAATTAAGTTACTGGGATGCAACTAACACAATCTCTCTTCCTGTGTGCAATAATTTCCTTTTCGGGCTACCAGTAGGTACTTTTTATTTCAGTTTGACTTGGTCTTCCTCCCAGAAATCGAAGTGATTTAAAAGAAAACAATGAAAGCCATCTTAAATAAAACTAAGATAGAAGGTGAATATATAAGTCCGAGGATAACGTTGCAGGATCCAATCTGGGTCAGCGGGACCAGAGGTTTTGTCTTCTGAGATTTCAGATTCATTCTGGAGCCCATCTTCAGGGAACTTCTAGAGAGATGTTCCAAAAGTTCATAAGACAAAATCTCTGGCCCCGTGACTGACCCAGATTGGAGCTTGCAAAACTAAGATACCCCTCCAAATCCCCAACCCAATGCAAATGCAATTTTAGCATTTTGGAAGGAGGAAGAGAAACTCAGGAGGCCTTTTATCAAATTCGCTTCAAAAGGATTTATTTTGGTGGGAAGCCAGGAAGTTTCCTCAGAATCCTAACATCAGAGTGTTCTTGGTGGGGAACATAGCCAAACCTTTGATGGACTACCTAAAGCAGGGATGTCAAATTGGTAGTCCATGGGCCAGATGTGTCATGCGCAGGCCTAGGCTACCCCAGCTTAACAAAAGGGAAAAACGTTGCAAAACGTCTCATGATGGTAACGGGAGAAGGCAAGTTTGACACCCATAATTTAAAAGATTTGCAACCTTTCTGATGGAAAGGGCCAAAGTGCACCTGTGGCCAGGATAAACATTTTTTTTAAAAAAAATCCAAATTCAATAAAATTAAATCCCAATTCAAGTAGTTGATATGGTTGTGTCATTGCATGAAAAATGAACATTCAGTTGCAAGTTTTGAAAAAGCTTTTGAGGGAAACCCACAAGACCCTCTATCAATTAATTTGTTTAGAGCACAGGTGTCAAACTCGATCACATCCCATGACATATCGTGACGTATCGCAGCATTTTTTGCCTTTGAAGAAATGGGTTGGGCTGTAAACCACTACACATGACGCATCTTGCCCCCTGGGTGCCAGCCTGGTCTAGAACTAAAGAATCACTTGCCCCAGTCAAGCTTCCTGTACTGAACTGCAGACAAGCTAAATCCTGATACACACATATCCAGTGAATTCATTCAAACTTAATTCTATGCATCTACTGATAGGATCAACCTGTATTTCTGCTTGAATATTCCTGGAATGCTACTCTCTCTTTTCAATCTTCTTGTTAACAGTGCGGAATAATCTTTGGATCTAGTTCACATGTGTATGAGTAGAGCATATGCGAGTCATGAAGTACAGGGTTTAAGTATAAAGCCCTCTTTGCAATATTAAGATGCCATTGCTAAAATATGCATTAGTAGAGTGGCTATCCTATGCCATAATGTGCTGCATTCTCAGAATAGATTGTATCTTTCAACATCGTGTTAACATCTCTTGTAACTTAGCATTTCATATTATATTGAAATGAGATCCGGCACTTTTGGGGTCTTGTGGAAGATGGAAAAAAAAGGGGATTTCCAGCAGTCTTCCTCTTAGATATAATTGAAAAAGAGGCAAGCATGGAGGCATGCTGTGATTCACGCTGCCAGACAGCAATCTCAAATCATTCAGATTATGAAAATACAGCTGAGTGCAGAAAAGATGACAATTTCCCATGCCGTCATCGTCAAAATGAAATTTTCAAGCAGTTCAGGATGAAATGGGGGATGGGAGGGGGGAGGAGAGAGGAAAACCAATGTTGCCCAGTTTGACTGGGTTCTCCCAATGGACTTATCATCAGGCAGCATAATGACAATGTTTTCTTTTTTTCCTATTAGAGAAATTTGTTGGCACCTGCGAGTGAGCTAAAGCAGATCCGCTGGAAGGTAACTGCGCTGCAGATAGCTTAATGATGCATCAGACGTTCACCTGCTGATTTGGGATGGGAAGTGGAAGGTGGCCTATGATGGGAATATTTGACCCATACATCTTCCCCAGCAGTCCCGCTAGGAGAATATGAGGAGGCTGAGATTTGATCGGAGCGGGGGATTGCTGATTACAGGCATCTGGATCTCATTTGTCACCTAACACAGCCTGTGCTAATCTTGTGGTGCCCATCATAGCAGGCTGGCAGAGGCATCTGGGGAAGTGCAGAGGACAGATGTAAAGCATGACATTATGAAGACCCTAACTGACAAGGCTGCAGGTGCATTAAATAAGTTAGGCTTTAGGGTTGCCTTCAGTGCTCGTTGCAAACCTAATTCGATAAATTTTGAGGAAGAACAGTCTTTGGATTGGTGACATCTAAACGTCAGAGGTGGGTTGCTACTGGTTCGCACTGGTTCAGACAGGTTGTGGAAATTGGGATTGGGCCACCTAACCAGTAGGGATGGCAGGCTGGCCATGCCCCTGAATTAGTTCCCCAGTTGCCCATGTTGTTGCCAGCATGTTTTTAGTCATTTTATAATGTTCTCTGCATGCACATGCGCAGAACAATCTACAGATAACTGCGCTTGCACAAGCAATGTGCGATGCACACAAGGACGAAGCGAAATGGCAGTAACACCGGCAGCAACCCATCCCTGTTATACATCTTCATAAAGTGCATCAGGCTTTTTTTTTTTTTTTAAAAAAAAGTGTGTTTGTATGATAAAGAGAAAGAGGGAATGAATGATAGAAAACAGAAGCAATTCTCCAATAATGCTTCACACAATAAGGATTGTAACGTTCAGGACAAAGGCATCTTTAAGCCTTTGCTTTATTCTTCTGGTCCATCTCCTACAACCTATTGCCGGGCTTTGAATTTTTCCCGAACTTCTTTCCCTGTTTCATTTTAATGCATCTATTTCTGTCTCTGAGGATTAAAATTGTATGTGTTTCTCTTATATGTTCCCAAGGAGTTCTTCCAATCAGAACTAACAGGAAGAAATAGGCCAGAGGAAATGGCAATGGAGAAGAAATGGGCTCCTTTCAAGAAAAGATGAGGTCAAGTGGTTTGTTAGGACAATTGTGACTTAGAAATGGAGCTGCCTGTGGAAATGAAGAAAGAGTGAAGATATCAGGAAGGAAGGAAGGAAGGAAGGAAGGAAGGAAGGAAGGAAGGAAGGAAGGAAGGAAGGAAGGAAGGAAGGAATTTCCAGTCTCTGCTATGGAATCTAACTATATGAGCAATTCTTTTTCTCTCTTTCTAACCATTCTTTCTTTTTAAAGGAAGTATAATTTTTAAGGTAATCTTAACTATGAGCTACGTCCTCCACACAGCTGTGCTTCTATGCAGTTCACACAGCAGCTGGAAAAACGACAGGGCCTAAATAAGGACTTGTTTTTACGGGTTTCAAAACACCCCCTCTCAATTACATTGGAAGCATGCACAGCCCTCACTCAGATTCTCAGAAAAAGTCCTGATAAAGCTGTACTGTTCTGTTACTTGTCTTCTATATCAGGGGTCACCAACCTTTGAGACCTCAGGGACCACTACATTCATAATTTTAAATCCTGTGGACCACTAATATGATCTGTCTAATGACCAGCTGGGTGGGCGTGGCTAGGTGGGCATGTGATTGTGTGGGCATGGCCAACTCGGTGTCACTCATACTGAGGGGCACCTCACCAACCTCTATTCAGCCATTTCTCACCTCCCTATCTGGGCTCCTTAAGGCCCCAATAGGAAGCAGTTGCTGGAGCTACACAGCCACCATGAGAAAGAGTTAGCAAAATAGCTCAGTTCAAATTGGATCTGACTGAGAAGGAGGCTCATAGAAGCATCTCATTGAGGATTACGAGCATAGGCTTTCCAAGCAGATGGAAGATCTGTGGGAGTGCAAGGCTAGATACCAGCACCTTGAGGCTCAGTGGACTGAGATGGTCAGCCGGTTCCAGAGTATGATGCAGTCCCGCTGAAACAAGGCCCTCCAGCTCTTCACCACCAGCCGTGCTTCCCTCCAGCCTTTGCCCAAAGCCCCACGCCAGAAGGCTGAAGCAGACCCCAAGTTAGAATTTCTGCCCCACTCTGACCTGCACAAAAAGACCCCGAAGGGGGAGACTTTCTGCAGCAACACAAATGATAATAGCACGTATCCATCCCAGGGAGCGTAGTTTGAGGACCTCTGATTTAGTGCAATATAAAAAAATGGAAATAATTTTTCTGAGGACCACCAGTGATCCATGGACCACCGTTTGGTGACTGCTGTTCTATATTATACATTTTGATACCTTTGAGTCAGGCTTGACCTCTGGAGACTGACTGAACTAGTCCCTCCAGTTTTCCTGGCAAGATTTCAAAAGGAGTTTGCTCTTGCCTGCTACCTAGAGCTGAGAGAGAGTGGCTGGCTCAAAGTCACCCAGCTGCATCTAAGGCTGCATCTAGAACTCACCATTTTTCTTTCTACCCCAATGCCTTAACTCCTACACTAGATTGGCTCTCAAACTTGTGCTCTAGCTGCTCAATAATTGAAATAGGAAGCTAGCAAATTTGGTTTGAGGAGGAGCAAAGTTTTGAAGGGACTCTAGGAAGAAATACTCTTTCCAAAATGCATCCCAAAATCTCTCACTTTTCAGACAGGCATCAAAAATTAACAGCTGTGCACCATGATCCCAAGTTTCTAATTGTAAAGCGGCATGGCCCTTTCTGCCCCTCCTTCCTTACTCCTCCTCTTTCTATTCTGCAATTCTTATGTGCTTCAATACCTTATACAAGCACAACCCTTTGCTGTGTAGCACACAGGCTTTCCATTTCAAAAGACAACGGCAAAGAACAAGAGGATGGAACAAACAGGCTGAGAGGGACTTCTCTAAGCTCCTTATCAATAAGGTTAATAAGGGTCTGTGCAATTTACCAATTGCCAAAACATTACAACTGAGCTTGGGCTATAAAGGAAGCACATGGGCCTTGGACTTTTATTCCTTTTTTATACTCTGCTACACTAATGTCTCTTTTTAACCTCTTTTCCCTCCCAAAGACTAAGCGCTGTTTCATGTGAATGGCCTCAATAAAAAAACCTCCATTTTCTACTGCACTTCTACCTGCCCTAGTTAAGCAGATTAATGGTTCTTTCTTTGGATTTGATCCATCAATCCATCTGAAAGTATTGCAGTAAGATTTAGATTCCTCTCTGCTCCTCCATCCCCAGCCCTGGAGCATGGGGGTGGGGGGGACAATTTTGATATCCTCAAACGTAAGCATGATCTGGAGTGGCAGAGAAATATCCCCAAACTTCTCTCTTCTTTAAATCCAAGTCATATCAAAAAGGTGACAAGAGGGGGGGGAAAGTAATTAGTGAGTTCACATAGTTCAGTAGGAAAGTTAAAATAGAGTAACACATTACTTTTTATGTGAAGATTTCACAAGACAAATCTTGCCTGTGTTTTAATTGCATGTGACCCTGGCAGTCCCACTCTGAAATGAAGTGCCGTAAAATTAAAGATGACAGACGCTCACAACAAGTCTTGTGATCTTGATTAAACTACAAAGACCGCACTTTCTCTCTGCTGCAACTCAGATACGATGGGCTGTTTTATTTGGGGAATTGCTTCATTAATGCTTTCTTTGACTAGACATGTTTATTATAAAAAAAGAAAGAAAGGGGGGGGGGAACATGAATATGATATCCTGAATAGCTAAATGAAGTCCAAACAGCACATTAAAATCAGGAGCTTTCAAAAAAAAACATCAAGACTTGAATGTTTCTTTTAAAAATGCTCACGGTCTTTTTATATACCACATGGGCACTTATAATATATATGATATATGTATATTATGTGGCTTAAAGAATCTTCAATTGTTATACTTTTATATTTTGGTGAGAATACAACAAGATTCATGTTGGAAATAGAATGAAAAGGAAAGGAAGATAGAATCCTGATTTAGTCATTTGACCATATCAACTATATAACACTGATACAACACATAGGTACAAAATAAATAAATAAATAGGACACATTCTTAGTAAGTAAAATAAGTTCTCTTCTATATGAAGAATTGGCAGCTGGATCTATAAATAAAAAGGAATTTAACTTGTTCATTTCAGAGTGGGACTGCTAGGGTCCCCCCCCCCCCATTTTTTTTAAATAAATAGTTTGCATAGTTAGGAATTTAAGCACTGCTACTACTACCAATAATGATATACCAAAATTAAGTTGTTAAGACACAAGCTCAGGTTTGTGTAAAATAATTGGCAATCCTATTTGTACTGCTGCAGCTTTTGCACTGTTTAATGGATGGAATGAAATCTGGAATGTGAAAAATAATGTGCATATTCTCCCATTCAAGAGAATC
>NC_138548.1:146977218-147159718 GCF_964273705.1 Natrix helvetica
CCTACTGTATTTCTCTCTCTCTCTATCCCTCTACCTACCTACCTACTGTATTACTCTCTCTCTCTCTCTCCCTCTATCTACCTATCTACCTACCTACCTACCTTCTCTCTCTCTCTCTCTCTCTCTCCCTCCCTACCTACTATATTTCTCTCTCTCTTTCTCCCTCTATCTACCTATCTACTTACCTACCTACTCTCTCTCTCTCTCTCCCTACCTACCTACTATATTTCTCTCTCTCCCTCTATCTACCTACCTACTTTTTTTAAAATTTGCCTCTTCAAAACCTTGGGGTGTCTTATACTCCAGTGCATCTTATACTCCGAAAAATACGGTATGTACTTTGGTAGCTGTTATTTTGTTCTGAGAAGTGTGAAAAGGATATTTCTCTATCGAGAGTGCCAATAATTGTGTGGATACGTTTCTTTTTTTCAAGTCCAATTTCTGTCATTCTGCAACCTCTTATTCCTCATTTTTGTTTCTTACTGTACTTGTTCATGTTTTTACTTGAGAGTTGCCAAGAATTGTTGGCATCAGGCACCACAGGATAAATAAATAAATATCCATGACGCAATTGACCTGGAACAGTATATGTAATCCTCAACATAGAATCAAGGGTTAAAAGAGATATTGGAGATCATTTAGGCTACCCACCTATGCAGCGTAGGAATGCACTACCAGATCAACAATCATTTTGTGTCTCTTCCCTTACTAGGGTGTTTTAGGATTAGAACATACTGGTCTCAGAATTTAAACACTGGTTACTAAAAGAAACATTAAAATATACAGTGGTAGTGATACAATAATCAAATATCTTCAAATATCTTGCTAGAGTCGGTACTATGGGGTTACAGATTTGAGTGCATTAACATAACATCAAAATAGCTTTTGAAATAGGATTAAAAGGTAGCAGGAAGAGATGAGGTCTCAAGAGAGACATGTTCACATCTCTTCTCATACCGAAATTCTCCCGTCTTGGTTTGCATTGGAAGTTAAACTCAAATTAGTCTTAAGGGCTGCAGATCTTACAAAGCACAGGTTCAATGCTTTCTCAGGTGAAAAACTGCCCTAGTAAGAGAAGTAACAGTAAAATGTAGGAGGCACATTTTACTTACAAGGAACCTACTTGTAAGTAAAGCCTTTGTTCTGAGAAGGAACCATTTGAAGGTGCCACTGGTGGCCTGCCTTGTTATTCTAGCAGTATCTATTCCCCAGTCTGAGGCCACAGTTTTACAACAGCCTTATTGTTTCTAGCTCTCCTGTTCTTCATCCTTCCCATTTCTTTGGGGCACATCTCCAGCAAGCTTCAATCCAGAATATGGACTGCTTTGTATTCATAGAGTGTGAAGCAGTCGGCTGACATGTAGATCAGTTGTAATTCCAGCAGAAGGAGGCAGGTCCATTGCAAAGAAGCCTTGTCAGCATTAGATTGGCTGGAATTCAAAGGTGTAGATCAGAAGACTCCAACCACTGATTGGTGGCCCAGCACCTGGCTGTGCAAGCAGTATGTGAGTGTGTAAATCTGTTGTGGCCTGTCGGCTGCCGCCCCCTTCAGCAGCCGAATCAGATGGGGAGGTGGCATGGGAGTCAGGGCCAGCATCAAGGCAAGCTGAGAGTTCCGAGGGGGAAAAGGGAATGAAGCTATCAGAGATAGAGATAGAGGCAGAGGATGGACTGTCCACCAGCCCTCAGATGGAGAATCAACAGCTCCTAGGTCTGGAGGTGACTGATGAGGAAGAGAAGGAACAGCTGGGTCCAGTGCCTAACACGCGGATGCACAGAAGGCAGAGAAGAGGAGAACAGTGGAAATCTATGGGCCGGTCCTTGGGACGGAAGAGCCACCATTGCTAGCAAAGCCCCGCTCTAGTTCTGGGAATAAAAGGCAGAGGGCAGAGATGAATAGGTGTGGCAGACAACTATTCATCTCCCTGCTGGTCCACCACTGAGTCCTGTCTGAAAATTATCAGAATCTTCTTGGAATCTGCAGTGCTTTCTGAGTGTGTGTGTGTGTGTGTGTGTGTGTGTGTGTGTGTCTGCCTGCCTGCCTGCCGGCCTGCCTGCTGGTGGAAGAAAGCGAGCACATCTTCCAGGACTTCCTTTGCAAGTGTGGGAAGAGAGAGAGAGACTCCTGATGTGTTGGGACAGTTCAGGGGGAAAGGGAGCGAGCATCACTTTCCATAGGACTTAGAGCCTTTGCAGCCTTCTGTGAGAGAGCAGTCTTGGTGTTTCTAATAAAGGGAAGCTTTCGTTAACTTATAATCAATACTTCTATAATGAACACGTTAGCATTAGAACAGATACCATCCAGTGTAAATAGCCAGACTTAGTGTTATATTATATTGAATCTGATACATTCTCCTGGCTTCCTGCTCCAACAGCATCCACAAAAGGCCACAGGATCCCCAAATACACACAGCATTATAATATCACTCACTCTGTCCTGAGATCTGATGCAGGAACATAAGTCACAGTATTTACATCAAGATGCATGTTTTATCACTTTGCCCATCGCATCCCACCTCCAGATGTTTCTTGACTGCTGCAATTTCACCACTACTTCGAATTCTCAGACTACCTTTAAAGGCTATCCAGCTGAGAGCTTGTACGATGCCGAAGAACTTAGATCTTTAATGTCTTAGAGGCATCGACTTTGTTTAAAGCATGCTAGAATGCTGAAATGTGATCTAAGCAGGCCTGCCTTTAAAAATAGTTCAGAAACAATGACACAAACAAGTTTGTCTTATCAAGACAAGGCCACAACTGAGACACTTCATACTTGGAAATCTGGAAAATCAAAACAATATAAGAAGTCATTAAAGCAAAGTGAGGTAATGCTAAAAGTCCATATTTCGATCTGTAAACACAGATTTGTTCATTTTAAGTTATAACAAACGCCTTCCATAAACATTTAAAGATAAAGGTTCCCCTTGCACATATGCACTAGTCATTCCTGACTCTAGGGGACAGTGCTCATCTCTGTTTCAAAGCCGAAAAGCCAGCACTGTCAGAAGACGTCTCTGTGGTCATGACTAAATGCCAAAAGCATACGGAATGCTGTTACCTTCCCACCAAAGGTGGTCCCTATTTTTCTACTTGCCTTTTTACATGCTTTCGAACTGCTAGGTTGGCAGAAGCTGGGACAAGTAATGGGAGCTCATTCTGTTACGCGGCGCTAGGGATTCAAAACGTCAACCTGCTGACCTGCCAACCTTTCTGATCGACAAGCTCAGCCTCTTAGCCACTGACCCAATGTGTCCCCCCTAAACATTTAAAGATTCTTAAAGGGGTGGAGTTGTTAAAATGCAGGATCCAATCTGGGTTGGTCACTGGGACCAGAGGTTTAGTCTTCTGAGTTTTTGGACTTGGGCTAGAGCCCAAGAAGTTAAGGAAGTTAGACAAGTTCCCTGAAGATGGGCTCCAGCATGAGTCTGAAAGCCCAGAAGGCAAAACCTCTGGTCCTGGTGACCCACCCAGATTGGATCCTGCAATGTTATTCTTGGACAACTATATTCAGCACACCTTCATTTGTGTGCTGTTAAAATGTGTAATGGGGAAAAATGCTTTTGGCAGTTGGTCCTACCTCAAAAGGTATTTTCCTAAGTAAAGTAACCCCAAATTAGGTTCCATTGCTTTTCTTTGCAAGAGAGCATTATGAGAGAGACATTGCCCATTTTTAAGGAAAGAAGATTACCTTTCCATTGATGGAGATAAAAAAATAACCATTACAATCCAATTAATGAAGTAAAATGTACCCCAAGAAAGCCATACATATAAATTGCTTTGTGGACATTATTAAAATGACAAGAAATTACTCTTCCACAGGAAAACTACTGTGACATTCTAGTTAATATGTCTTGTCTTGTATATTGATTTTAAAACAATTTGGTTGTTTTAGTAATGGCTCATACTTACCTTAATTTTCTAAATGGCTTGGAGAGTTTTAAACTATTGCAACAATGAAAGATGAGTTAGGTACAAGCTCTCACAATACAAATTAAGAAGGAGGTTAAGTAAAAGGGGGGTAATCTAAAATTAACAAACTCGTTTAGTCAACGAGCTCTTTTATCTCACAGCTAAAAAAATAATCTGTAGATCAAAAGGGAGAAATTATCTTTATCGTAAATTAGGTATTCCTCAGTGATAAATTTATCTGCAGTGGTATCATCTCCACAGCCAGTATCTCTACTTTACTCAGTCTAATACCTGAACGCAGAAATAATCAAGGCAAACTTAAGGATTCTTGAAATCTTAACAGGAAGATAGTGTCTAATCGGTTAAGAGACCAAGATGTTCCATCTCGGTTAAGAGACCAAGATATTTAAAAACCTTTGGTGTGACTTTTTAATGGCCTTCACTAGTACATTGGTCAGTCCTTGGAATGGCATGATTCTAGGATTTTAATAGCCTAGGCTTCTTCCAATATTGATAAGGAAAAAGATGAAAATGTCAAGTTCAAATGATTTTCTCTTGACTGAAAATAGTAATTGGCCTATTAGCCAAGCAAGGAAGAAGCATGAACCAAACAGGGCTCAAATGTTTATGCAACCTTAGCCATGAAAGGAAGGCCACCAATCAATGCCTATTATTTCTTAGCTAGATACCTCCGAGAGTAAAAGCATAATCTCATGAAACCAGTTTTCGTTTCTGTTCCTAGTTCCCCTGATTGTTCTCATCTGTAAGTGAGCATAGATACCAGATTGGCCTCATGGATTTTTGTTGACCTTGGACATTGAAGTTTGCATATTGGAATGTTTTAAACCACTGATTTCCTTAACTTTAATTGAAAGGGTTTCATAGCAAAATGTGGCATTTAACAGTCTTATTAGTCCTAGCTTATCTACATAGGCACTTGGTGAGGGGGGGAACCCTCTCTCTAGTAATAGTAGAGGCAGTTTTCTTTAAACAGGTAGGTCTCTCCAGATGTGCTATCAATCTCCAGTCTCAGAAACTTCTAATGGAGTTTATTTTACATTGTTCATGATCTGCCTTAGAGATTAAGACAGGGCAGAGAATGGAAAACATAAAATGCTACAGAAGGGGAGTATTAAGATGTGGCAGATAACCGCATGTTTACTACAATAGCTAATCTGTTCTGTTCCATTCCAAATATTAATAGTAAGAACTTAGAATAATTTTATTGTCACTTTGAATGTACTCTAATCGGCATACATGAAAATGAAATTCCGCTGCATACAGCTCTCAAAGGGTCACCCCCTCCAATTCACACTACATAAACATGACAAAATAAATAAATAAATAAATAAATAAATAAATAAATACAAAATTATGCATTTCATACATACATGCATACATACATACATACATACATACATACATACATACATATAATACGACACAGAGAAACACTCTAGTCTGGATGTGTACGTGTACATCACAAGAAAAACAAATCTTGTGAGTTTACCAGACGGATGGCATAGGGAACAAAGCTGTTACAGAATCTGGTAGTCCTGCCAGAAATACTTTGAAAGCACCTTCCAGAGGGGAGCAACAGAAACAGACTGTGAAGTGGGTGTGTGGGGTCTCTAACAATGCTTTGAGTTCAAAGCATATAGCACTTATAAGCACTATCCTGAATAATGGGAAGCAAGCTTCCTATAAGCTTCTCGGCTGTCCTTACTACTCTCTGTATGGACTTTCTATCTGAGGCATTGCTGCCACCAAACCAAGACTTTCCATGGTACCCTGCTTTGAATGCCACAACAGACTGGAGAAGACAAGGTTTTTTTCCCCTTGAGACTCCAAATTTTGTTGCCCCAAATTGGACACTAACCATGTTAGTGTGAAATTGTAGAGGATACTAGTCTGTAGATTATGATGATTATAGATAGTCCTCCACCTACAACAATTTGTTTAGTGACCATTTGAAATTATAATGGCAGCAAAAAAAGTCACTTATGATCGTTTTTCACACTTATAACCATTGCAGCATCCCCATGGTCATGTGATCAAAATTCAGACACTTGGCAGGTGGCATGTATTTAAGAGAGTTGCAGTGGCCAGTGATCATGTAATCACCAAGCAAAGTCAACAGAGAAGCCAGATTCACTTAACAACTGTATTACTAACTTAACTGTCATGATTCACTTAATGACTGTGACAAGAAAGGTCATAAAAAGGAGCGGAAGTCACATAATAACTCTGGTGTTTAGCCACAGAAATATTGGGCTCAATTGTGGTCATAAATCGAGGAATATCTGTAGTTTTTTGTAAAAAAAAACACATGGGGCTGCAAATGACATCTGTTTCACTGTGTTCCCTTCAAACAGAAGCTGCATGGAAAATCACCACAATAAGAAATCTTGTCTGTTCATGGCAAAATAGTGTAGTCGAACCAAACTTCCTCAAGGAAAGTTCTCTCTTAGTTGGGACCCCTACATCTTTCCATTCAATTTGTGAAAAACTTTCCCCAGTCAATCTGGAGATTTGAAGAAGTTTATTGACCAATGTTCTAGGTCAGTGATGGTGAACCTTTTGGTGCCGAAAAGGTCGCACAGAAACACCGTCCATGCACATACACACTCGTCGGGGCCACGCTCGGGAAAAGCTGGACTTCAGGGTTCTGGCGTGCATGTCTGTGGTGGGATTCAGCCAGTTCACACTTATTTGGGAGAAGTGGTTGTTAACTTTCTAAGCAGTTCGGAGAACCAGTTATTGGAAGAAATCTCCTTTTGTTTTTCCCCCCCACTTTACAGGGATAATCCTGTAAGGAAGGCAGGAAGGAAACATTCTGGTGTTGTTTCTAGCCTAATCTTTACTGCTTACAGAAACTGCCTCTCCAGTTAGCCCTTTTTACATTATAACATCTAAGGCGAAGCACCCATCAACCTGAGTGACGTTGAGTTGGCCATGCCCAGCCAGTCACATGCCCGCCTAGCCACACCTACCCAGCTAGTCATTAGGGCAGAGAACCTGTTGTTAAATTATTTGAATCCCACCACTGGTGCATGCGCACCCGATAATCATCTGGCCAGTGCGCGTGCGCACCAGTTTTCGGAACTGCCACACACATGAAGGACAGCTGATTGTCACACTTGCATGTGTGCCAGAAACCTGGAAGACAAACAGGCAAGGCTGTGTGTACCCGGCGACATGGCTTTGCATGCCACTTTGGACACATGTGCCAGAGGTTCACCCTCACAGTTCTAGGTGCTTGATCCTCTATTATGACAGAGAGAGAGAGAGAGAGAGAGAGAGAGAGAGAGAGAGAGAGAGAGAGAGAGAGAGAGAGAGAGAGAGAGAGAGAGAGAGAGAGAGAGAGAGAGAGAGAGAGAGAGAGAGAGAGAGAGAGAGAGAGAGAGAGAGAGATCATAGTGTTTCTGGTTTAATGTGATGCACAATCCTAACTAAGAAGACCATGGACATCCACAAAGTGAGGCAAGGGAGGAAATGCGGACATGTACATATGTCATCATGCAAGTTACATCATAGGTACTTACTTATACATCATATCATTGCATAGTTGCAATATTTGAATGACATCTTGATACACCTGCTATCTGACATCATCATTATTTGGTTACCAGTGACGTGCGGTGAGGTTTATGACTGGTGAGGCACTGACACAGTGCTGGGTTTCAAATATTTTTAGACTTGTGGACTTCAACTCCCAGAATTCCACAGCCAGGCATGCTCAGTTCCAATTTAAAGTGACAGCATTTGTTTTTCTCCTTTGCTCCTTCTTTCTTTTTCTTTTTCTTCTCCTTCCCCTCCTTCCTCCCTCTCTCCCTTCCTCCCCCTCTCTCAAACACACACACACACACACACACACACAGAAATTGGATTGGACTATCTCTCCTACCCCTTCCCTCTCTCACTCACTCTCAAACAAACCCCCACACACACAAAAGTTGGATTGGATATCTTTTCCAGTGGCTTGAAAGCAGCTCCTCTGCCATCCCCCCCATTCCCCTGCTGCCTTTCCCAAACACCTCCACCATTGCAAATGCAGCCTGCTGTCTGGGTGGGAAATGCCTGGAACACATTAAAGCCCACTCACCACCTCCTGCTGGCAGGCTGGGGTGAGAGGAGAGGCAGAGAAGCCAGAGGGGAGCTGAGCCGAGCCTTCCAAAAGAAAGAGGCTGGGGGGAAGTGTGTGTACTACAGCATGGCTCTTTGCCTGGCTTCCTGCCTCCTCCTGTGGTCTCCTCAGTGCTCACTTGTGCTCTCCCTCCCCAAGTGTAGTTTGATTGCAGGTGGAGCCACGTTGCCTTTTCAAATTTGTAATCAGTGAAGCTGGGCTAGATTTTTATATAGTTTTATCCAGCTGTGTGTGTGTGTGAGAGAGAAATGAATGGGGGCCTGGGGAGGAAGTCACTACACTTGGGGAGGGAGAGCACCAGTGAGGTTAAGCAGAGTCATCCACAGTGAGGCAGCAACTAGCTCAGCTTTTTCCTTTTACTTTTTTTTTCATGATGAGAGTGGTGAGGCTGTGCCTCACTTGCCTCACCTGACTGCACGTCACTGTTGGTTACACATATTGCTAAGGATAGATTTGCACTGCCTGTGACTCAGACATGCTTATGCAATAAACCATAGTTTTAAAATATTTGATTTAGTATTATAGGTTAGGTATTATATGTAGGTATAGAACAGTGATGGCTAACGTTTTTTGGATAACGTGCTAAAAGCAGGGGGAGCGCAGGGGGGCCATGCGCAGGTGTGCCCACATCCATAATGCTCTGCACTTGACCACAGCACACATCCATGCGAGACCCCCCCCAACTCATGTGTGACCAGCACTCCCCCCCCTTTTGGCACACTTTTTTTTTGCCCTCCTCTGAAGGCTCTGGAGAGCAAAAAACGGCCCTACGAGCAAACCGGAAGTCACCATTCCAGAACTTCCGGGTTGCCCATAGGGCTGTTTTTTTCGTGGTCTGGGGGCTTCAGAGGAGGGCAAAAAAAGTGTATAAACGGCCTTAAAAGAAATCCAAAATCAGCTGGCCAGCATGTGCATGCACACTGGAGGTGATAGGGCAACGCCTTGTGTGACCTAACAAATAGCTCCGCTTGCCACCTGTAGCATGCGTGCCATAGGTTCACCATCACAGGTATATAACAATATGAAGAACATTGTCATAACGGAAGGCAGGAGCTGATAAGGAAAGTGAAACTACAATTTAGCCATAGAAAAGAAGAAAGTGTGAGGGGGGGGGGAATCAGAATAAATCTGCCTTGATTCTGTTTGGTTTAAGAGAAGGCAAAGGAAAATGTTGGGAGGTTTTCAATATTTTATTTTTAAAGCCTACAATGATAAAGTAATATACCTACAATCTTTGGGTTTCTGACCTGGTTTCCTGACCTGGCCTACCTTGAAGGGCTGACAATATAATTGCCAGATTTGAGGTACAACAATATAAATTACCACTAGGTGGCAGCAAAGATATGTTTAAAAACCCTCTTTGCTGCCATCTAGTTAACATCTGAATTTATGCTGCCCAAATTTGAGAGCTTTCCCACTATATCTGTGTGATACAACTAGGTTGATCAGACCAGAAAATCAGTTCCACAAAAAGATTATGACTATACTTTATTGAGAAAAATCATGCACGTCTGGTGATGTTTTCATCCCCTCCTTCTTAGAATCCAAAGAATATACATAAGGGAATGAAATAGGTGTCTAGCATCTAGACTTCATCTGGGGACATGATGGCTCAGTGGCTAAGATGTTGAGCTTGTTGATCAGAAAGGTTGGCAGTTTGGTGGTTCGAATCCCTAGCGCTGCGTAACCGAGTGAGCTCCCATTACTTGTACCAGCTTCTGCCAACCTAGCAGTTCGAAAGCATGTAAAAATGCAAATGGAAATATAGGAACCACCTTTGGTGGGAAGGTAACAGCGTTCCTTGAGCCTTCGGCATTTAGTCATGCCAGCTACAGGACCATGAAGATGTCTTCAGATAGCACTGGCTCTTCAGCTTTGAAATAGATATGAGCACCACCTCCTAGAGTCGGGAATGACTAGCACATATGTGCAAGGGGACCCTTTATGTTTACCTTTATCTAGACTTCATATAAATTATTATTTCACAATTAAGATCCATACATGCTATATTTAATGGATCTATATCCCACCTTTATCTAGGCCAAAATTACCCAGCTGGTTTCCATGCCTAAAGGAGGAAAAGAACCCATCTCTGTTCTAGCATCTTAACACCAAACCGGCTCTCATATGACTAAGCATAAACACAAATCAGTCAACCTGAAAAGTGAAGGAATTTGAATGAGGAATTTAAGAAGTGGCATGCATTTTTTTCATGGCCAAACAAGGCCTTGTTTGGAGAAAAGGGAAATTCTCCCAGGCTCAGAAGATTACTTCTTCTGCCTAGCGTTATTCACCATGGCAGGGTCCGCTTAGGCTCACAAAATTACTGCTTGGGAATATTTTAGTGTTAGATAGCTCTTGTTCTTCCAGGTCTAGCATCTAATTTAATTTTAATTTAATTTAATTAGCACTTCTAGACCGCCCCCTCTCCCAAAAGGGACTCGGGGCGGTGTACAGTCCATATCAAAACATCATACATAATAACAATTAAAAATTATTAAATGGATAAATACATAAATAAGAGGAGGATAAAATAGACAGAACTGTAATTGCTAAATAAATAATTTAAAATATACAAAGTTTAAAACCCCAGTGTCTTATAAAATTAAGTCCCCTAAAAAACCAGTAGGAAATATATATGCCAGGAGGTAGACGTGAAGAATTATGCCAGACCAGCCAGTCGGAACAGGTGAGTCTTCAGTTTCTGCCGGAAGGAGCGGAAGTCAGTGGTGGTTCTAATGTCGGGGGGGAGGTCATTCCAGAGGGTTGGGCCCATCACAGAGAAGGCCCTACTCCTTGGTGTCGCCCGTTGGCATTGCCTAGTGGACGGCACCAGGAGAAGCCCCTCCCTGTGAGAGCGAATTGGCCGCAGGGATGTATGTGGGAGGATGCGATCCCGCAGGTAACTAGGCCCTATGCCATGGAGCGTTTTAAAGATGGTGGTCAAAACCTTGAAACGCACCCGAAAGACCACAGGTAGCCAGTGCAGCTCGCGCAGGAGCGGTGTTACATGGGAGTACCTAGTACTCCCCATGACTGCCCGCGCGGCTGCGTTCTGGACTAGCTGCAGTCTTCGTGCGCGTCCCAAGGGAAGCCCCATGTAGAGAGCATTACAGTAGTCCAGGCGAGACGTCACCAGTGCATGAGTGAACGTGCGTAGGGCATCCCGGTCCAGAAGGGGGCGCAATTGGCGCACCAGGCGAACCTGGTGGAAGGCCCCCCTAGCCACGGCTGCCACATGGTCGTCCATTGACAGCCGGGCATCAAGGAGGACGCCCAAATTGCGTGCCCGTTCCACAGGGGGCAGTTGTTCGCCCCCTATGGCCAGCGTTGGAGTCAGCTGACTGAACCGAGGTGCCGGTAGCCATAGCCACTCAGTCTTGGAGGGGTTGAGTTTGAGTCTGTTGTCCCCCATCCAGACCCCGACGGCTTCCAAACACCGGGACATCACTTCGACAGCCTCGCTGGGGTGATTTGGGGTTGAAACGTACAGCTGAGTATCATCAGCATACAGATGGTATTCAACCCCAAAACCACGGATGATCTCTCCCAGCGGCTTCATATATGTGTTGAACAGGAGGGGCGAGAGGACCGACCCCTGTGGCACCCCACAAGTGAGTGACCTCAGGGTCGACCTCTGCCCCCGTCAACACACATTGCGACCGGTCGGAGAGGTAGGAGCCGAACACCGTAAAACGGTGCCTCCGACTCCCATCCCCTCCAGCTGGCGCAATAGGATACCATGGTCGATGGTATCAAAAGCCGCCGAGAGGTCTAATAGGACCAGGATAGAGGAACAACCTCTATCTCTGGCCCTCCAGAGATCATCAACCAGCGCGACCAAGGCTGTCTCTGTGCTGTGCCTGGGTCAGAAGCCGGACTGGCGTGGGTCTAGATATTCGGATTCGTCAAGGTGTCGTGGAAATTGCTGTGCCACCACATTCTCAACAACCTTCGCTAAAAAGGGAAGGTTGGAGACTGGACGATAATTAGCCAGCTCCATTGGGTCCAGTGAAGGCTTCATGAGCAAGGGCCTCACCACCGCCTCTTTCAAGGCAGTTGGTAGGAAGCCCTCACCCAATGAGGCGCTCACCAGGCCTAGAAGCCAGCCTCGTGTCACCTCCCAGGATGCCAGTACCAGCCAGGAGGGACACGGGTCCATTGAACATGTGGTGGGTCGCAACCATCCACGCAACCTGTCCAAATCCTCGGGGGCAACAGAGTCAAACTCCTCCCAGAATGGTCTCACAAGACTCACTGTTGACGGCTCGTCCGGCCCACTGGAGGGGGCCCATCCGCTCCGGATCTGAGCGACTTTGTCCTGCAGATATTCCCCAAACTCCTCTGCTCTACCCTGCAAGGGTGCCCCCCGCGTCCCCTGTGACAGGAGAGAGCGGGTCACCCTAAACAGGGCAGCAGGGCAGTTATCCGCGGACGCAATAAGAGCGGCACAATGTCTACGTTTGGCCGCTCTCAATGCCACAAGGTAGGTCCGTAAATAGGCTCTTACCTGTGTTCGATCAGACTCGGAGCGTGAGGATCTCCACCTGCTCTCTAGACGTCTCCTATGGCGCTTCATCACCCTTAGCTCCTCGGTATACCAAGGAGTTCGGGTGGATCGCTGCCGCAGGAGAGGTCGCAAAGGCGCAACCCGGTCCAAGGCCCCAGCCACCGCCGTATTCCAGGCGGCCACTAGGTCCTCCGACCGAGCGCGGGTCAGGGCTACAGGTAGTGGCCCAAGTTCCGTCTGGAACCTATCCGGTTCCATCAGGTGCTTGGGGCGGTACCAGCTTGGAGAGGCTGGCTCCGCCTCCTCGCGGTGGGGGGTAGCGGAAGGAAAGTCGAGCCGGAGACATGAGTGATCTGACCATGACAGGGGGGTAATGACTAAGTCCCCTATTCCCAGATCACTCGTCCACTGTTCAGATACAAAAATAAGGTCCAGTGTGTGACCGCCCTCGTGTGTGGGGCCCTGAATTAATTGGGTCAGGCCCATGGCTGTCATGGAAGCCATGAACTCCCGAGCCACCTCAGATGCTGCTCCCGTCGACGGCAGGTTGAAGTCCCCCACGACCAAAAGCCTGGGGATCTCAACCGCCGTCTCTGAGATCAGCTCGAGGAGCTCGGGCAGGGCCGCTGATGTATAGCGAGGAGCCAAGTATACAATCAGCAGGCCCAACTGCCTCCCTGGGCCCCATTTCACACCTAGGGATTCACAACCGGGTATCTGAGGAACAGTGAACTCTCTCGGTTCCAGACCATCCCGTATAACTACCACCACCCCACCACCCTTATCCAGGGCCCGAGGCTGATGGAATGCACGGAAACCCGGTGGGCACATTGCCACGAGGGGTAAACCACCCTCGTGGCCCAACCAGGTCTCCATTATCCCTGCAAGGTCCAGCTCCCCCTCCGAGATCAACTCGCTAATGAGGGGGGCCTTGTTGGTTACGGACCTTGCATTGCAAAGCATCAGCCGCAGGCCCTGGCTCTGTAGTTCCTGACCACCTAGGCTGCGGGGGTTGGTACAAACGACCTGGCGTAGCCAACAGCCACGGTCTCCCAACCGACCTTGTGATCTTCTCTTGTCCTCGCATCCCCCCCTCCCCGCGACCGATGTAATAAAACAACCCTCTACCGGAATAATTTGTTCCCTCTCCCCCCCCACCCCGCTCACTTCCCTCCTGGACTCACCTGTTCGACTGGCGCCGGCTTCCCTCCCGGCCTGGTTAACCCACCCCCCCTCCCTGGAACCCCCTAAAAACAATGTAAAACATTTAACTAAAAATCCCCTCAGCTTCCGTTTCTTCCATCTAGACTTCACTTGGAGTGAAAAGAGCCATAAACACAGTTAAATGTTATCCATTGATGAACAATGTGTCACTGATTTTAAATGGCTGAACTCTGTAAGTTTCTGAGTTGGGGTTTTTATTTTATTTTTTTGGTGCTTGTTTGGTCTAACATGTCTAGGAACAGGGTGCCTCATTGGCTAAGACGCTGAGCTTATTGATCAGAAAGGTTGGCAGTTTGGTGATTCAAATCCCTAGCGCCACGTAATGGAGTGAGTTCCCATTACTTGTCCCAGCTTCTGCCAACCTAGCAGTTCGAAAGCATGTAAAAATGCAAGTAGAAAAATAGGAATCACCTTTGGTGGGAAGGTAACAGTGTTCCATGGGCCTTTGGCATTTAGTCATGCCAGAAACATGACCACGGAGACCTCTTCGGACAATGCTGGCACTTCGGCTTTGAAACAGAGAGGAGCACTGCCCCCTAAACTCGGGAACAACTAGCACATATGTGAGAGGAGAACCCTTACCTTACCTTATCTAGAAGACACTATGTAAGGTAGGGATGTCCTAGAGCAAGGGGGTCAAACTGGCAGCCTGTGGGCCGAATGTATCATACGCAGGCCACACCTACCCCCCAGCTCTGCAAAAGGGAAAAAGTCACAATACGTCACATGATGGTAACGTGACGTGGTGAGTTTGACACCCATGTCCTAGAGCCACAGCATATTTAGATTATAAAGCCACATACATTATTGCTGCTATTGTAGTTACCCTTGCTATCAGCACTGAGGTATTTCAACAGTTAGCAATTCCATAAATCTCTTCATCAGATGAAAACAATCAGAGGGCAGCATCCGAAGTCACAAAAGGAAGTTTAAAATGTCTAATGTAATCCCCAGACATGTTAATACAACCTCTGAAAGAAAAATCATTTCCTTCTCTGAAATGTATTAAAGGCTAATAAATCCTGCAAACACTTAGGGATAAGTTTGGCATTAAGCTGATAGCAATAGCTGCAAATAGAGATGAACTAAGTGTTGATCTTTAAATTTGCTAATCAAATGTAAGTTTCATTTCCTCTGCTAAATATCTGGATGCAAACAGGCACTCCTTGACTTTGAATAATGTCCTTCAGCAACCTTGATGCTATTTAATCCACTTTAGTAACTTATGCAGACTCAGAAGTCTGGTTTGTGTTACTACAGCAAGGGTGGCCGTGGCAGGGATGCAGCTGGGACTAAGATTAGATTTGTCAAATTCTTATTGTATTTAAAAAAAGAAAAAGACCTGACAGGCACTGAAGCTTGCTTGGAAGCAAGGCTGTTTGCTCTGGAAATACTGGTCTCTAATCCAAAGAATGCAGAGCTTCTTTTTTAAAAGAAAAAGAAAAAAGTGAGAGGCATTCTGGGTACATTCAGAGTTACATTTTTTCTGATAGACTGAATAGACAGTATCTGAAAACGTATAATAGAAGAGAGTTCTGGGTGTGAAGCAGGGGTGGGTTCCGGCCCTTTACTGCCGTTTCACTCATGCATGCATTCATGCACTGGATGTGCACTGAGCACGCATGCACAATTCAATCAAAATTGTTCTGCGCATGCGCAGAACTTAAAAACAAGATGGCAGCGCCAATGGCGCCCACCGGAGAACCAGTTCAGGGGTGTGGCAGTCCTGGGTCGCTGCCAGTTCCAGCAACCTACACTGCCATACTACTACTGGTTCGACCGAACTGGGCCAAACCGGTAGGAACCCCAA
This sequence comes from Natrix helvetica, assembly GCF_964273705.1. Taxonomy (NCBI): domain Eukaryota; kingdom Metazoa; phylum Chordata; class Lepidosauria; order Squamata; family Natricidae; genus Natrix; species Natrix helvetica. The sequence goes on from NC_138548.1 coordinate 146,992,819, forward strand.
CCTCTGGTGTGAAGATATCCTGTGCTTAAAAAACAGATAATTATGAGAAGAAGGAGTTATGTCAAAAGCAACCTTCATTTTGCAAATGGACAGAAAATGAGACTCCTAGGGCAAGTGGTTAATATGGTGTTGGAGTGCCTTTAGTCTACCGACAAATACCCTACCTACAGGCAGTTTTCATTATGCAGAAAGTTTTGGGTGTGAGATAGAATGTGCATCTTTCTCCTTCAACTTTTCTGCAAGTGACATGGGTTTTCTTTTCAAAGCTGATGCCTTTTCATCAAGGCAGCCATGGTTCACCATGGTCAATTATCAGAGGGCAGAAGTCACAAAAGGATGTTTAAAATGTCTGATGTGATCCCCATACATTTTTTGGCTTCATCTTCCCATTTTTTTTAATGCCAGTGCAGATTTCAAGATTTCATTTTTCTTTACTAGCCGAGCAACATAGCATCTGCCATAACCTTTCAAGGTTTAGAAGTTGGCTCACTATGTTTCCAGTTCTTTTGCATTTGGGTGGGCCAGGGGTGGTGAATTCTTTGGGCTCAGTGTGTCAAAAAATTGGAAAATGCCTAACTTGATTGCTGGAGTGTCATACTCTATGCAAAAGAGAAATAAGTCTATACATATTTTTTTATTAAAACAAGTACAATCCAACCATGTGCGGCTCACTATATTATATAAAGAAACATCAATGTCACGGTTCCAAGTAACACACCCACAGCAATCAAAACTCTGAGGCTGGTAGATTCCTCAAAGAATAGATTTATTGGATATATCATATTGGCACGTGCCGGTGAAAACCAACTCTAAATATTCCCCCAGTTTTCACCGCTAATTAAAAGCAAACATTCTTTCACTTTCTCCAACCAGTCAGTCACATGGACCAATCAGGATACAGTCCACTTGCTAGATGACTCCAGTCCCCTCCTTCTGGATACCTGGTGAGAATGTCCTTGGTTTCCCAAGAGAAAGTATTTTATTTTGGCTACAGCACCCCAGCTATCTCTACTTACCTTTACCCACAGCTCCAGTTGTGGCAGCACTGAAGCTTCAAAATGGCCACAGCCAGGCCAACATCAGAGTTGACAATCAAATTACAAAAATGAAATGCAAGTAAAACGAGCTAATTTTTAGAAGATCTGGAGGGTTTACGAGAGCACAGCCCTCTTGTGCAATTTCCAGAGCGTCTAGAGGCTACACAAGGGCACATCCGTTATCATGCAGCCTCCATGAACTATTAAAATTGTGCAAGAATGGGCTGTGCTGTTGAGAATAGTTAAGTGTTGAATGCTGGCATGTGACCCAAAATGTTGTGGTGTTTTAGCTTTGATGCACGTTGCAGGTTCACCATCCCTGAAGTAGGCATTGTCCACAAAGAATCTTCCTTCACTCACCCCACTTCTAGCCTCCTTTTGGGGAAAAAATTGAGCCTAAAATTATTTCTAACTCACCATGGAGCTACCAAATCTGGAAGTATTTGCCCCCATTTTTTTAGAAAGAGAACAGTCAATCAGTGGAATGGCTTGCCTCCAAAAGTTGTATGTGCTCCAACTCTGGAGGTTTTTAAGAAGAGATTGGACAACAATTTGTCCAAAATTGTATAGGGTCTCCTGCTTGAGCAGGGGGTTGGACTAGAAGACCTCCAAGGTCCCTTCCAACTCTGATATTCTAATTGATTTCTTTTTTATCACTTCCCAACTTCCTCAAAATAAAAACTCTGCTTTTTTATTTCTGCAGGAAAGGTGAAGAACTAATTGTTATGAGCCACAACTTGAAAATATTTGTAATTCTTTTACGTGTGGATTGCTTAGGCTTGAGAAATGAGCAGCCATAAAAATTGTATGCACTTCTCTACAGTTATACAGGTAATGTATTCAGACTGCAGTGGCATCAACATTTGCATCTGTCTGTATACAAATTCCGAAACACAAACTGGTTCTAATGTCCTTGAGAAAATTACTTCGGAGCTGGGTTTGTTTGAATTTAGTAGAATCTCAGGCCTAAAAATAGATGGGAACATTTTAAAATAAAGTCAAATGATTAAATGTATTTTTATGAATGACCATTTCCAAAACATTTGGAGTAAATTTTTCTCTTGGCCAAAAACGTTAGATCAGAAACAAGTGGAGAAATTCCTTGGCATATCATACTGACAAACTTTAATATGTATTCGGTATCCAAGAGCAACTCGCTAGTTCTCTTTGCACATTTCATCTATTGTATCAGAAATATTCCAGAAATCATTCCTTATGCAAGACATTTAAAGCTATCCATCAACATAACTTGCCTTTCTGGAGATGCCGTTGTAAGCCAAAACATATTGTAATGAGTAAATGACTCCAAGGACTTTTATGAAATACTGAAATCAAGAAAATGGTAAATATAAAATATTCAGGAATGCCAAGTTGTAATATTTATCTAACCATCTCAAAATATGTTACTTTTTCATATCTATAATAATGAATCTATATTAATGGTTTTGTGCTATATTTGTAAGCCACTGCAATTAGAATACATGAAGCTGGACTAACACAGCACACCAGCCATTCCATAAAAGAACTCCCACACAACAGATTGTGCAACAAACCACCATGGTCCCAGAATGGACATACATGCAGCAATGCCATCACCTCAATGCTGCCATTTCATACATGCATCCTTATATTTGATGTACATTGGTAAGTCATGGCATTAGTGTAATGGTGTCATCATTGATGTGTCATTAAGTGCCTCTCCTAGGATGCTCAGTTCCCACTACTTATTCAAAATCAGATTGACATGCTAGAAATGATTGAATCAGGAGAATGGATCCTCTTAGTGTATCTTGACCACACAGGATTTCTTCCCCAAGAGATGATCATTGGATGGTTAACTAATTGGTCTGTAGCAGGGGTGTCAAACTCAAGGCCTGTGGGCTGGATCCAGTCCACAGGGTTCTTAGATCTGGAAACAGCAAAGGACTGGTCTGCTGTGCCTCTGCCAGTGAAAACAGAGCTCCTGGCAGTCACGTACAGCCCTCCCGAGTTCATTACAGCCGAAAATGGAGCTTGGTAACCCATTTTTATTTGCAGAGTTGTCGCACCACCACAGGCACCCCTGACATGAGTGACATTGAGCTGGGCACACCCACCCTGGTCACACCCACCCTGACCCCCCAAGGTCAAACACAACCCTGATGCGGACCTCAATGAAATCAAGTTTGACACCCCTGGTCTATAGCATAAAGGAAATCTATGCAGAAATCTGAAATTGTTATGAAAGTTTCAAGAACCCTCTAAATGATTCAGGATATATTTAGAAGCAGTGGTCCATTGACAAAGATTCAGTAATTATGAAATAAAATCCCCCCAAAAAATACAATATACATATAATAAGTAAGTTTATTAAGTTACACAGGTAATGCTTGATTTATGACCACAACTGAGTGCAACATTTCTATTGCTAAGTGAGAGATTTGTTAAGTGAGTTTTGCCCCATTTTATGACCTTTCTTGCATAGTTGTTAAGTAAATCACTTCAGGTGTTAAGTTAGGAACACGGTTGTTAAGTGAATCGGGCTTCCCCATTGACTTTGTTTGTCAGAAGGTCACAAAAGAGGATCACATGACTCCAGGAAACTGCAACTGTCATAAATATGAAACAGTTGTAAAGCGTCTGGATTTTGCTCACATGATCACAAGGAAGCTTCAATGGTCTTAAGTGTGAAAAATGGTCTTAAGTCACTTTTTTTGATGCCACTGTAACTTTGCAGTCACTAAACAGACTGTTATAACCAAGGACTATCTGTATATTATATATTTAAGTTATATATTTAAGTTTAAAATATATGTTAACTTAAGTTTATTAAGTTACATATTGTAAAAATTTAAAAAGAGAGAACATCCTTTTTTGTTGTCATCTGCCCATCCCACCAGATCCAATGGAATGGGTACGTTATGGGTTCCATCATCTAGGGAGCTACATTTAGAGGACTTGAAGTGGTGGGCCTTTTCTGCTGTGTCACCTTCACTGTGGAATTTTCTTCCTCCAGAGATGAGGTCGGTCTCATCACTCCTGAACTTTCCTTCAAGTTATACAGAAGGCCCAGAGATCAGAGGTGAGTTGCTCTCGGTTTGGCCCAGATTGAGCGAACCAGTAGTGGCAGCGGCAGGAGGCTCCTCCCACCTGCCCAGACACTTCTGCGCATGCACAGAAGTGTTGCACAAGCGCAAACATGAGCAAACCAGTAGTAAAAAAAATGGAAACCCACCACTGCTGGGGACCCCAGGAGATCAATGAAGTTTTGAGCTGATTCTGTTATTATTAACATCCCTCCATCTATTATTTTATTTTCCTGTTTTCATTCTGCTTTTATAATTTTAATTGCCTTTTAATCATTAATGTATAATGGTTTTAGATAATCCTTGATTGATTTCCTGCTTTATTGGATTGCTGTGCACTGTCCAGAATCACATTTTGTGACATGGGTTGCCATTTAAATTTGATTAATAAATAGAAACGAGATTGTCATCCGAGGAGGTTTGTTGTTTCAGCTAAAAAGTAATAATAAATCCATGCATTAAAATAAATAAATAACTTTGGATTAACCACAGACATGGAAACTAGTCAACGGCTGAAACACTAAGACCAGTCAACGAGCTGCCCTTTATACTGTCGGAAAGAAAAGTGACATAATTAATTTGCTTTTCATGTTTTTCAAATGATAGGAACAAAACGAGTATCAAGAGAAAGAGGTTGGGGGGGGGGAGCACATCTTTGGATCCTAGCCATATCTCTGCTTCATGTATCTGGCCTTTAACAACAATAATTGTCATTACTATAGAAAGAATGAGGCTAAAGCTACCACAAATAACTTCTTTTGGCCAATGAAGTACAAGGCAACCTTTTTGACTGGGAGTTAAAGGTTATGCGGTAGAAAATGAAATGCATATAACTCAGATGTCAGTGATAGTTTTGAAGTACTAGGGGAATAATTAAGCTTCCCTATTAGGAGAACACATCGTACTGAACATTTCAGAATCCTTCACTGGCATACAAAAGTGCTAACAATCGCTGAATTAAAGGTTATGTATCACCTAACAACAAGCTTTCGACAAATTACTGCAAGAAAAGGGGAGGGCACAATAACAAGGGTATAAAAGTGAAGAACTGAATACTTGAATAGCCTCTTGTCTACCCAGAGAATTAAACTTGATTGTAAGTTTTGCCAAAGTACAGTATAAAAAAATCTTACTGCTTGGTGAAGTAAGACATGCTATAAAATGGATTAATTCTAGCTTTAAAAAATACTTTTTAAAAAGAAGTTTCCCAACCACAAAATTGTCTTTTCTCCTTTAAATAAGAAAAAAAAAAAACAAGGAATAATTTGTCAGGACTCTAGGAAGCAGCTCAACATCACCCACACTCACATGAAACCAGATTTCAGAAATTATAAAATCACCAGCTAAGAGCAAGGAGCAGATTCATTTAACTGAGGAATCCTTGAGCTATGTATGTAAGGCTAAAGTTGTGAGTGACATGGGCGTGTTCTGAAGGATCACCCCCAATCCCTGTATGCTGGCTTTTAAAAAGGTCTCTGTGCATTCAATGTTTAAATCTGCAAAGAAGTCACAGAAGCAATCAGTTGACTAGTCTGTCAACACATGATTTGGCCCAATTACAATTAAACTGCTAAATGCTCACTGAAAATCACTTTCTTACAGATTTGCATGCAAAATGAATGACAATTATAGGTAGTCATGCACCCAACACACATTTGTATATGTGAGCAAAGAAGAAGAATTCAGTGCTCTTTGTTCATACCTTCTCATTCCCCCAGATGCATTCCTTGATTGTAAAGAATGGAAAAGCCAATTTGGTCTAGTGGTGAAAGCATCAGGCTAGAAACTAGGAGATTGTGAGTTTTAGTCCCAGCTTTGGCAAGAAAGTGGCTGGGTGACTGGATCAATCACTCACTCTCAAACCAACCCACCTTACAATATAATTGTGGAGAAAATAGAAAGAGGGAAAGAGTGTTAAGAATGTTCACCCACCTTGACTTATTTATAAAAATAACAAAGGCAGGCCATAAACAAACAAACCAAAAGTGGAAGGGGATATGTGTTGCAATACCGAAAAAAATCTCAACCGATTTCAATAAAGCAATAAAATGCTGGTATATCTTCACATTAAGGACAGGTGCTCACAAAGCTAGCTAACATAGCTTTGCTTCTGATTAGCCTTGGATCAAATCTAACATATTCTACATCATGCATGACCTTTGAATTATAGCAAAGATTCTGTATGTGTTCAAGGTGCTAATTATTACCTATAAAACACTACATGGCACAAGGACAGGTTATTTGTAGGTTAAATGTTTCCAATTACTGCACCTACCAAAGGAGGAAGGCTTAACACATTCTAAGTCCCATCTGTTAGGACAGGGGTGTCAAACTCGCAGAGTCACGTTGTTGTCACGTGATGTATTGTGACTTTTCCCCCCTTCGCTAAACCAGGGGTGGGCATGGCCAGCGCATGACACATCTGCCCCATGGGCCGCAAATTTGTCACTCCTATGTTAGGCAGTTTGATCTAGTGAGACCCAGGAGTCATGCTTTCTTTTGATGCTATATCTGGTCTGTAAAACAATGTCTCCTGAAGACCCAGATGGACCTGACTGGCCTTCTATAATATGCATTTTCCTCCAGACATTTGTGTTAGGAGGCTAGACAAACCTTGTCAGTTGCTTTGTTTAGTTATGGATTTACTGACTGAAAGTGGAATGAGCTTTGTTCTGTTTTGTTTTTGAATCTCTGTGCACTGCCTAGATCATTTTGGTGAGATATGCAGCTATGTACATTGTCTAACTAAATAAATGTTTGCATCTTTCCTGGGACCCCGCAAAGATTGGAAAGGATGCTTTGCTTTGTTTCAGGTGTCAGCAAAGTGCAACATTGATAGTGATGTTCTATTTCTAGCTCCTGCAACAGAGCTAATACACCTGTCAAACTGCTTTACTGATCTTTGACTTTATTCTCTACCAAATATCAGCACAAAAACTGTGGAGACGCCAGTTATTTTCTTAGCGGTAACATCTCACTTTCCTGTGCTAACATACCATACAATCCAAAACGGATTGTATCAATAACTACAGTCAAGGCAGTTCTACAAAAGTGGATCTGCTTTGCCTATGTCTATTCATTACTAAGTAGTATTCAATTTACAACCAGTTGCTTAGCGGCTGTTTGAAGTTATGACGGACTCCCAAAAAGGTACAGATTCAAAGTTCTATGGGGCCATCATGGTCACACAGGTGCATTTTGAATGTTTGGCAGCTGGTTCTCTATGGTTTGGGCAAGCCGATACCAGTGGCTGTGGGAGGCTCCGCCTATCCACCCCAATGTAATGTGTGAGCACTGCACATGCGCAGACACGGTGCATGTGAGCGAATCTCACATTTGCAAACCAGTAGGGAAGGTAAGTGAATCCCACCGCTGAATCAGTCCGTATGTATGGCCATATGTAGTGTCCCATGGTCACATGATCACAATTTATGATGTGTTTTGCCACATTCATTTAATGACTGGGGTTTGGTGAATAACAGCAGGACTTGCTTTAGGACTGCTGGGTTTGCTTAATAACCACCAGCAAAAACATCACATAAAATCAATTGTGATGGCCCGCTTAACTACCAGCATAATATGCAACCATAATTCTGGGCTCAATTACAGTCATAAATCAAGGACTACCTGTACATATTTCATTATTACATGACATTTTTGCCACGACAGCATCATCCAGCCATTCTCAAAATGATATGAAGTCCATTCCCATTGTTATGTTGGCCCAATAGTGCTTGGATGACTCTATAAGGCACTTTAAGTAGCTTGTGGAAAATGGACCAGACTTACAAGTTTCTGAGTCCCCAGCGCTAACCGTCCAAAAATAGCATACCTTTTGATAATGAAATATCCTTCATTATCACCTTCAAATATCCTATGTTTCCCACTGAGCAAGACGTTTTCCTTTAGATTCTGTTAAATTTCAATAAGTCTGTATTTCTTCCATAATATCACTATGTTACTAGTTTATGCAGACATGCAATTGGCTGGTTAAAAAAGAAGCTACCTTTTCTTTTTGTTAGAACATTTTTAAAGATATTTCAAGAAAGAGGAATAAAAAAGAGAGCAAGAAATAAATTAAATTAAATGCCGAACAAAATCTTTAACTAAGTACTAAAATAAAAGCAAATCATGCAGCTAGGAAGAGGGAGGGAGGGAGGATGCGTACACAAATTACTTGTATAGCCATCTTTTGTGCCCAATGTCAGCAATCCATGCACATTATTCTGATCAGTCATCACTCTTTGCACCAATTTTTGGCACTCAGTGTTTGCCCACCATATTGAATTTTAGGGCTGTCTGGCTCTGTAACTCCCTTTTCACAACATGTCTTTCAAATAAAGTCCCTGCACAACTCTCCCTGCCATTTTTGTGGTTTTCAGTCCCTAAGTAGTTTAATATTTCTTATTTTACATAAAAAAATAAAAATAAAAAACCTCCCGTATATAAATCAGAATCGATCTCATAAGCACATTGTTCTCATTCAGTATACCATATTTTTGGAGTATAAGATGCACCGGAGTATAAGACGCATAAAGGTTTTGAAGAGGCAATATTTTTTTTAAAAGGTAGGTAGATAGAGGGATAGGGAGGAGAGAAAGAGAGAGAAATACAGTAGGTAGGTAGGGAGAGAAAGAGAGTAGTTAGTTAGTTAGTTAGTTAGTTAGTTAGTTAGTTAGGTAGATAAAGAGAGAGAGGGGGGGAAATAGAGAGATAGAGAGAGAGAAATACAGTAGGTAGGTAGGGAGAGAGAGGATGTAGGTAAGTAGGTAGAGGGATAGAGAGAGAGAAATAGAAAGAGAGAGAGAGAGAACTACAGTAGAGAGAGAGAGTACGTAGGTTGGTAGGAAGAGGGATAGAGAGAGAAATACAGTAGATAGAGAGAGAGAGTATATAAGTAGATAGATAGAGGGAGGGAGGGAGGGAGAGAGAGAGAGAGAGAGAGAAAGAGAGAGAGAGAGAGAGAGAGAGAAATACAGTAGGTAGGTAGGTAGATTTATTTATTTATTTATTTATTTTCAAGATTTATAGACCGCCCCCTCTCCCCGAAGGGACTCAGGGCGGTGTACAGGCATCTCATTAAAAACCAGATACAAAAAATAAATACCCTTAAATACCCTTAAAATCGAATTAAACCTAACAGCTGTACAAGATAATAAAAGTTAAAAATCAACCTAAAACTAACCCCTAAAAATTAAAAATGCAGACTTGAGGGACTAAACTGGGATTAGGCCAGGCTGGCTAAATTGAACAGGTGGGTTTTAAGCTTCTTACGGAAGGAGCGGAGATCAGTGGTGGTTCTGATATCAGGGGGGAGGTCATTCCAGAGGGTCGGGACCATCACAGAGAAGGCCCTACTCCTGGGCGTTGCCCGCTGGCACTGCTTAGTGGACGGCACCCGGAGGAGTCCCTCTCTGTGAGAGCGGATCGGCTGAAGGGATGTATGGGGCCAGGTGTATTTATCCATGTGCTGGAAAAGGAAATCACTGACAATCTGCAGCACCTAAGACTTTCTTTCGGATGGCACAGCACTTGATTCAATGTAATTCTCATCAATCAGTTAAAAAGCTTTCCGAAAGGAAAAAAAAATTTTTTGCACTCTGCAAACCTCCCCAAAATGGCCCGTTTTTCATGAAAAAGGCATGAATAACCTTGGGGGGGCTTTCAGAATGCTCCTGGGGGGAGCACAAACGAGCAGAAAATGGCCCATTTTTTTGCGAAAACGGGCCCATTTTTTGTCCCCAAAAATGCATGCATAGCCTTATGGAGGCTTATAGAGTGCTGCTGGGGGCTGGGGGGGGCAAAAAACAGGCTGCTTTTTGCTCATTTCTGCCCTCCCTAGCCCCCAGGAGGTGTCTGAAAGCCTCCATAAGGCTATGCACTTGGTGAAGGGGAGAGGGTTTCGGGAGGCAAAAAATGCTGTATTTGGTATATAAGACGCACCCAGATTTTCAGCCTCTTTTATGAGGAAAAAAGGTGTGTCTTATACTCCGAAAAATATGGTAATTCAATTATTAGCACTGAGGATTTTATCCTTTGCTTAGCAATGAAAAAAAGTCAGTTCCTGACCTTTGGAGTATACCATGACAACCACCTCTTCCTCAGTTTTTTCCATCAATGGTCTTCGCATCTATGGAAAGTCATTCAATCTTTTCTCTTTCAAAAAGATTATCCAGATATTTGTAATTCCAGCATTCCATCTGTTGCAACTGAAGAAAAAGAATCACCTTCTCCCCCCCCCGCCCTCCCCCCAGGTAATAGCATTGGAACAGATGACATAAAATGTTCATGTTGGTGTCAGCAATGCTACTGAGCCCTGGAGGACAGAAGAGAGAAACCACGAATGGCCAAAGCATTGATTACCCATTGGCCAATTTGGTTGCCCCAAAGCCCCCCTATAATGTAAGTGACATCATTTAAGAGTTCATGCTATATATCAGGGGTATCAAACTCATGTCATCACAGCGGTGTCATGTGATGTATCAGGACTTTTCCCCCCTTCACTAAATTGGCTGTGGGCAGGGCCAGCATGGGACACAACTGGCCCATAGGCCGGGAGTTTGACAGCCCTGCTATGTATGACTTCCAGTGTCATGTCTATCAACCAGAAAAGGATGCTCAAATGACTTGTGACTCTCTTTTTCAGTTTTACAAGTGGCAGCCAAGTAATCAACAAGTAGCTAAGATGGCAACAGACAATTGTTGGCAAACTGTATCGTACACATAAACATAAATTATTCTGGAATTCAACATATACATTCCTCATTTGCTATGGCTTTCATAGCACATTTCCAGTTAGAAAACCTTCATCCAACCTGTATTTTAAAGCAGCAAGATGAATAAATATTTAGTTTATACCTAATTACCCTCTCTAACACTGGATATGCAAATTTCAATGTATTTGGAATTTCCTCGAAAAGACTTGGCAACTATAAATTATCCTTGTACCAGACTCCCAGCTTCTGCAGATAGCTTATCAACAGTTGGTGTTTAACGACAGCAGCTTTATTATTAACAATCAATAACAAGTTTTAAAACATTAATATACTTAAGGAATGTTAATGCAATTACATTTCATTAAACAAAATGCTGAATGCTTGAAATATACCCACAACTGAGCTGTGCTAAATCTTCCTATCTCTATATATTGTTTTTCCCTTCCTTCCTTCCTTCCTTCCTTCCTTCCTTCTTTCCTTCCTTCCTTCCTTCCTTCCTTCCTTCCTTCCTTCCTTCCTTCCTTCTTTCTTTCTCTCCTTCTTTCTCTCCCTTTTTCCTTCCTTCCTTCCTTCTTTCCCTCCCTTTTTCCTTCCTTCCTTCCTTCAATATAATATAATCTTCACTGGCTTTTTGACCAATTACCAATATAAAATTCAGGAGAAAAAAAATCACATAGAAATATGGCTGTCAAGGAGGGCAATAAAACAAACAAACAAACAAGCAAGCAAACAAGGAAACAAAAATCTCCTGATATATTTAGGCCTAAGCAGAAAATTAAAGGATTGCTTCTCAGAATAGGACCTCTTTTTCAACTGCAGGAAGGAAAAACACAATTGTTGATCACATTTCTTTAAGATGTCAGAGAGCAGAGAAAATGGCTGCTTTGGAAAGAGCGCGGAAACTCTAAAAGGGTTGCTGTGTTTGCCAAGAGCAGCAGCTGCTTTAAGGCCTGGCAGGCACAGAGTCACAAAGTCACTGCTTTGGGGTTTACACAAGAGCTGTCTTGGACAGCAAGCAAGCCTGGCATGAAGCTAGGAGGACATGTCCCCAGTGAACTGAAGAGAGAAGGCTATTTAGGTCATGCTTGACAAGTCCTTGCTCTAGAATTATGCAAATCCATACAAATTTCCTTCCCAAAAGTTTTTTACCAAAATAGTTCCTACAAAGAGGAGGTTTACCACCAGTGTCCTGCTTCTAATACATAAAAGTATTAGAATCAGTCTCTCTTCCTGCACTTAATATGTTACTCCAAGAACCCCCAACATGCAGTTATTTCATAAGTTCTTAGAAGTTATCTGTACTTTTGCTATAGGAGCTATCCTATCTATTCATTCATATTATGACATGTAACTGAATTGTTTGGGACTATACGCAGTTCAGAGACGTGTGTTTTTAGCACACTTACCTGTAATTTGGATCTATTTAGCATCAATTTATCTCATCATGAAGACTCATCCAACCGTTATCAATCAATATAGCAATAATGAACACAGAGTTTGCATTACCTCAACAATGGCTAGATGACCCTCTAACATTCTGCAGCTCACTAGTGGAGAAATGGCATTTGTTGCTATAGCTAAAATTGGAACTAAAAGCTGGTGACCCAAAAAGGCAGAAGAGTTAGGATTTCGTATAAAAAATAGCCTCAGAAAGTCTGATTAAAGCATGTGTTGTATATTCTATAGCAATACCCACAACACTTAGACTTATATACTGCTTCATAGTGCTTTACATCCCTCTCTCTAAGCGGTTTACAGCATATTACCCGCAACAATCTGGGTCCTCAACCTTGGAAGAATAGAAGATTGAGTCAACTTTGAGCCTTTAGGATTGAACTGTTGGCAGTCTGCAGAATTAGCCTGCAATATTGCATTCTAACCACTGTACCACCAAACTGGGACATAACAACATGGGCATTGTATCCATGGATGTGATATGGAATATCATGTCATATTAAGAGACTAAGCAAAAATATATTCTTCTGATAAACACAGGGATCTTTGGCCCCTTATGTTAGCACCAAGCAAATCTAGTCTTGCCACCCTGGAATGCTTCTTCCCTTTCTTCTCTTTTGCCTGCCTTCTTTCTATCACCATAAACAAGCCGCCGCCACCACTACCAGAGGAGATGATGATAATGATTGAATTTATATGCCACCCAACACCCAATCAACTCTAGGCATTTTACAAATTGTTTCCAAATTGTTTCAAAACAATAAACAACAGGAGATAAATGTGGAAGAGTGAAGATGGCAACGCTGACAGAAATGGATGGGAATAAAGTAAAAACAGTCCACAGAAACTAAAAGGACCTTTACTCCTCCTCACCCAAGGCCTAGAAGCAGAGCCAGGTCTTCAAGTTTCCTTCAAAACATCAGAAGGGGAAGGTATTTGGATCTCTTGGGAACCACATTCCAGAGGGCTGGTGCTGCTACAGTGAAGGGGCACTTCTAGGTTCTAATACATGAGAGTGTTTAATGGAAGGATTATTGCTAGGTCAGTGGGAAAGCCCTGGACTCTGAAAGCAGTCCTTCCGACACTGGTTACCAAAAACACTGAAGCTCTTCTGTTCAGTCAGAATGGCTCTTTGTCTTTCTCCAATAGTGCTCCAGGCATCACTTCTGACGCTTCATCTCCTGAGCCTCCTTAAAATATCAGGAGGTACCCTGGGACTGACTGGCACCTCCAGAGAAGCTGCACAGAAGCAGACCAGACCAGGCCCTCTCAAATGGGTTGTGGCTGATTCTTGCTGGGACTTGACCAAGGTAGCATCTAACTCCTAACTTCTTCTTTAATGCCAGCTTCAGAAGCATACAATCTTTTGGGCTGCAATAAGGTTTTTGTTTGGTTGGTTCTTTTTATTTTTGCATTGATAGAGGAGAGCTGAATGCCAGTGAACTTCCTCCACAGCTGCCATCTGTGCCTTGGCAAACTCCATTTCTGATGGGCTGAGGCATTTTGCCCACAAATAAATTGGTCAAGACATATTTTACAATCCTAGTATATGCAGTCAACTCACTGCACAGGCATTGAATATCTACAACATCAAACAAATAATATTAGTACCAAGCAGTGGTGGGTTCTGAATCCCATTGCAACTGGTATGGTGTAACGGGGCCCTGCGTCTACCACATGAATGCACACAGCATGCACACACAGACGTGCAACTCACACATGTGTCCTTATCTCCTGCGACACTCCATGATGAGCTGCTCCAGCTGCTCGGCAGAGTGTTGTGCAGGCGGCGTAAGCTGCATGTGTGGAAGCGGTGAAGTGCTCAAATACAGGTAAGGAGGGTGGGCGGGTGGGCCCTCCAGAGCACCGTACCGGAATGGTACCCGGTGCTCCCAGCAGGCACCAGTACACACGTACCAGAGCATACCGCCTGCAACCCACCACTGGTACCAAGAACCTTCTTCGTGATCTGTAAGACATAGGAGAACAGATGTCCTATTCATTACAGCAGCATCATGCAGAGTTATTTTTTTGTTTACTACATTTCTTCCCTACCCATCTTATCTAAATGATTTTGCCACCCAGGTGACATTAGAGGAAGTTTGAAAGCAGCCACCGCCATTACAGTTACTGGATCTTCTAGAGTCCTGTTTTCTTGGTCTTTCAATATAACTTTATATCATCTTTTCTGTTAAAATTCCTCTCCTGCCTCTGAATTTCTCCAGCCCTCTCAAAAGGTATTGTGCAGAAAGGTCAACACTCTTCGTACAGCTCCTGCCTGTTTTTCAACGAATGTACTGTAACACATTACCAGATTTCAAAACAATTGTTCCATTTTCATTAGAATGTGCTATGTTTCTCTCTTTCTGCAGTGAAAAAAAAGAACACAAAATGGTGCTGAGTTGTTGGCTAGTAATAGGAACAAGCAATCCATTGCCCTGAGAAGTGGGGTGGAATTGATTTCCGTTATTAAAAACAGATTCAATGCTGGTCCATCGTGAGAAGGGTTAATGTCAAAATAGGCAGCTAGCAAGTGCTTGGGATGTATCAGACTTGTTTAATGATTCATTTTCAATTTCTGAGGCTCGAGTAGCTTCCTGTCATATTGGTGTTTTGTGGCACCTCCAAGTGCTAAGTGAAGAACACTGACTTACAGCAGGAAAGGGTAAATTCCTTTACAGACTTGGAATGTAACTGCCTTTGCCGATAGATAGATAGATAGATAGATAGATAGATAGATAGATAGATAGATAGATAGATAGATAGATGATAGATAGATAGATAGATAGATAGATAGATAGATAGATAGATAGATAGATAGATAGATAGATAGATAAGAAGTTAGAGATAGGGATAGGGATAAGGATAGGGATAGGGATAGGGATAGGGCTGGGGCTGGGGCTGGGGCTATGTTTTATATATATCCATTGCTGTTTTGTATTGTAATGGCCTGAGTGGTGGATGGGGCTCATTTGTTGACCAGGGCTGGTTTCCAGATGTCTGGTAGGCAGGAGGTATTGTCATGTTTATTCATGTTGTGGGGGTGTTTCTCTATTTCGATAGCTTCCATAATTATTCTCTTGTTGAAGTGTTCAGTTTTTGAGATTAACAAGGTTCCTTCAAAATTAATTTCTCTAGTCAACAAATGAGCCCCACCACCACCCAGGCCATTACAACATGAAACAACAACGGACACAAAGCCAGCACCAATCAACACCAATCTACCAATCATGATACAACCACACAACCAATCATTCCACTTACTGAAACAAAGCCAGCACTCCACACACCCCCACCAAGATTTATAGAAAGACGGCAGCTCCGACCATGCTTTAAGCCCAAAACCCAGCCTGAAGATGGCAAGTGAGACCACGCTGAATCATTGCCAAGACAATCTCAATCTTACATGGGAAAAGACCCAGATACAACAAGACCAGCATACCTACACCCATGAAAATCTAAGAAAACATGGGAGAAAGAGCCAGACATCGCGATGACACAATGTGCAGTTTCGATAGTCCGAGACCGCAATTGATTCTTTTACCAGCTGCACGGTTCATATGGACCTAAACTGTCCCGGAGAGATGGTGACAGGGAGACAAATCCTTGCTGGTCTCAGGGACACCGCAAAGTCCCTGATTGACCCAAGGGAAGTTCTCCAAGCCGGCAGTAAACAGACAGCCCCCAGGTTGACAAAATTGGAGACGGCTCCAGAAAGAAGGCAGTGAAAGTGAGTCCAGCTGATGAGATTTTTTTTCTTTGAGAATGATTGTCCAAAGAATTTTTAAAAAAAGATAAATTAGTCCTTTAAGCAAAAGAATAAAGCGGCGAAATGTATCTTTATTGGACTGCCTGAGAAAGTTTTTTTTCCTCTTCTATTTAACAGCGTTTTGTGGATTGAAGTGATTGGAATGCTTCCCGTTTCTCCTCTTAAGTGAATGAATTGATTTTTTTTTCTTAATCTGTGCTACCTTTATTTTTTGGTTGATCTAAAACTTTTTTTACATTAATAATCCTTCCTCTTACTGTTTATTAAATTTTATTAAAGACACAGAGATTTTTGTTTTCCTTAAGCTTGATACAAATAAGAGAAAGTTGAATCTGCCATTCGGAAGCCAGAACTTGGTTCTTTTCTTTTTTTTGAAACAAAGTATCCTTTGCTTCATTTTCTCTGAGTTTGTTGACATTGTAACTAGAGGGTTTGCAGCATGTCTGTAGAGACTGATAATGGCTCAAGGACACGGACTGTTTTCTTGCAGGTGTCTTTGTGGAATATTTTGGACAAGGGAAGGGAAAGAAAAGAAAAGATAGAACCCTCTCTTTTTTGGGAAAAAATTAAAAGGATCTTATGTTTAAGCAAATTTAAAACAAAAATATTTTTATACATAAAAGAGAGATTGAAGGCGAGAGTGGCAATGAATTTGAAACTTTTTCTCTTCTTTTGGAAAATATGCATTTATATACAGATGAAGAAACCCTAAGTTACCAGGATTTTTGGGATGGAATTCTAAAGATATTGGAAGGATTTGAGAGGTTTGATAAGAAGTTGGATAGATTATTGTCTGGCTCAATAAAAGATGAAGGGACTGGAGCCTCAAAAATTAAAGAAGAGAGTGAAGATATAGAAGATAAAGACAAGATAACAGATGAACCTAATAATGGAGCACCTATGAGTGAAAGTGGAAAGGAGGGAACATGGAAAAGTGAATCTGATTATTATTATATACTTGATGATCTGGAACTCTACCCCTCCTGTCAAGATATGGATTTGATGATGGAATTAAGAAGAGAAACAGCTTTAGAAAGACATTGGATAATCAAAGATATGTTAATTTTATTACCAGTTCAAGGGGAACAAGCCTATATGAGAGATCTTTCAAGCAAAAAAGTGCAGAGAGAAGTTTTTAAAAACTTTATAAATAAGAGAATTGACACAACAACTGGCTAAAAAGATAAGACTGTTTTGTTACTGGAAAGACACAGGCTGATGATGAAGGTTGATAACTCAAAACTTAGTTAATCTTTGGTGATTAATAAGTAGGATTTCTTAGAAACTTTTAGAATGTTTTCTTTAAATGTTTATTCGTTAATTAATAACTCATTATGATAATAATAATGAAGTAATAATCTCAATTAGTAAAAATAATTTGGATATAAACTGTAAATTGGGACTGGGGAAAGTTGTATTAATTTCACCTATATATTTTTGTTTAGATTTTATTATAAAGATGTAATTTTCCTTGGGCACTTATAAACTTTACTAACAAACTTTTGGTTAGAATTTATTATAAAGATGTAATTTTTCTTGGGTCGGAGGGGAGGAGATGTGATATAAATGACAAAAAAAATTTTTCTTTAGATAACTATATTAACAATAAGGAAATGTTAATGGATAGTGTTTAGTGGTTTTTTATATGTCTTGGCATTGATAAAAGCAATTAGATATAAGCCTTAAATAGTGAGTTAGGGAAAAAAAGGGAATATGCTATAAAAGGGTAATTATTGAGGTTTATAGGAATAGCTAATGAATGCCAGTAGTTGGTTGTGTCCTTAAATACAAATGATTCTAGATAAAAGCATGTTTAAATAATTATAGCTAAATGAGAATGATGGTACATTGATGGTAAAATTACATAAAGATCTTCGATTTTAAAATGTAAATTAAAAATATGAAGGATGTATAGTAACGCACAAAATTTATTTGTAACCAATCGACATGCTTTTTACAAGATGTAATGAAGAATTTTTGTGTGTTTTTGTTTAATTATTTTTTTAAAAAAATTCTAAAAAAAAGAAAATATAAGAAAACACACACAGACACACACACACACATACACACACACACACAGAGAGAGAGAGAGAGAGAGAGAGAGAGAGAGAGAGAGAGAGAGAGAGAGAGAATTTGAATGATATAATAATTAAATTATATTTCTGCCAGCAGCAGCACAGCCAATGAGATCAGGTGGGTTTTGATTTGTGGCTCCAAAATAAAGAATTCAGCTACAGAGGCACAATAGAAATATGTGAAAATAAGAAAAGTTTGAATATGTTCCAAATGAAAGTTTAGACACCTGACCATGGGAAGATCCCATTTTATCTTACATGTCATTACAGTAATCATAAGAGGAATGGAGCAGGAGTGTTTGGTACCTGTGACCCTTCAAATATAACTGAATTCTATTTCCCAGCACTATTCATAACCGAGGTTGCTGCTAGATGTTTCTCAGAAACATCAGGAGGATGTCATTTCCCTATTCCCATGACAGAGAAAATCAGTATTACTAGAATTTATAAAATCCTTACAAGTAATTGGTGCAATGTTCTACTTCTGGGTTTTACTAAGAAGTCCGTTACGAGAACTTTGAAGAAATTTTGGTTTTTAGGGATTTGGTTCCTTATTCAGTGACCTTCAGTGTAGAGGTATACTGGACAGTGCACCAAGAAAGGCACCAGATATGAAAAACAAATCACATTGTGGCAGTAACACTAATGTATACATATGTTTCTTTTTAAACTAAGAAGCATTAAGAAATAAACACTACGAATTATTTATCGACTGACTCAGAATGTTAGAATCTACTTTTCAGCTGTAAACATGATATCAAGCAGCAGTTCACTGTATTATTCAGCCATGCAGGATGTCTCCTGCAAAAAATGACATGTTATGAAAAGCTCAGGTAGATAGGAATGAACTTCCATGAGCCAAGGAAACTGGCATTTCCCATTCAAAGGAATTCCATAAGATGCCACCACAAGAAAGATTGTCTCTGCGATTGTTTTCAGAAAGTAGGAATTTTGGGGGGAGGGGGGTGAGAGAAGAGCTTAATGAAATTAAAGGTCAGTGAAGTAACTTGCACCCCTAGAGAAGGTTGATAACTAAACATTTGAGCACATGGTTTGCAGGCTGAAAATATCATATGCAAATTATGACATCTATTGTTAAAAGAATAACATACTAGATCTTGGCAAACTGCTGCTGGTCAGAGTATTAAATATTGGATAGACGCATAATTGTTTTATTTAACATTCACAAGCAAAATAGGTAGATCATGGTGGGCTAGACAAAGTGTAAAGGTTCCTTTCATGTTTAAGAACTTCTGAGAGAAATATCTAAAGAGCCACAGAATCCTTGATGGACCTTATATTTATTATATATTGTTGTTGATGTACTTAGCCTTGCTTTCAAACTGTGGTCCCAAAGGTGCTTTTTTGGAAGGCAACTGGACTTTCTTAATTTTTCTTTGAAGACGGTTTGCTTCTCATCCAAGAAGTTTCTTCAGTCATAACTGGATGGTGGGGAATGCAGAGGCGGGTTGCTAATTTTTTTACAACTGGTCCAACCATGCTCCCATGCATGCTCATGCGCGAAACACTTCTGCACATACGCAGAAGCCTCTGGGTGGGTGGGCAGAGCCTCCTACCACCCCTACCTGCCGCCCCTACTACCAGTTTGCCCTATCCAGGCCAAACCAGCAGCAACCCACCTCTGGGGGAATGGAAGGGTTTATATTCCTTACAGACAGCTGGTCATTTGCATCATTTTTGAGGGTCCTTTCAAACAGTGGTGCTGAAGAAGACTCTTGAGAGTCCTTTAGACAGCAAGGAAATCAAATCAGTCAATCCTAAAGGAAATCAACTCTGACTGTTCTTTAGGAAGGGCAGATGCTGAAGCTGAAGCTCAAATATTTCACCTGCCAAATGAGAAGAGAAAAGACTCTGAGAGTGGGAAAGATTGAAGGCGACAGGAGAAGAAGACAACAGAGGATAAGATGGTTAGATAGTGTCATTAATGCAATGAAAAATGAATTTGGGGATAATGGAGGACAGGGGAGCCTGGTGTGCTATGATCCATTGAGTTATGATGCATTGGACATGACTTAGTGCTGAACAACAACAACAATAACATTTAGGCTGACATACCATATTTTTCGAAGGATAAGACGCACTGGAGTATAAGGCGCACCAAGATTTTGAAGAGGCAAATTTTAAAAAAAAATTGCACTCTGCAGACCTCCCAAAAATGGCCCATTTTTTGCGGAAAAGGGCCCATTTTTTGTCAAAACAAAGGGTATGCATAGCCTTTAGGAGGCTTAAAGAGTGCTCCTGGGGGGACAAAAATGAACAAAAACCGACCAATTTTTCACTCATTTTTGCCCTCCCCAGCCCCCAGGAGCACTCTGGAAGCTTCCTAAAGACTATGCATGGCCATTTTTTGCAAAGGGGGTGGGGTTTCAGGAGGCCAAAGATGCTGTATTCAGTGTATAAGACGCACCCAGATTTTCACCCTCTTTTTTGAGGGAAAAAGGTGTGCCTTATACTCCAAAAAATATGATAACTATAAATGCAGCCTTTCCACATTCTAGGTCTCTTAGTCCACTGCTGACTTATTCTGCAACAGATTCTTGACAAAAGCGATGTAGATACCTTACTTGGGAGAAAAATAAAGCCAACAGATGATATGCCTTCTGAGGAACATAGCAGTCAGACCCTATTTATACATGTCAGTGCTCCAGGCTTAAATACTATGCTTTTTTTCCCTCTACCTTTCTGAGTTATATTTGGCTGCTCTTATCAAGGTCATAGAAGGCAGTTGGGATTTAGTGAGGCAGTGGTTCTCATTAGTCTGGAAACCATTGGCTCCTATTTTTCTAGTTTTATTCCAAAGAATGGCCATACTTCCTTAGGACAAATTTATTCATATGTCTACTTGTTTAACTGCATTCAGTAAATGTTTAGAACACTAAACATTTGAGAAAATTCAGCTTAAGTGCTCAGGGAATCTCTCCTCACAATAGCTCTTGGTTTTGTTGTTCTGATAGAGTTCAGTGTGGCAGCATTAGGCTAGCACCAATTCATTTGTCAAAATATACAGTAGGCATACGGACTGTGGGTTGCTGCCAGGGTTGCTGCCGGTTCACTTTGCGTATGCGCAGTTGAGTGTGAATTGTTCTGCACATGCAAGCCAGCAATGGGGGAACCAGTTCGGGGGCATGGCCAGCCTGCCATCCCTACCGGTTCAGTGATCCAGTCCCAATTTCCATTACCGGTTCTCCTGAACTGGTGCAAACTGGTAGAAACCCACCTCTGGATTGTTATCTAGATAGCAGAATGCCCTCTTTAAGTACTTCAGAAGAAGAAGCATGGAAGACACTTTGCATTACCCCTTGATCCACTTCAAATTGGTTTCCCCCTGCCTCCAAATCTAGTTCTGAAAGTTTGTCAATCATAGTTTGTCAATCCAATAGGTGGGATGCTGCCGTGTCTATGTGTCCATTCACCAAATCATATTTCCTAAAAAACTTTGTGAGTGTGAGAACTCACCATGAGGATGAGCTAGTGGCATCAAGGTCCAAGGTTCTTAATTCTATCTTCTTCACATAGGAAAATAGTTTTGAGTTCTTGCTTGAGTTATCATCTGCACTGTAGAGCCAAAGATGTGCACATAACAACTGTACATATTTTGCCATATTACATGATTTGAAAGTAAACTGATAATATGCAGACTATAATGGAAAATATGATAGCTATAAATTGTGCAGCTGAGAAGAAAGTCGGTGATTGCTGGGACATCCTGATCCAAATGTTATGAAATCAATGGAGTTGGGTTCAAGTCGATTTAATTACCAACATGTGAGTTTTTTCCCCCCCTGCTTACATGATTATAGTCCCAATTGTGCATTGCATTTTCTGTTCAACTGCAAAAATATCAACTTAGTCACTTATCAAACATTAAAATTAATTTTGCTTAGACCTCAGGGTTGTTCTCATATTGACATTATTATTCAGTGGGCCAGAAGGGGAATACTGTAAAGGGACAAACGAAAACATTGTGAAATGAGTGGGAGAATTCAGGGAAAGGAAGTTTTAAAATAATGGTTCTAATTTAGAGGCATGCATCAGGTGGAAGAGACATGTCAGTTAATGACAACTACTTAGGAATGTGAGCCTCTTCCTACATCAGTGCCTCATAGAATAGAAAGTATCATTTACTAAGCCATACCCAATTACGATGATAGCAGGTAGCTTGATCACATGAAAAATACAGTGCTAATATATTGCAAAAAAATGTGAGTTGCAAATCATAAAGCATACTGAAATCATGTTACTTTTCATGTTATTCCCGTAAGTTTGAAACAAATTATTCTTACGTCGCAACTTTTTAAGTCATCGTCTATGGAAGTCATACGTCCCAAAGGTGCTTTTTTTCAAGAGGCAACTGGGCTTTCTGGTTTTTCTTTTGAAAACGTCTTCTAAAGAGTGTCCTGTGTCTTTTAAATGCAGAGGGACTGCTGAATCTAGTCCTGATGGGTTTGTTCTCCTATGTTGTGCCATGCATTTATGAAGTGGTTGTTTCGTTTCCCCAATGTACACATCTGCACATGGCTCAATGCAGTGTACTGCATATACCACGTTGCTCAGTTTGTGTCTGGGTGTTTTATCCTTGGGGTGGACAAGCTTCTGCTTTAGTGTGTTCTTGGGTTTGAAGTGTGTGCATATGTTATGTTGCCTGAAAATCCTCCTGAGCTTTTCCGATATGCCTGCAATGTATGGAATGACAATATTGCTTCATTTATTCTTGTCATTGTCTGTTACAGAGGAGCTTTTTTTGAGGCCTTTTTAAGTAATCAGTTTATTCCATCTATTGGCCATTTTCCCTCTTCTTCCTTTCTCATTCCACTCTTCTGATATAGCCTCTGTTTGTTAAATCTCTTGGATTCCATGATTGCAACTGGATTGGAAAAGAGCTACCAATTGACAGCTGAACTCAATCTATAATGATTAAGTTTGTCCAAACTGTAGCTGCTTATTTCGTAAAATATATCTGTTTTGCAACTGTATTTATGAGCAATCAGGTCAAATAAACTCTTATTAGTTTATTAGGAATGTCAGGGAGCAGATGTTATCAATAGCAGTTGTGTCTATAAACCATCCAGGAAACTTCAGCTGTATCAGTCGCATGGAAAATCAGTGGCTTAAAAAAAAGAATTTTGTTGTGATATATCTGAAAGGTTATCGAAACCAGAATTAAAATATATCCAGATATTACAGCTTAGGACTCCCTCTGCACCTCTCTAATTTGATTCAGTTGGGCAGTTGTCAAAGTTTTGAGGCAGTTGGGTGATGCTTTTGAACTCTGGACATAAGTCAGCATTTTCAGGCTGATCCATATGATGGGCCAAGGGCTTCTTGGTAAAACAGGAAAGCTGCACTGTTTATATTGTAGTTGGAAGTGCTCATCCACCCACCCTGCCTGTCATGTATTCTTTTACAAGGCAGACCCTGCCCCACTCACTCATCCATGAATCTAATGTATCAGAGTTAGCCCCTGCAAACCAGAACCAGGTTTGCAGGGGCTAACTCTGCCTAATGCAGCAGAATCACCCAATGTGAGTGTGGGGTATTCTATCTGCTAAAGCAGGCCCTGATCCACCTCTCCATTAAAGGAGGGTAGCATTAGCTACTTTATGGGGCAGACTTTCGTGTACAGACACACAAACACACACATGTACACCCAAACTAACTAACTCAGAACCAGGTTTTGACAACTGCCAACATTTGCTTTCTCTCTTAGTGAGAGTAATTGGTGGTTGGGGGCAATAGTCTCTTTCTTTAATGTGTACCACATTGCACATGCCAATTTTTAGCCTCTGTTTATGTGCAACATCCCTGCCACAAGTTGGTGTTGGCAGGGATGGTTTTAAAATAAGCTTTGGGAGATAATGGAACAGATAATGGAAAATTGTATCATCTAATCAATTGTTATTAAGCAATATTTTTCTTTATTTGTTTGTTTGTTTTTATCCTGCCTTTATTATTGTTACAAATAACTCAAGGAGCAAACATATCCAACACAACTTTCTCCTATTTTCCCCACAACAACAACTCTGTGAGGTGAGGTGGGCTGAGAGAAAGTCACCTGCCCAGCTGGCTTTCATGGCTAAAGTGAGACTAGAACCCCCAATCTCCTGGTTTCTAGCCTGATGCCTTAACCACTAGGCCAAACTGGCTCTTATTATATTGCAGTATGACTTGTCTTATAACGCAGAAGTATTGTTGATATTTTGCCTGTGATTTCATGCCTTATTTACTCTACCAAATACATACCATACTTATCTATGGTGGGAAAACTTAGGATGACCTGAAGTTGATAAACTGAAGGTTAACTGAAGCACTACTTCTAAAGCATATCCCCGTTTTTGGGGTGGTGGTGATGGTATAATAAGTATTTTAAAAGTAGCAAGAGAGTCTGAAAAAATGTTATTGTAGCTTGGCAGCACTATTAAATATGCATACAGTGGTCTTTTTGACAATTGTATTAATCCTTTTATAAAGCCTTTAGAAGTTCCATCACAGAGGTTTGGGTGCCGTTTTGATCTATTTATTATTCTTAAGTGTTCAGAGAACTGTCCCTATTTTCTAATTAACACTTTTAAAGATAAAAAGTTACATATTAAATCAATCTGAATGATGCTTGTTTGTGAATCCCACAAGATAAGGCAATTTGCATGTTCACTTTGTACTTACAAACTAAATCTGCACATCTCCAAAGCAGTTCCTTATAATATAAACCTTTTGTGCATATTTGTAACTTAAAAGTAAGTTTGGCCTAATACACAGGCAGTGCCAATTATCTAAAGGGCTTTTTTTTAAACCGAAGTAAATACATGATACATGATTGAGATACAAAATTATGAGCTTGTTATTTTATATTGTTTGTAGAGGAACTGGAGGAAACTTCATTAAGAAAGTTAAGTGCTCTGCATCTTGCTTTCTTTCTTAAAAGGAGAAAAAAGTTTCCAGGTCATTTGTTCATCTGGATTCATTTGATGAGAATTACATTATTTATTGGGAAACATATCCATAGCGTTCTTACTTGGATAGTAAAATGAATTTGCTAATTTTTATAGAGTGTATCTTATGCTGGATGTTGAAATACTGTAAAGCAATGTCATCACTCTTTCAAAATAATCTTACTGGTCTTCCAATAATGATGATTCAGCTCTACGTAGATGTTCATGGATTTTAGCATTTCACACTCAATTCCAGGGACATAAATCTGACCAAAGATCTGGGAATGAAATAGAAATTGTAGGGAAAATGAAGAAAACTAGAATCTCTCTAGTCTAATAGCAATAGCACTTAGCCTTATATACCGCTTCACAGTGCTTTTATAGCTCTCTCTATGCAATTTACAAAGTCGGCATATTGCCCCCCAAAATTTTGGGTCCTCATTTTATCCATCTTGGAAGGATGGAAGGCTGAGTCAGCCTTGAGCCTGGTGAGATTTGAACTGCCAAATTGCAGGCAGGCAGCAGTCAGCAGAAGTAACCATGCAATACTGCACTCTAAACACTGCACCACTGTGGCTAATATATTGTCTATCTTTGTACTATCCTCTGTTCTGTCTTCCTTTCTGAACCCAATGAAGTTTTCTGCTACTGAGTTTATTTTCCACATTATCTAGTCCTAAAATGGCTGGGTGAAATGTTAATGCCAAAGATTGGCAGAACTCAATATCTGATACACACACAGATAGACACACAGTGGAGGAAGGGTATAGGCATTTCTCAATCTTTGGTTTATGGATCCATGTAAAAATTATAGTCCAACACACTTAGAGGCCAGAAGACTGGCAAAAATAGCAGCTGGACCATGTTCTCAAAACTGTTCTTAACATTAAGGCATAGAAGGATATCTCAAACTGAGCCAAATGGTTTATGAATCTCAGCCTGATTCGAAGTATTGCCTGTTTCTTCTTCCAACTAAGACATCACCCCTTCCAAGAAAAATATCTACATAACTAAATGAACTTGCATGTTTAATTCTGCATATGTAGTTGGAAGCGATTGTGGTTGGTCAATTTCAGTGGCCATCAAGGAACTTGATGCTGCATCTTTTCATCTTCCTAGTTATTTGGTCTACTACTTCCAAAATTCTCAGCCAATATAACCAGTGATCATACTGAGTGGAAATTCTAGAAGTTATAGTCCAAAATATCTGAAAGGTGTTTGGAGAGGACTGGTTTAGGTTAGAGTACTGATGCTTTTCATACAGTAGGACTGTGAGTGAACCCAACTTTAAGTGCAAATCTGTTTTTTTCCAAAAAATTGCTGCCTCGCAATCTATTGTATGACCAAAAGTGAAAACTCTGGTAACCGTGTTAACTGTGTTTAATTGATTTCATTCATACTGAATATAATTTATTTACAATGAATATACCATCCCATATGCATTCTTTGGAATGAAAAAAATCTTTTTTCCCCTCTCCTAGTCTTAAATAGAATGCTGATTTCATTCTTTTCATGTTGGAAGAAAGAAAAAAAAACTTCCTTTCCAACACCATGGAAACAAAGGTGAAGCATTACCAGGATAAAACAACAACAACAGCAACCCTCTTGACTTGCTTACAATCCCAACATGTAAAGTTATTAAAAGAGTGGACAACCTTTTGTAAAAGAGAAAGAGAGAGGGGAGAGAGGGACAGGAGAGAGGGAGAGAGGGAGAGAGGGAGAGGGAGAGCGAGGGAGACAGAGAGAATATATATGTTATTTATGGCCAATAAATCACAAGCTCTGTCATGGGGAATAGAGAAAGTTCAAACCTTTGTTGTAAAAATGGGAGATGGTGAAGGCCTTGGGCTCTGCTGGGTTGTGTAGGAAACAAAGCATATTGATGGTTATGTTAATAAACATTCTGTGAGTTTTCACAGCGGATCAGCAGAACGTCCTAAAGCACAGGTGTTTCTGTAATTGTGATATCTTGGGAAACTTCACACTGTTAAATGAGCCTCAGCTTCACACTTCCACCTGTGTGAGGTGGAAATGTACTGTTTGCACACCGAGCTATAACAGTCAACATGTAAGAGTGATTATAGGCAGGTAGAAGACCTGTTAGGATGGGTTGTCCCACCTACCCGCCAATTTGCTCCTTTATTCAAGGAACTAAAGAAAATCCCACGTTTATACTTACCAGAGTTGTAAAGTGGGAAATATCTGCTATACGTATTGGTAAGATAATTATAAGAAGTCCCCACAAAGAATTAAAACCTTCAGAAAACTTTAAAAGGATCTTGAGCGTTTCATACAGTAAGTAAGCAGGTGACCAGAAAGACTGTTTGAAAACTGTTTAATAATTGTCAAATGGGCTTTTTGATATCTAAGTAGACCAACCAATTTATGGGATTCATCTGCTTGGGTTCAAATGGGCCATGGGCCTCTTTTTCCCCTGGCCCTGCTGGGGAAAAAAATAATAAAGTCCTGAGACTGAATTATCAGTTTTATTGGACTCCCTTCTTAGACAGGGAAGCCTTTGTTTATTTGATGAATGGGTGGGATGGCATAAAATGTTCAGTAGCCCAGCAGGAATTGTAGAGTTTATAGTCAAGCCTCACCAGGAACAGGAGCAAAGCATGGAAGACAGACAGAAATATGGCTACAGATCTTAGCAGAAGGAGGAAGAGGCAAAGAAGCTGCTAGAAAAATAGCCAGTGGATAGATGAAGAAAAAATAAATTAAAGTCTGGGACAAGATAACACTCCCTTTCCAGTTGACTTTTAAAAATTATTTTTAATTTTTTTATTTTAAAAATACCTTTCAAAACAAAGTTCTCCTAGGAATTACCCAGACTGACAACTGAACCTTATTTCAGTGCTAAAGATGGTGCAAAGCAGAGCTGTCAAAGTCGCGGCCCATGGGCCATATGCATCACGCAATGGCCACGCCCACGCCTGGTTTAGTGAAGGAGAAAAAAAGTCCTGATATATCATGTGATGACACCATGATGACACGAGTTTGCACCTCTGAAGTAAAGTCTTCAACACACCACACTGTAAATTAGGACTGCAAGAGAGTTTGCATGACCTTCCTAAGTCTGATCTTTATGAAATTATGTTTGAGTCTCAAGAGAAAGAAGTAGAAAGCTACAACCGCCACCTTGCTGACAGATAGAGCTCTTGGCCCATTCTGTCTAATGACCAGATTGGTCATTATAAAGAAGGCTGAGAATATGAGCCAAATGCTCTGAATGTTACTACTGTGATTGTTTTTTTTTTTTACAAAATGAAAATGTTCCATTGTGTTGAAACATTGGAAAGGACCAACATCCACTAATTATTTCTACTTAGTAAACTCTCCTTCAGGTAAAGCTCAATTCTTCATGACTACATTAACGCACTATATATTTATCATGGCAAAAATACCTACATATTTTCCACTGCAATCTTCTGGATCTTTTTCAATCTTCTAGACTAGTTGACAGTCTTATTTCTTCCTTACAGCATGCGTCTCAAATTTAAAACATCGCAAGTGTCATTGGGGAATAGATCCTTAGTCCAAGGGCCACAATGCTGAAACTTTTTATACATTGGTATGAACGCATCCATTGAATGAAAAAAAATGAAGAAAAAGAAGAATAACACGGTATGCTAATAAACATAAATGTACCATCTAAAATAGAAGGATCTCAGTCCCAGCTCTCAGAGAGCCAGTAGTTTATTTAAATATTTTAATTTATCTTTGTGCGTATCTATGCACAGACCTGGATGGCTTAGCTTTTATATAATATAATAATATTAAGGGTATATTAAAACCGCAGCTAGGGTTTGAAAAAAATCTTTGTCAGATGACTGGATGATAAAACAGTAGTAACTCCTTACCATATTTTCTTTTTTAAAAAATAGCACTAGGAGGAAAAAAAATCAAGAAATAGACACATATACAAATATATATGTATAACTATACAATCATTATTGCATACACATTACTTTTTCTTATCTATTTTAAAAATGCCAAAAACCAAAAAAGAAATGCAATTCAATAATCTCCATCATTATTTTATTATTATTAAAACAAGTCCTTGTTATTTTGAATTACATGAATATTTCTTTCTTAAGAAACAAAGCACCTTAGCAAGCTGAACCTCTCTGTATATGAAGTATAAAATTTAGAGAGAAAATGCCTGATACAGTGCAAGGGGTGCTTTATTGTTTTTATACACTTGCTTGCTCTGAAAGTGGACAAATAGTCAGCATTATGAACCAGAAGGAAAATGTGTAATGAAGTGGAAGACAAATAATCTGCAGATTTTACAGTACAGGAAACTGTAGTGTATACTGGAAATGCCAACCTAAAGTTGTTCAATATATTTTATTTATTCTACCCAATAGAATAGTAGGTAGCTAGATGATAGATAAGGGGATGGTGGCTCAGTGACTAAGATATTGAGCTTGTTGATCAGAAAGCTCGGCAGTTCGGCAGTTCAAATCCCTAGTGCCGTGCAACGGAGTGAGCTCCCATTACTTGCCCCAGCTTCTGCCAACCTAACCATTCGAAAGCATGTAAAAATGCAAGTAGAAAAATAGGAACCACCTTTGATGGGAAGGTAACAGCATTCCATCCTTCCTGAGACCTCTCAGTCAGTCTAGTTCTGATTGGAATTCAACATATATTAGCATTGAAAAGAACGGCATGCATTGCCCCTTCTGTACTTGAACGTAGTCAGTGAATGACGGAGCCCACAAGCACAAAGAAAGGCATAGAAGTAAACAGAATGTCACTCTTCCTCCAAGTAATAAAAATAGTAAAAAGCACTGCCGAATTTATTGGCAGAAGCGAGATTGTTGCAGGGAAAGTGATAGACACTGCCTGAAGCTCTTGAAGAAAAGTTGCAATATAGTCTAACAAATAAATAATAAATAAATAACATCTGTAATAGTTTTCTTCGGGACAGACCGAGTAATACACAGGTGGCAAATCCTGGCTCTCTTTACAGTTGAAATCAACCTTCTGTGCAACACTGGACTGATGCTTTCCCTCCGCAGAGAGCTAAACCTGTTGTTATTTCAGCATGCTGCATTTAAAAGACAAATCTCACTCTCTTCCCAAGGAGCACTAAACCTACGTTTGGTACTTTCTGGAACTCTAATCGAGCCCTACATGGGGTGGGGGGCAATGCTTTTGGGGGAGCCAATTTGAGGATGCCAGTTGTCCAAAATCTTCTGCAGCAGAAGCCAAGAAGGCCATGGAGGATAGTAACCAGGGTCCAGGCGGGAGGAGGCGTGCCTGAGGCAGCTGAAGACGCACAATTGCTGATAGTGTCTTGAGACAGCAGTGTAGATTGTGCTTCTGGCAAAAATTGTGTTGGGAGATGAAGGAAATCCCACTTTAACACTGAAAGACCTAAATAAGAATACAAACAGCTCCACTGTGAGCTAGGGATGGGAGACAGGCAATAACCTGAAGACATGGCCTTTAAAAACAGCAGTGTATCTTCATGATGACTTTGTTTGGAAGTCCTCCCTGCCTTGAGATTGCCTATATCTGCTCTACTCTGGCACTTAATTCGTGTCTCCCGGAGTAGAATTCTCTTTTTTATTTTTCCCAGCGCCACCTGATTTCGTTCTTTCTTTGCTCAGGGTATTGGGGTTGTCTTGAATATCCAGAGAGAAACAATATCCTTAAATCTCCCATTGGACCCAGCCCAGCCATGCCCCATTCTAGATGGAATCCTGGGCCATCAGCACACTAATTGAGTTGTTTTCTCTTTGTAAACACGAGTATGCAGTTTAAAAATAAAAGTGTTAGACTTGAATAGTTGTTTAAGCTTTCCTCCCCAATTTCTGATAGTTATGCTCTACTCTGTTGACAGTGAACAAACCTGCTGCATTCAAATTTGTTTTACTTCCCTTAGTTCTACACATGGGAAGACATAAGTACGCAATCCTTAGGCATGTACAAAAGAGTAGAACTGTCCACTTTTTTTGTTTAGAATAGTTGTAAAAAGCAACAGTAAAACCAGGCAAAAAGAACAATAGGCATATATAACATTAAGAACTACTTCAAAGGCAGCCCTGCATAGAACAGGGCTAGAATGTTGTAGTAATCCAACTGAGTGATGATTTCAGGATGAGCTATTGTCCAACTAGGGCAGTGATGGCAACCCTTTTTGTCATTGCGGGGCGAAAGCGCGCATGCACACTCCCACACCCATAATGCAAATGTTGGCCCCCTGGTGCCCTGTTTTGGGCCTAACAGGACTCCCTGCAGCCTCCTGGGACCAAAAATGGGGTGCGGGGGGACACAGCACTCCCTATACTACCCCATGCATGCACGCATGTCTCCTGCATGCACCCCACCCCATGTGCATGCACGGCAGAGACCTGAAAATCAGCTGGCCGGTGGGAGGCGTGCATGCATGTGCAGTGGAGCAGAGCTGGGGCAACGGCTTGCCATAGGTTCGTTATCATGGAACTAGGGAGTTGACTGCACATATTTGGTATTGAACAAAAACCTCCCTGCTCATAATTTCACAGGGGAAAAGTATGCTTTTTCAGAAGGCATTTGGATTTCCTTGTATTTTTCTTTGAAGACATTTCGCTTCTCATCCAAGAAACTTCTTCAGCTCTGACTAGATGGTGGGGAATGGAAGGATTTATATCCCTTGCAGACAGCTGGTCAATGGATGTTGCTTTCAAGTGTAGCATGACCCTTAACAATACTATCAGAAAGAATGTTACTGAATTCTGTAAACAATGATGGATAATAGCCTTCTTGGTAGTATTTAATGAGCTTGTTTCATTGCATTTAGTCTCTTCAGTCAACTATTTGAGATTTTTCTTCTATTTCTAGCTCAGCCTAGATGGAGATATAGCAAATGATTGATAGCATCCTGTGGCAGTTTCATAGAGATGTTAAGGACAGAGGAGAGCTCCAAACTCTGATGGAACCCAGCTTTGAAGTAACTAAAGGTTTCAGGACATCCCAACCTTTCTTAAAATTTACTCCTTGCAGATTTATCACCTGCCTTTCCTCCAAGAGCTCAAAGCAGCATAAATTACACTCCTTCCCACAAATGTCTAGAGTCATTCATACCCTTGTCAGCAAATAAGTAAACTATTGTAGTGCCCTCTACCAGGGGTGGATTCTTGCTGGCATTACTAATGGTTCAGCGGCCAAAAATTTTTGAGCTGGTTCCCTAAGGCCAGCTCACTCCTTGAGCATAAATGGAGCTGGCTTTTCTTGAAACAGGCCATCTCAAATTTGTGGGTGAAAAAGGACAATCAAGAATGATCACATTTGTCATGGGGTAAAGGGCATTCTTCTGTGTTATAACTCTGCTCAGTTAGCTGCGTTGAGTAATGGTTTCAGACCGTTAGAAACTTACACTCAGAAGCTTTCCAGTTTAATTTGCACCCAGCCGTTCCCAGTCAACCCCTGTATCCTGATCAGAGCAAGGACATGTGCCACTCAGTTCAGCTAGAAAAAAATACAACTTGAAATTTGTCTATTTGTTAAACATCTGCAAAAATCAAAGGCAGCTAATCTGTAAATAGAGCAAAAGGCAGGCAAGGATAAGGATAAAGTATGGAACAACAGGGGGGGAAATTACATTATGTATACATCTTAGTTACATGAAAAGAACATGAAACTTTCCAGAGTTACTAAAAATACATGTAGTCCTCAATCTATAACAGTTCATTTAATGAAAGTTACATGGCACTGATAAATAGTGACTTATGATCAGTTTTCACACTTACGACTGTTGTCGCAACCCCATGGTCATGTGATCAAAATTCAGATGTTTGGCAACTGACTCATATTTATGACGGTTGCAGTATCCCAAGGTCATGTGATCACCTTTTACAAACTTCTGACCAGTGAACTCAATGGGAAAGCCAGATTCACTTAACAGTTCGACTAAGTTAACAACTGCCATGATTCACTTAGCAACTGACAAGAAAGGTCATGAAATGGGTCAAACTCACTTAACAACTGTTTCACTTAGCAACAGAAAATTTAGGCTCAATTGTGTTAGTAAATCCAGGACTACCTGTAATAATGTACCTAGTTGACATGCATACTTCCAAACATACTGGCCTTTGGTTATTTCATTCTTAACTTTTTTTTTTAATCATAACAAGGGTCTTCTTTGTTTCTCATGCATAACCAGGGCCTTCTCTGTGGCGTCCCCTTCTATATCCCCTGGATTATTCCCCACCTTGTTGTTTTTCTGAAAGGCCATAAAGATGAGTGACTTTGTCAACAGGTCTGAGGACCCTAAGTAGAGATGGAGCCAATGAAGTGGTTGAGCTGACTGTTTTTCTGCTGCTGCTGCTGCTGCTGCTGCTGCTGCTGCTGCTGCTGCTCTCTCTGTGTGTGTGTGTGTGTGTGTGTGTTTATGGTTTTTAGGTTGTGGATTTTTAATGTTGTAAGCTACCTGGAGGGACGCGGTGGCTCAGTGGCTAAGACGCTGAGATTGTCGATCAGAAGGTTGGCAGTTTGGCATTTCGAATCCCTAGCAGCGCGTAATGGAGTGAGCTCCCGTTGCTTGTCCCAGCTTCTGCCAACCTAGAAGTTTGAAAGCATGTAAAAATGCAAGTAAAAAAATAGGGACCACCTTTGGTGGGAAGGTAACAGCATTCCGTGCACCTTCAACGTTTAGTCATGCTGGCCAAATGACGATGGAGACGTCTTCAGACAGTGCTGGCTCTTCGGCTTTGAAATGGAGATGAGCACTGCCCCCTAGAGTTGGGAATGACTAGCACATATGTGCGAGGGGAGCCTTTATCTGAAGCTACTTGGAGTCACATGTGTGTGAGCTTGGACTGGAGGCTATATACATTTGTTAACGAATAGATTTGCTTAATAAATAATTGAATAAATAAATTTATTTAGTAAATAATTGAATAAATAATTTTGATCGATAAATAAAATTAACAGCAGCAGAATAAATATGGAAAATAGAACAGCAAGAGATTCATTTTCTGTGAGGTAAAGGGGGGGGAGATGTAGAAAAAGTATCTCTAAAGCTTTCCAAAATGCACAAGGGTTTATGGGACACCACAGTTACCTCATTCCAATCAGGCCCCTCACCGTGTCATTCTCATCAGTTATGAAAAGCAACTCTCTACTTCCCAATCCTTTCCCATCTCTGTCGAATCATTACTTTTCTTGCACATATCAATCAGACAGCGGGGAGAAAGGGAATAACACAATGCAGTCACCTCTGTGTTGTTCACATGTGCTTTGGTTGTACCCATGTTGTGTCTCTGACAGTGAGAAGATGACAGCTCTGTAAAAGATGGAGGCTTGATCTCTCATCGGCCCATTCATGTTGTTTGCAGAAAGCCCAGGCACCCGAGGAAAAGAGAAGCAGGTACAATTTGCAGCCTGTCATAGGTTTTTTTGGAGGGGAGAGATAATTAATGTGTGAAGGAAGAGCTTCTCTGCCTACGTCAAACAATATCGTATATACTCACACATAAGCCCATCTGCAGATAAGCCCAACCCTAGACATTTTTGTATGTTTTAATTTTCACAAATGACTTATCTGCAGGGGGCACATTTTTCCAGGGCATTTGGTTAAAAATTCAAGGGTCAGCTTATTCTCAAATGGGTTTATCTGCAAATATATAGGGGATATTCAGGTGCTTTAGAAAAGCTAAGGAAAATATACTTGTGGAGAGGCCGAACCTGATTTGGCGGGTATATTTTGGCACCCAAAATGCTTGGCTTATCCATAAGTATATATGGTACTTATCTACATCCTGCAGTTATGTCCGGCCCTTAGCCCAGTTGGAAGTAGCTTTTGCCCTCAAGTGTACAAGTACAAGCCAAAACTGTAGAAGAGATATTTTCCTTGAAATTCATGTTTGACTGTAGACCCGCATCTATTTAAAATAGCGAGGGCATAGTAATTTCAAACATTATACATGATATTATACCTCTCCTCCTTCTTCTGCAAGTCTCCAATCTATTATCTCATTGGAAACTTTTTTTTTTAAAGAAAATTCCGCATCTGGTTCCAGATGACACCTTGCAGGGTTTTTTCCTTTCTTTTTCTTCTTAACACCATATCTTCAAAGGGAAAGCACCCCTGATTTAATATTATTCCCAGTCACTTTCTATTAGGGGATGTGTAACATGGTGAACGGTACCCAAGGGAACTGACCCATGGATCCGTCACCACCAGGGAAAACATAATGCTCAACTTGGTATGCGATATCATTGTCATTCTCTTTCACGGTTAATCCCAACGCTATGCTCTGAGACATTATGAACATCTAATTTCTGAGAGGGATGAACCAGACAGTCATTGTTCTGAGAAGTTGCTTCATTACTGGATTTGTTGTATCCATTTAGATCGTCAGCTTCTTGAGGTTTATCTTAAAGACTTTGGAGTGAAAATAGTCTGAATTCTCCAATTTAAAGTGAAGGTTTCTGTGTTACCTTAAGCCAAATTGGACAACTTCAACTGCAGTTTATACATTGAGCATGTGTGCATGTTCAAATAAACGCTGAGTACATTTATACTTCTTCTAAGGACTACAAACTTTTCTGTCCTTTTTTTAAATGAATGCAAACCAACACGAGATACTGGAAGTTATGGCAATTTCAAGGAATATGAAACACCCCAAGAATAAAGGAAGAGTAATCACTGGTAAAGGAAAGGAAGATTCTGCAAGTTGCATGCTAATTGAGTCCCTTATACTGAAATCCGGATCAGATGGCAATTCCCTTCTTTTCAGCAGAGTTTCTTGAATTGCTCAACACAGATGCTGAAAATGGAGCACTTATTTGCTGACTAGAAAATCTCAGTTGAGGTCGATTGATGAAGCAATGCAAAGAAGCCTGTTCAGTCCTCAGATTGTGGGTATACAATAGCAAACATCACCCTCACTACTTATGTATTCAAAAACCTGCAATATTTTTTTAAATGTATTACTTAAGGTGCAGCATGCTTCACTGGCAATTTCTCATAGGATATCAGATTATTTTTACAATTAGTAGGAGAAAAAGCAGCCAAGATATAGACATAAACACACAAATACATGGGGGAGGGAGGGAGGGAGGGAGGGAGGGAGGGAGGGAGGGAGGGAGGGAGGGAGGGAGGGAGGGAGAGATGTTAAGGAAATTCAAGCCATACCAAATATGTTGAAAGTGAGATTCCCATTGTTCTGCCACAAAATCTTAGGAGGTTGGGAATTAACTAACGGAACCAAAATGAAGCAAGAAAGGTACAGTAGCTACTTTCTTGAAAACAAATCCATTCTTTTTCATTCCTGCCATTTGTCTGAATTCTTCCTCCGGGCGAGCTGGACAGCTGCACCAGTGAGTTTTTTAGTCATGGGTTGTAAGCCCCACCTGGCTATATTTGTTTAGCAGACAGCTGGCAGAATGAAATAAAAAGGGGGGAAAGGAGAGAATAGCAATGTAGGAACTGCATCCAAAACAAAAAAAGGAGAGAGATTTGGATGTTTTTTTTTTTAAAAAAAAATATTTGCTGGAGATATGCATATACAGTGGGGGGCTGCTCATCCTGGGCTTATATTTCCAACCTACGCCTTCAACCTTTCCAAAATGAGGGTGGAAAGCTGAATGCTATGGTCAAGGTTGTGAGATCCCAATTACTATCAAAGAAATAGTCTCTCCTCCTCTCTTTTATTTAAGTTGATTTTCAGTTTTTTTACACCCAGAGCCATGTTAGTTTTAAATCAAGGTGGGAATGCTTTATTGTTATTGTAAGTATGTTCGTGGCTTTCTCATGGCTAAAATGCTCCAGGTAGATTGTTGTATCTCTGTGTGAGTGTGTGTGCATGTGTGTGTGTGTTTCCCATCTTAAAGATAAGAAGGAGGCAAAATTGTGGGAATGGCATCCGTTCTGCATCTGTTTCTCTCACAAACCTATCAAATATCTAATTTTTGGCATTACTGCTGGCTCCAATGGGGGATGACATAAACCAGCTTTGTGGTTACATATTTCGCTTTTAATCTCACAAAAATGAAAATCAGTGCTGAAATGTCCCTTTAAATGAGACTCCGTGAGATCTCCCTGCAAACATAGAAAAGGGCGTTAGTCTGATTTAACTTAATATGCAGCATATGTAGAAGCTTGATTTTCAACTGATTCAATGCAACAATCTGAGCTAAACCCCTCAGATTTTCAAAACCTTATTTTAGCCATTTTGAGTGAGAAGATCATTAGGGGGGTGGGGGGATGCCACAGTATTGAAGCAAATGGCGACACAAGAACCAGCAGCCTAGCATTGTAGCCCATGATATTTCTTGTTCTGCATTGTTTGGTCTTATCACAATGCTTTGAAACTGTTAAACTGAGTAGTGTTTGCTTCACTCGGTCTCATGCAGGGATTTGAGACTATTCAGACATGAGTTCTTCATTATACAGATAAATATGGTAGGGAGACATTGTTTGGAAGATTTGAAAAGAATATGGCTTGGCCTTTGCCCAGTTGGAGGAACTCCAGTAAGTGAAGGTAGTGATCCAGGAAGCCCACTTAACTCCTTCAATTCTACTCCCTGGGGTGAGATTGAAAGAACTGGGGGACATTTTTAATTGGGATTAAGATTTTAAAAGGAGACACCACCCAC
Source organism: Natrix helvetica (assembly GCF_964273705.1). Lineage (NCBI taxonomy): Eukaryota > Metazoa > Chordata > Lepidosauria > Squamata > Natricidae > Natrix > Natrix helvetica. The sequence continues at coordinate 147,030,477 of NC_138548.1, forward strand.
ACAATTGGAGTTTAAAGCTTATATTCACAGTGGCTCTGATGGGAAGGGTTGAAGTACACTTTGTGTCCTAGATGGGTGCCATTTTAATTCCTCGTGGCATTATGTTACAGGTTGTCCTCAACTTAGGACCACAATTAAGTCCAACATTTTTGTTGCTAAGCAGGACAGTTATGAGGTGAGTTTTACCCACCTTTACAATCTTCCTTACCATAGTTGTTAAATAATTCGCTGCAGTTGTTAAGTTGGCTACACAGTTGTTAATCTTTCTTCCCCATTGGCTTTGTTTGTCGAATGGTCACAACAGGGGATCATATGACCTCAAGACATTGCAACCATCATATATATGGCAAGATATCACTTGCCATCTTCAGGCTTGGGCTTAAAATGCGATCGGAGCTGCCTTCTTTCTGTAAATCTTGGTGGGAGGGGATGGGGTGCTGGCTTTGTTTCAGTGAGTGGAATGATTGGTTGTGTGGTTGTATCCTGATTGGTAGATTGGTGCTGATTGGTGCTGGCTGTGTGTGCATTGTTGTTTTGTATTGTAACAGCCTGGGTGGTGTTCGTTTGTTGAGTCAGTCTCCAAGCATCTGAATTTGGATCAAATGATGACCAGAGGTTGTATTCAGCCAGTTCAGACTGGTTCACCCAAACCGGTAGCGGAAATCGCAGGTGGGCCAGCCCACCCTCCCCGGCTCTATGACATCTTATTTAGGCACATTTTTGAAGCCGGGTGCATGCACAAAAGGCACATGGGTGAACTAAGTGCAAGCACAGGAGGCCAGGAACATACACGGAAGGGGCACATGCACGGCAAACCAGTGGTAACAAAATGTGAAACCCACCGCTGATGATGATCCTGGGGATGCTGCAACTGTTGTGTGAAAAATGGTCAAAAGCCACTTTTTTCAGTGCCGCTATAACTTTGAGTGGTCCCTAAAAGCACTGTAATAAATCAAGGACTGCCTGTATGTCCACTTTCAATCATATTGCAATATTTGGAGGTTAGCATCTTCAATCCTGCCCAACTCAGATGCTGAGAATCCAGAACATTATACTCCAAACGTATCATGGGCCAGTCAATGCTCTTCTGCCCTTCCAGCAGAAAGTTCATTCACACATTCCTTCAATATTTCTCAAGGTTCTGTATTAAATGGAGGTGTGTGAAAGGACCCCAGAGCCCAGAAACCAGACCGCCATCCAGAACCCAAAATGAATACAGAAACAAGAAAAATATACTGCTCGCCCTGCCTCACACATGTGTATTTGCCAGCAATTTGCAAAATAAGCAAATAAAGAAATAATCTGAGTGTTGTTATCAGAGAATGCTGCCTGGCCATCAAATCACCACTTTTTTTTCATTTAAACTCCAGAATGAGGCCAGAGCTTTGGTATGTGCTTTTTATTTAAATAAACAAAAAAACGGAAATCTAATCACACTTCGATCCTATTCCCTGATAAGGTAGCCTGGGGAAATCTAATGGATACCTGGCATTTTTTAGGGGAGGGGAGAGGGCATAGGAAGGAAAGGACAGGGGAGTGGCATTGTCACAACCACAGAATAACCCTTGTGCAAGATAGCTGGCATTCCCAAAGCAGAGAGAAGATAATTGGGGAACTGACATTGTGGGAACTCCATGGCAGAGCACTGATACCAAATGGATTCCTCCAAGCACCGAAGTAAGTTGGAGAACCTTTTTTGTTGTAGTGTTTAAGCTTAGGAACTAGGAGACTGTGAGTTCTAGTCCTTGCTTATGCATGGAGCCAGCTGAGTAACCTTGGGCCAGTTATTTTCCCAGTGGTGGGATTCAACCAGTTCCCACCTATTCAGGAGAACTGGTTGTTAATTTTCTAAGCAGTTTGGAGAACCAGTTGTTGGAAGAAATCTTATTTTGTTTTTTCCCCCCACTTTACAGAGCTAATCCTGTAAGGAATGCGGGAAGGAAACATTCTGGTGTTGTTTCTAGACTAAACTTTATTGCCCTGCTTACAGAAACTGCCTCTCTGGTTAATCCTTATTACATGGTAACAGCTAAACGTCCATCAACCTGAGTGATATTGAATTGGCCATGCCCACATGGTCACATGACCACCGAGCCATGCATACCCAGCTGGTCATTAGGGCAGAAAATTGGTTGCTAAATTATTTGAATCCCACCACTGTTCTCAGCCCTAGGAAGGAAGCAATGGGAATTACTTCTGAAAAACTTTGCCAAGAAAACTGCAGATAGTAGTCCAGGTAATCACCAGGAATCAAGACATGAAAAACGCACACGCTCACACACACAAAAGTATCACAGCAGAAAGAAATAAACTGTTCCACTCTTCTTTCTCCAAATGTGATTTCAGAAAACCACACAGCTTAGAAAACACGATTGCATTTGTGACACTGGCTTGAAGTGAATCTCCAATTCTTGGGGGGAAACGTCTGAGATACTAAAGAGCAAGACTTGGAATAAAACCCATTACATAACTCTTCAGTTTCTTTCCCACAGCAAGAGCAACCCCTACGCACACACCCTCTGTCTTCTTTCCTCTTTTTTTTTTTTTGGCTTGCTTCCACCAGTGCCTATACATCTCCACAGAGCATAGACTTCATGGAGCCAGGCATGATACGTGCATGTAAAGAGTCCAAAGTAACCAAAAACATTGGTATCCATATCAGATGCTTCAAAGGGAAGGAGGCTTTTGGCAAGCTTAATCCCCTGGGCTTGGGGAAATCAGTGCAGAGAGCAATGAGAGGCAGCAATTACAATAGGTAGTGTATGTGTGAGTGCAGATCCTGCACACACACACACACACACACACACACACACACACACAGAGGCACATCAGAAACTTGGGGCTGCCGTCGAAAAGCAAACCTGCAGCCACAGAGAAAGGAGGGTATCAGAGGTCATGCTAGACTTTGGACTCAGCCTCCTAGCCAACCAACTCCTGTTACAATCCCTTTTGCAACCTATGTTTTCCCTCCAATTTACGACAACCATTACATCTACTTGGTCAGATAATTATAGGAGTGGTATAACTTTCCAGTTTTAACTGTGACTCATTAGCACTGCAAAACTTTGTGATCCTCTCCTTCCCCTCCCACACACAAATCCAGTCCCAGTCTTTTTTCCTCTGCCTCTCCACCCCTTGTGCACACTTACATGCATGCCCATGTGTGTGTGTGAGAGAGAGAACTAATTTGATATTTCTCAATTCTTTGGCAAACATTTTGTTAAGAGTCCATCAGTGTCTGTTCTCAATGAACCTGAAACCTCTGCCAACTTCTTTACTAAGGGAAACTGATTCTTGTTTACTCCTTTTCAGAATAAGAGAAATCATGATGAATTTTAATAGACTAATCCCCCACTGCTGAAACCCTCCCTCCTTTTGCTCTACAAGCTTTGAAATATATAAATCAAAAATAAGATTGGCTTAGAAAGAGACGGAGAGTGAGATAGACACGAAGACAGCCCGAGAAGTAGAAAGGAAGGGATGGGAAGGGAGAATTCCACAGATTGATGGCTGCCTCCCTCATTTATCCATTTCCTTTTCCTGATATTTCTTCTCATAAAGAGATCTGTTACATTTTGTTATTGCATTGTGAAAAACCACATCAATTATATTTACAATTTGTTCTTTTAAAAAGAAGAAGAAGAAGAAGAAGAAGAAGAAGAAGAAGAAGAAGAAGAAGAAGAAGAAGAAGAAGAAGAAGAAGAAGAAGAAGAAGAAGAAGAAGAAGAAGAAGAAGAAGAGCTCACGACCAACAAAATTACAGAATGGGTTTTATTTATGTGTTGAATATCTATGGAAAACCTTGATTCTGTCAAGCATATACTTCTTACTCTTCAAATAGGCCTTTATCAAAGCATTTCTTTATTTATATTATTGTTATAGTTAATCTTCAATTTGATTCACTGTCTGGGACTGGTAAAATGTTAACAATTCAAATCCTAACCAAGGACCTAAGAGATATTAAGATAGCATCTGAGCATAGTGGCAGTTTTGAGTAGGTGGATTTTTTGCAAAGTCAGGATATTCAGGTCTAATAAGTTCAAAATTTCCCTGTATCTAGGCAACCCTTTGGGTATTGCTCCAAGGGCTCATATTACTATTGGTACAACGCTTGATTTCTTCCTCCATAATCATTCAACTTCAATTTGCAAATCACAAAATTTTATTATTTATTTCTCCTCAATTTGTGCATCATCTGGTATTGCAATATCAATGAACCAGACTTCTGTCTTATTTATTTATTTATTATTGTTGTTGTTATAATTATTATTATAGATTTAATCTTCCATTCAATTCACAATCTGAGGTTGCTAAAAACGTAACAGTTCAAGTCCTAATCAAGAACCTAAGAGCTGTTGTTGTTGTTGTTGTTTACAAAAGTAAATGCTGACTGCAATGATGCGTATTTGGGTCATAGAAAAATATGGAAACATGCCTTATGCTCAATTTATTTAGCATATTCATATAGCTGCCCATTACAGTATGGTCATAAACTAGCATGCCTTTTTTTTACATTGCATCATTTCTCACACATTTCCAGCTATACACTTCTACACTAAGCCAGAGATGCACTCGAAGTCTGGCAAGGGTGAAATCAACTAACCTTCACTACCGGTTCACTTCGCTCGCATGCACCACCTCCGCACATGCACAGACCCTTCCACGCATGCACAGAGCTTCAAAAACAGGACATGATGATGTCTGGGCGGGTGGGCAGAGCTTCCTGCCACCACCGTTACCAGTTCGCCTGAACCAGATAGAGTTGGCTGAATTGCACCACTGGGCCTGCCAGCTGGAGGATCTATGGGGCAGAATTCTAGCAAGATGGAGTTATGGTTGGAAAAGAAAGAAACCTCTTCTTTCTTTCAGTGAGAGATGCTGGATTCATTTAATGACCATGTGATTCAGCAACTGCAGTGATTCACTTAACAACATGGCAGAAAATGTCATAAAACCAGCCACAACACATTGCCTTGCTTAGCAACAGAAATTCTGATCCTAGCTGTTTTTCATAATGTAGTATTTTGGATCGCTGGGAGATGGCACACAATGGTAATGAATGCGTTGTGGATTTCTGCTATCCATCTTTCCAATATTCTGAAAGCTCCCCGGTTGCCAACACCAGAGCTGGTATTCAGCTCATTCGGACTGGTTCGAGTGAATCGGTAGTGGAAATTATGAGTAGTTTGGAGAACCGGCAAATACCACCTCTGTTGGCCCTCCCAACCCTGTCGTTCTCTGTCCTAAATTCCCTTGTTTTTTAGCTCAGCTGATTTGTGCAGCAGAGCAGATTGCCACACCTCAGCTGAGCTAAAAAAAAGCTCAGCTCACCAGCGCTGACACCAAGGGTGGTCTTTGAGTGCTGCGTGTGCACTCTCATAGAACTGGTAGGAAAAGATTTGGAATCCCACCACTGACCAACACATCAAAGTTCAGTGAAGGTGTTTCCTTCTGATGATTCCCATTGATGTTATCTATCAGTGTTATTCGGTATTTAACATCAGAAGATAGCAGAATCTGGGTGTGAGAATGGTACAATAAAAGAGAGACATTAATCTGCTATCTTGCAAATACAGACATATCCCACCTACCTGAATTTCACCCCAAAACTTAAGAATTTGAAAAAAAAAAGCCTAGATTTTTTTCCATTGCCAAATTGAAAGAAACCTGATAGGAAAAACAATGCGATGACTCTTGACCTGTTTATTTTTAAGGTGTGACAGTGTCACGTTCACAGGCACAGAAGTGAGTTAAATGCTGTTTCAGTCCTGGAAGAACAATAGGATTGCTGCTATTTTCTTTCAACCAGGTAGGATTTTAGTGCTTTTAACAATATATGGTAGACAAACATAAAGCTTTTTCTTCTACTTCGTCTCCATCCCCAAAGGTTATGATCTCTTCTATCTCTTCCTAGTATACATGTATCGCAGCCAGAGAGAGCTGCAGGTCAAAAAGTTAAATGCTCCCTGGAGTTGAGCTTGACTCCTGGACATCGTAGAATTACAGAGATGGGAGAGACTGTTGAATCCAATGGCCTGGTCGTTGCTGGAATTGCAAATTGCACATCTGAGATAGTGGACTTTCTGTGGTCTGCTTGAACACATTCAGAAGGGAGATTTTAAGAAAAGATATGTGTGTTCATGCAATCAAGGCCCCACCCCTTTTCGTTGCAAGCTGTGTGTGTGTGTCTGTGTGTGTGTGTGTGTGTGTGTGTGTGTAAAGTATACATAAAGTATAAATAAAAGTAAAGGTTTCTCTTGACCATTCATGTTAGACTCTAGGGAGTGGTGATCAACTTCATTTCCCAGATGAGTAAGCCAGCAGTATCTAAAGACACTTCTGTAGTCACGAAGCCAGCGTGACTATACACCAAGGTGTATAGAACGTGGTTACCTTCCCACCAAAATAGTACCTACTTATCTACTTGCATTTGCATGCTTTTGACCTGCTAGGTTGGCAGAAACTGGGGCAGGAATGGCAGCCTATCCCATCACATGGTACTTAGGTCTCAAACTGCCAATCTTTTGGCCCAGCATCTTAACACCCAGGCAACCATGATAGATAGATAGATAGATAGATAGATAGATAGATAGATAGATAGATAGATAGATAGATAGATAGATGATAGATAGATGATAGATAGATGATAGATAGATAGATAGATAGATGATAGATAGATAGATAGATGATAGATAGATAGATAGATAGATAGATAGATAGATAGATAGATAGATAGATAGAATGTGTGTGTGTGTATATACACACACACACACACCATGCACTATATATATATATATATATATATATATATATATATATATATATATATATATATATATATAGAGAGAGAGAGAGAGAGAGAGAGAGAGAGAGAGAGAGAGAGAGAGAGAGAGGATATGTTGAAAGGAGCAGGATTCTGATCCCATAGTCATCCCTGTCACATTGACTTTGCAACACAAATACCGCAGCAAAGCAGACATCATCACCTCACTGACTAATTCCTGGCTCTGTTAGGAATGTTTTTCTAACCATCAGTCAAACTTTGAAATCTGTCTTCCTGTAACCTGCTTTCCCGTTAACCTCTATCAATTATTTTATGTCCTACACAATAGAGAACTCATCTTGACCTTCCCCGTGACATCATTCCAGGCATTTGAAGACAGCTGTTACACTCCCCCTTAGTAGTCTCTTCTGGAGGTTAAGCATTCATAATGTCTTTCTGTAGCACTTAATTCCAGTTACCTGATCACTCTTATTGACCTTTGCTGGTCCTGTTCCAATTTCTCTGAATCCTTCTTAGAGTGTGGGATTCAGAACGACGGACAGTAGTTAAGATGAAATACGATTGCCTTCAATAGAAATGATACTTTAACTGATGAACCAAAAAATGAACTTGTCTTTTTATAGACATGTCATATGGCAGGTTTGTAATTGATGACAAAGGTTTTTTTTCACCAAATATCCCTAATTTAAATTCTAATTAATTTAATTACCTTTTCTAAGATTTGCACAGATTCCCATAAATACACTGGAAAACATGCTTTTGTATTATAGAGACATTAAGATTTCTTGAATAGATTTACAAATAGAGTTCTTGAAGATTTGATCTGGAATCTTCCCAGATATCAATATTTGACTGAAAACTCTTGTCATTGGCTGGAGTTTCCTCTCCACTGCCTTTAAAAATATATATAGAAAAAACATTTGCTCTTTTCCTTTCAAACTCGTCTAGTTCTCCAAAAATTTTCCAAGATTTCTGAATTAATGCACTGATGTTCAGCAAGATAATCACTACAATACAATACAATACAATACAATACAATACAATACAATACAATAGTAGAGTTGGAAGGGACCTTGGAGGTCTTCTAGTCCAACCCCCTGCCTAGGCAGGAAACCCTATACTGTTACAGACAAATGGCTATCCAACATCTTCTTAAAGACTTCCAGTGTTGGGGCATTCACAACTTCTGGAGGCAAGCTGTTCCACTGATTAATTGTTCTAACTGTAAGGAAGTTTCTCCTCAGTTCTAAGTTGCTTCTCTCCTTGATTAGTTTCCACCCATTGCTTCTTGTTCTGTCCTCAGGTGCCTTGGAGAATAGCTTGACTCCCTCTTCTTTGTGGCAACCCCTGAGATATTGGAACACTGCTATCATGTCTCCCCTAGTCCTTCTTTCTCTTAAGCTAGACATACCTAGTTCCTGCAACCGTTCTTCATATGTTTTAGTCTCCAGTCCCCTAATCATCTTTGTTGCTCTTCTCTGCACTCTTTCTAGAGTCTCCACATCTTTTTTACATCGTGGCGACCAGAACTGAATGCAGTATTCCAAGTGTGGCCTTACCAAGGCATTATAAAGTGGTATTAACACTTCACGTGATCTTGATTCTATCCCTCTGTTGATGCAGCCTAGAACTGTGTTGGCTTTTTTGGCAGCTGCTGCACACTGCTGGCTCATATTTAAATGGTTGTCTACTAGAACTCCAAGATCCCTCTCACAGTTACTACTATTGAGCACGGTACCACCTATACTGTACCTGTGCATTCCGTTTTTGTTGCCTAAATGTAGAACCTTACTCTTTTCACCATTGAATTTCATTTTATTAGATAGTGCCCAATGTTCAAGTTTGTCAAGATCCTTCTGTATCTTAAGCCTATCTTCTGGAGTGTTGGCTATTCCTGCCAGCTTGGTGTCATCTGCAAATTTGATGAGTTCCCCATTTATTCCCTCATCCAAATCATTGATGAAGATGTTGAAGAGTACTGGGCCTAAAACAGAGCCTTGGGGTACTCCACTGCATACTTCCCTCCATGTAGATGCAGTTCCATTGAGGACTACACGTTGAGTGCGGTTGGTCAGCCAGTTACGAATCCATCTGGTGGTGATGCTGTCTAACCCACATTCTTCTACTTTATCTAGTAGTAGGTTATGGTCTACCTTATCAAAAGCCTTACTGAAGTCCAAGTAAACTATATCAATGACATTCTTCTGGTCCACTAATTTTGTCACATTATCAAAGAATGCAATAAGATTAGTCTGGCATGATCTGTTTTTGACAAATCCATGTTGACTTTTGGCTATTACTTTGTTTGCTTCTAGGTGTTCGCAAATTCGTTGCTTGATTATTTTTTCCAGAATCTTTCCTGGTATTGAGGTCAGGCTGATATGTCTGTAGTTTCCTGGATCTATTTTTTCCCTTTTTTGAAGATGGGAACCACATCAGCTCTTTTCCAGTCCTCTGGTAGTTCCCCGGTGTTCCAGGATCTCTGAAAGATATAATTCAGTGGTCCTGAGATCTCGTCTGCTAGTTCCTTCAGAACCCTGGGGTGTAATCCATCCGGTCCTGGTGATTTGAACTCATCTAGGGTAGACAGGTGCTCACTTACCATTTTCTTCCCTATTTCAATTTGTCTTCCTAATCTGATTTTTGTGGTGCTGCTTTTGACAGGTTGGACTGTTTTATCCCTTTGTGTAAAGACAGATGCAAAACATGAGTTAAATAGTTCTGCTTTCTCCCTGTTGCTTGTCACCTTCTTGCCACTTTCTCCTAGCAATGGACCAATTGTTTCCTTAACTTTTTTCTTGTTTTTAACATGTTGGAAGAAGCTTTTTTTGTTAATTTTTACTTTTGTGGCAAGCCTTTCTTCATTGTGAGCCTTAGCTTTCCTCACTTCATCTTTACATGCTCGGGCTGTTTGCTGATATTCTGCCTTAGTTATGTCCCCCTCCTTCCACTTTTTATACTTACCTTTTTTGTCTTTCAGTTTGTCAGATAGTTCTTTATGCAGCCATGCTGGTTTCTTTTGGGAGCTGATATTTTTCTTCTTCATTTGTATTGTGCTAGACTGGGCTTTTGTAATCTCATTTTTCAAAATTTCCCAAGCTTCTTGAGTTGTTTTCCCCTTGAGGATTCTCATCCATGGAATTTTTCCCAAGCTCTCTCTAAGTTTATTGAAATTAGCTTTCTTAAAGTCCAAGACTCTAGTTTGGCTTTGTTCTACTACTTGTGTTTGGATAATGTTGAATTCCAATATTGCATGGTCACTTGCCCCCAGGGTTCCTATGGCTTCAACACCTTCTATCATTTCCTCTCTGTTAGTGAGGATTAAGTCCAATATGGCTGATCCCCTTGTTCCCTTCTCTACTTTTTGGGAAACAAAGTTGTCTGCTAGGTTTCTTAAGAACCTGTTGGATCTTCCACTTGGTGCAGAGTTTGTTTCCCAGTTGATGTCAGGGTAGTTAAAATCTCCCATTACTATTGTGGTGTGCTTCCTACATACCTTAGTTAGCTGACTAGCAAAAAGTTCATCTACTTCCTCTGCTTGGTTGGGTGGCCTGTAGTATAGACCTATGGCAGTGTCATTTCCCCCACAACCTTTAATATTGACCCAAATGCATTCAAGATAATTCTCATCATTGTTGTCTTCTATTTCTGTAGAGATATAGTTATTTCTTATATATAGTGCAACTCCACCTCCTCTTTTATTTGGTCTATTTCTTTTAAATAATTTAAATCCTTCTAGCTGTATGTTCCATTTGTCGGTTTCATCCCACCAAGTTTCTGTAATGGCAATAATATCGTATCTGCCCTCTTTTACTTGAATTTCTAATTCGCCCTGTTTATTCCTCATACTCTGTGCATTGGTGTATAGACATTTGAGTCCATTTTGATTGACCCTGTGTTTACTGTCTACATAACCTGTGTTATGACTGACTGCCCCTATTTTCTTGCCACTTGTGTGATTCATGCACATGGTATGGCAATCACTATTAAATGCTTGGTTTTGCTTGACAGCAGGAGTGATAATCTAGTTCCTTAGTACCCTGGGATACTAATTCAATGGTATTCACCATGGTTTCTATCAACTCAAACTTCAGTTCCCCTCGTCCTGTTCTTAGAATACAACTTTTTTTATAGGAGAACCTTGGACTTTCTTCATCTGTAGCATTTTGTCATCTTCACGGTAGAGGAGTTATACTGATTATCTTATTTTCCTTTCATTCTAAATTCATTCTAAATTTAGGTTATTTTTCACATATTTCAGCTGATTCTGAATTTTTGTTTTCTTGACCTCATGTGTACGGTTCCTCTCTGTGCTCCTTGTTTACGACTTGATTCATTTTCCATGTCTTGTAGTATCTATTGTGTTTCTTCACTAAATCTTATGCGTTGACTTCTTCTGTAATCTCCACGTTGATTTCTTCTGCTATCTCCATTTTCCCCCTGTTAAAATAATATTAATAAACCAGGTTTACACATGCTTCGATGAATCATAAATAAAAATGTTGGAAGTGTTCTAATAAAGAAAATCACATGGAGTGATCATGTAAAACACTTAAAAAGTTCTGGAACAACTGCACAGCACTATTTATGGGGGGCGGGAATTAAAAACAAAGTTTGAGTTGAAAAGATTTTTGAAAAAAACAGGGGGGCCTGGGGACCCAAAAGGAGGTGGCTACTGGATTAATCAGCTGACCCCACCTCACCTCTGTGCTTACCGCTCCCCCTCATCCTATCTTTTTAAGTTTCTTATTATTGTATTTCCATTGTTTATTTTTATTTTATTCCTTTGCTATTGTTATTCTTACACACAGTAGTGTTGTGGCCTGCTAGCGGCCAGTGGTGCTGGCAGCAGATTTGGACAGTGTGGAGGTTGCGGAGCAACATGGGCCAGTCCTGGAACGTGGGAAAGGCTCTGATGAGGGCTCTGTATTGGAGGCAGAGAGGGGGACAGAGCTGTATGCCAGTTATCAGCTGCCTTCAGAGTCATACATCAGTGAGGCAAACAAACAGCTGGAGCCTGTTCCCATTGTGTGCATGTACAGAGTTACCAGATGTAGGAAACAGCTAAAGAACGGGTTGACTTGGGAGTAAGGCCGCAGGTGGACAGTGAATGGCCCCTACTAGAGGAAATAAAAGACAAGAAAAGGGGGAGTGGAGTTTGCAGGAGACAATTAGTTTGCTTAATTGGTTTGTAACTCTCCGAGACTCCTTGCCAAGTTTTGCAGATATCAGCCTGGCCAGATAAGACCTGTGACTGTAAATCCTCCCTCAAAAGACTTTGTTGAATATGAATGAGCAGAATTAACAGTAAATTAATAAAAGGGGGTTTTGTCGGGACAAGGAGTTTGCTTCATGTTCTTGGGAAGCCTAGGTCAGAACAGATAGCCTCACAGTGAGATGGGCAGCAAATAAATTTAATAACTAAATGAATAAAAATATGTCGATCGTTACAAGGCAAAATCTTGCACAATATTGGAAAAGAAACATTTGCCAACAACAACAACAACAAAAAACCACTGTGAACGAAAACTTGGAGAAACACAACATGGAAAAATTAGCAGAATGCATTCAGAAGAGACAATTGAGTAATTTAAGGAAGAATGGTATCCCTTTTTATCATATATCACATAACATGGCAAACTCAGAACAGCGCACAGATTTCAAGGGGGAAACAATTGATGTAAGGACTGTAATCAGAAATAATTCCAAGGCTTATAAATACATGTAATTATCAATTAGAGTACCATGAGAGGGAATTAGAAATCAGGTAGTTTTCTCAAAAATAGATTTTGGGTTAGATTTATTTTTAGATTTTTTAAATCCTGCTTTATTTTTATTTTTTTTATAATTAATTCAAGGTGGTGAACTTGTTTAAAAATAATTTATAATTTTATAATTTTTATAATTAACACAAGGGGACCAACTATGTTTCATTGTGTTTTTTTTTTACAAACTTGTGCCTATTTTCTTTTCATATCATCAGAATAATGATAAGACATTAATACCTTGTTCAGAATTTTATTGATATGAATTAATAAATGAAATACTGCACCAGCCTCCAGCCTTTTGATCACCAGGGACTGGTTCCATGGAGAGAGGATTTTCTCTCCAACCACGAAAGGGGTGTGGTTTCGCATGCTGCCTGCATCCCATCGATGGGGCTTCGCTTGTTTGCACGCAGGAGTGAAATTCAGCAGGTTATGACAGGTTCTAGAGAACCGGTAGCGGAAATTTTGAGTAGTTCAGAGAACCGGCAAATTCCGCTTCTGGCTGGCCCCAGAGTGTGGTGGGAATGGAGGTTGGGGACACCTGAAATACTGAACTTCAAATTTCAGGACAATTATATAAACTCCCTATTTATTTACTCACATTTTATTCTTTTATCCACTTTTTTCTTCCCTTCTTCTGCAGTTATTTATTGTTTTTCCCTTAATGTTTTAATTAATTTTTTTTTTAAAGGAAATTAAAAAACATAGAATTTGCTTTTGTTTTGTTGGGATTAGCCAAAGTTGCTAGGTGACACTCTTGGAAGGACGTCAAAGAAAAAGGTGATGACTTAATTCCGAAATGAGTTCTACATTCCAATTGCACAGCCTCTTAAATCTGATTCAGTTTCTGAGGAAGACGCAATCTGCTTCCTGACATCTCTTTGAGAGAGAGCAAGTCAGTCAGTGGCATTTCTGTCTGAAACATCTTGCTGCAGCCTCACCGCCTGGAACCTGCAACATCAGGGTTTTTCTACCCTTGCAAGTTTCCCATTTATCTTCTAACCAGGCCTGACACTGCTTACCTTGTGAAATGTGACAAGATCTTAGGCAGATCTGTTTTGGCTGCAGGCACCCCCTGGAGAAAAAGAAAATAACAAAGCAAAAACAGCCACAGGCTTGGTACATACAAATAAAATGTGACAAAGATCAAAAGGTTTTGTTTGGGGATTTTTTTTTCTTTATGAGTGGAGGGAAAGGAACGTGTGTGTGGGAGCTTTCATAGGGGAGGCCTACACCTGTTTCTTCTTAACCAGCCTTACCCAGACTGTGAAGTCATGTGAAGACAAGCAATTATATCAATATAATCAGAGTCAAATCCTAGGTAATTTACACATTAAAAGGGGGGAAGGATGCATGGAATCAAATCAGTTTGTCTAAAGCAATTAAAGCTTTTAAGCAAACACTGGCAGTGAATGGGGGAAGAGAAGTGAAATGAGAAAAAAGAAGAAGGAAGGAAGGAAGGAAGGAAGGAAGGAAGGAAGGAAGGAAGGAAGGAAGGGGAAAGGAAGGAAAGGAAAAAGTTTGCCATAAATATTATTGGCTTTTTTTCTCATAAATTCTTTTTTAAGAAGAGGAGTGAAGAAATATATTTTTATTTATTTCTTTTTTCAATATTGCTTATTCTGATTCTAGTGGCCCAAATATGAGGAATTTGGTTTGTGTTTCAGTTAAGGGGGCCTTCCCCCATCCCGGTCATTTGTCTGGAAAATTCCCTATACTTTGAATAGCAGTACATAAAGCAGATATTTAACAGATGGGGGTTCCCTTTCTGCTTCAACTACATTCAAGGGCAAATTTCACAAGGTAAATTTGCAATTTCCTATATTGCTTTATTAACCAGAGGATCCATTCCAGAAATAAATTATAGCCACTTGGTTTCCATGCTAATCGGTGCATATCATCTAGGCAACATGACAGGAGCAAGTGTCTTTTTGCTTATTCTAAAATGAAAGATGCCAAAGGACTCTGTGTTGTTTTGTTCTTAAATTAGTACAAAGGCTCTTTCTCTGCACACCGACATACTGCAAGGTTGCAATGCACTCTGTAATGTGTATGAAAAAGGAACCACTCTGGGATCTTGTTAATGAGCTGAGCATGCCCTGACATGCTTCTCTTGATCTCAGGTCTTCCTTTTCTAGCGATGAGCTGAAGCTCAAATTAAGTCTTCCTGTCCTACGCAGACAAAGTTTGGGGTCACAGCTACAGTGTGTGCAGGAAGGTTCTTTATCAAATAAAAATAAAGCTTGTAGCTTTTACAGCCTACATATCAAAGTGCCCACCCCACCCCGGTTTTCTTTATACACTGTTGGATTACACAAAGTCCATTTTGGCTTTACTGTCAGTTATTCTACACTGGGATTACAGGATCTGTAGACAAAATCTGAAGATAATCAAGATGGTGTGATATCATGATGGAAAATTGGAGTAAGTATGGCTTTCAGTTCATATTCAATTACCCTGTTTCCCTGAAAATAAGACCTCCCCGGATAATAATCCCAATCGGGCTTTTGAGCACATGCGTTAAAATAAGTCCTCCCCTGAAAATAAGCCCTCCCTGAAAATATTGCAACACAGCAGCAGCCATGAGGTGACCATGCTTGCCTCCTCCTGCACCTAATAATAAAGCTTCCCCAAAAATAAGGCCAAGCACTTATTTCAGGGGTCAGAAGAAAATAAGACCCTGTCTTATTTTCAGGGACACACAGTATCAAAACTCTTAGTTCATACAATATACAATCAAATACATAATCCATGCCAGAAAGATTAATATTTTCTTTTAGTGTTGGTTCATTGCTGAACCAAACGTCATTCATTCAATAATCATGGTTAAAGAGACCATGCTTTAGTCCATACATTGAACCTAGTCACTTTGTCTCACTCTAGCTTGTGAGATCCTTACAGCAAATAGGAGTAAATTCACACTTAGTGTAGATATCAGAAACACTGTGGTTAGAATAGTTTACAATTTTTGTTCACTACAAATTCTAGAAGAATTGAATATATAAAGGGCTGCTAATCAACATATGCATTTAGGTTTAAGCACCACTAGGAATGTGACACATTTTGATCATATTTGTACCCTAATTTCTCCTGCATTGCTTCAGAAATTTTCCCTATAGGGGGATTTCTTCATTTCTTCATCCTCATTAAGGATAACTACTTAACCATTCCTTTTGAGAGAGAAATTAATTGTTACCACCTTCTTCTCCCAATTTAAAATAATAATTTATTTCTTTTAATTCATGCTCAGCTTTGCTTCCATCTTCTACTCAAATGAAACAATTTATTAATATACCAATCACACTTCAGTAAACCTAAAGCTGTTCAGTTAGCCAGTATTCTGAGAATTCCTTTTCTATATTGAACCAGCATAAATCCTTATTATTGCTTCCACAGTAGCACAAACAGAAAATCCTTCCTTCCACGAACTCTTATTTGTTAATTTTAAAAGTGAATATATGTTATTAGTTTACACTGTTGAGGTTAATTAGATATGGATACTTCGGTGCCAAATAAAGTTGTTTTCCTATAAAGTAAGTGAACCAGTAGAGTTAAAAGATATAATGCTGTGTACATGCATAGTGCATCCTAAAGCTAATATTCCCTATGCTGATAAAAATGATAGGAAATAAGGTCCTTCCTTTATTTACAAAAAAAGTGTTCTGTGTACTTAGCTGGTTTCCTTTCCATGTGAGAAATAAGCTGATTAATAGCTGTTTTCAGAAGAAAACAATATAATGTAATGGTTTGGTAATGGTTTTACCAAAGTTTTCTCCAGCTATCCCAGATTACTTGTCCTTCAACTCTTGAAATTCTCAACAAACATATCTGAAAAATGCCAGATCAAAGGATGCTTTCTTTAACAACAATAACAGAGGATGACACTGGTGGTTTGATTTCTGCCAATTGATGCTCAGAATTGCCCCCACACAATTCAAGATGTTGGTTGTTGTTCAAATTCTAACTTGTGGGGGAGAAGAGAATGAAATCAGGTCAGAATTCTCCTGAACTCTCATCTGTTTATTTGGTCTACATCCCTCTATTTATAGAAAAATGGTACATGTAAATATAGATATGTGGAATTATCCTCATATCCAATGATAGGATAATTTTAAAAGGTTGTATGTGTGCATGGCAGGTGTGGATAGAGGATATCATTATCTGAGCAGTTTGGATTTAATTTATGAATGCAGATGAATAGCTGCTGAAATAAATTCTGCATTTAGTTAAATTCACTGATAAAATCCACTGTCTATACAACATACACGTCCAGGGAATTTTATCATGAAGCGTTTATCCCTTAGTCTTTCCCATCCGATCAGATGGGCAGGCAAGGTGCTGTTTAATATTCCTTTTGGCCAAGAGGTGAGACCAATGCAGAACCTTCCCAGATACCTGTGGAAATTCATCTAGGGAAAAGCTAGACCATTTCTTTAGAGAATGACAAGAGTGATAAAGCTTTGGAAATTTTTAGATGCTATAAATCATCATGTGGGGTACTCTCACTATTATTATATCATTTAATGCAACTTTTCTATTGCATGAGGTGTTGGAAGTTATTTTTATGTATGTAGTTTTGATAACAAAGTTAGGTCTGCCAGAGAAAGCAGAAGTAAAATAGATCTATTACTTACTTGCTGAAGGGTGTCAATACTTAAAAAAAAATAAAAATCCAGAGACCACTGTCTTCTTGGGCAACAGCCCTTCACCAATTATTTCATTCCCAACAAGTCCCTAAGGATATTTCACTTTCAAGAACTATAAGATTGAGAACCTATCCTTTAATTCACTACTTTTCTATAATATAAGACACCCATCACCCACCCCCAAATCCATCTTTTGAGAATCATTGATCTAAAACAGGTTTCTAACATTTTCAAGAACCAAAAGGCTATGCCAATTCTTCAGCACTTGATGTCCATTTCATTATCTCCAGTCATTAAGATTATATCAGATAGCGTCATGTTTCATCCAATACAATGGACACATCTACAACTGATACAACGGCATATACAATTGACCCAACTAGATAAGAAGTCCAATGAAAATACCTGCTTTTAGCCAACTCTCAGTCAGCTCTAACTGTACTTTGACACTTCTGCAGTGACGCTGAACCAGCAGGTAATTTCAGCCCATATCGCCATCAGGACAGATATCTTCATGTTTGATTACGGAGAATACTGAGAATGGACAGTTTTAAATTGCCTTTGTTAACATCAAACTCCAGAAGCAGGTGGGGAAACCCATCCGATGACTTCTACATTTCTCTTTGCTGACTGTATATCCCTTGGCATTCCCAGATTATTAGAAACTATTTCACTGCTACATAGATATTCCAAAACCCAAGTGTTTGGCACAGTAGGTTTTAGTTACTCTTGGAAATATTTTCTGTATCCATGAAGAAATTCCCAGAGTGGATACATTATATGAATGGTTTCTAATCGGGGAGGTGGGGAGGAAATGTATTAAAATACAGTGAAATTACAAATGCAATATCGCTCTACTGTATTAATTAATCCTGAATGACTGCAGAATTTTTATTTAAGTATATATGACACACCCAGCATGCTAAATAAATTATTATCAGAGAGCTCTTGCAATCAATATCGTATGAATACATAATGATAAACATAAAAATGCAATAGTTTCAAAATTAGAGCCTACTACTAAGAAGAAAAAAACTCCTTACCTATTATGCTGAGGGTCGTTATGAAACTTACAAGATTCTACATATATTTTATCCAAAGTAAATTTCCCAGCGTTTAATAGCAGCATTTGCAATATATTGAAGCCACTTTGCCTTAAAGGATCCATGGTCATTACCCCAAGACCTTAATATTCTCTGTTACCTCTCACATCTAAAATCAAGAAGTACTTTATATTTATTTTATTTTTTTAATATTTTTTTATTTTAAACACACAAATACAAAGACATAGACTACATTTATACAACACGCCAGAACTATCAAGAAGTACTTTAATAACGTCTAGTTTCCGCATCTATGCAGACATTGGCAGGGATTTTTCCAACTGCTGACTTACAACTGTATGTTTGTCTGCCATCCCAAAACATATGTTTCTCTTGAGAGATGGAAGGTGATCTGAACATGCTCTCGGTAATACATTCCTGTTTTACCTTGTGCAAATTTTCACTTGCTAATTTAGGGATTGGCTACTAATCCTGCCTGGATGGATCTAGGCCCTCGGATTTAGCCAAGGCTTTCCCATTGGCAGGGAGAGGAGATCTACAGGTCAGCTTTGTATAAAGGAGCATGCCTCAATGAGGCACCGAGGCCAATAAACGCACACGAAAATAGCTTCCATTGAAAATAATTATACTTGAGGAGAAGTGATATGAGAGCCCCAGGGTGGCTGGCCCATGATAGATATGTTATGCTAGCAACTGATTCATTACATCAACTGATTAATAAACAACGGGCAAGATGGGCTGTGAGTGATGCAATCAATACAAGCAGAAGACAGATGCCAAAGTGAGTAGCTTAGGAAAGGGGTTAGTGACAAACTTCCACAAAAGCATTAAGCTGATAGGGGAAAACCTGAAATCCAGGCATAATGGGCTATGAGAGGCATCCATTTTATTTGTTTACTTTTATTTATTTCATTGGTCTGCCACTCAAGCCCAGGGGCTCTTAATAGCTAACAATTTATAAGTAGCTAAATACATCCACAACCACAACCACACACATACACACACATACACACACACACAAAAAAAAAACCCAGGCACAATAAAGGTATCCCAAAGATGCTTTTCCAAAAGACAATTGGACACAACTGGACTTTCTTGTGTTTCTTTCCTTTTCTTTGAAAACATTTCACTTTTCATCTTAGAAGCATCGTCAGTTCTTTGGAAGCTTCTTGGATGAGAAGCTAAATGTTTTCAGAGAAAAATAACCCAAGAAAACCCAGTTGCCTTTTGGAAAAGCAACTTTAAAACAACCGTGTCCTGAATGATTGAGAATCTCCATAGCCACAATACTGGTGTGATAGACAGAACAGATAAAGGACAGCTTTCCTTTTAAAAAAACTGTTTTTTTAAAACAGCTTTTCTGATGGAAAGCAGTTTCTAAGGGAAGAAAGTCCCAAAGAATAGGACAAATATTTAAAAACCCCTCCTTTCAAAGCTCCATCAGAGGACAACTGCAAAAGAGACAGGATGGAACAGGGAAGGAGTTGGTCCTGTTTGAATTGGTCAGATTGATAGACTAATATGGGACAAAGACAACATCCAGATAAGTAGGTTTGAACCAGTGGTGGGATTCAAAACTTTTTACTACCAGTTATGTGGGCGTGGTTTGGTGGGTGTGATATGGGATGGCTTGGTGGGCATGACAGGGGAAGGATACCGCAAAATCCCCATTTCCACCCCACTCCAGGGGAAGGATAGTGCAAAATCCCCATTTCCTCCCGATCATCTGGGACTCAGGAAGCAGAGAATAGATGGGGGCAGGGCCAGTCAGAGGTGGTATTTACTGGTTCTCTGAACTACTCAAAATTTCTGCTACCGGTTCTCCAGAATTAGTCAGAACCTGCTGAATACCAACTCTGATTTGAACCATGTAGAGCTTTGATGGTGATGTTCAATACCTTAAATTGCATTTAGAAGCCAATCGGATCCTAAGTTTATGGGGCAATAAAGTCACCAGGGTATACTGGAAATGTCCATGTTTGTCCATACTGCCACATTCTGGATGATTTGTATCGTCCAAATGTCCTTCTAGAGCAGTCCCGCATCTCCCCAAACAGGAGATGACTAACACAGGAATGAGTATAGGAAGCCTACAATTGAACCCACATTTCCATTGCTAAGTGAGACAGTTGTTAAATGAGTTTTGCCCCCATTTTACCACCTTTCTTGCCTCAGTTGTTATGTGAATGACTGCAGTTGTTAAGTTAGTAGCACAGTTGTAAAGTGAATTCTGGCTTCCCATTGACTTTGCTTGTCAGAAAGTTGTAAAAATCACCTGTGACCCTGCAGCCATTATAGCAGCCATTTGCCATGCGTCCTAATTTTCACCACATGACCATGAAGATGTGCAACTATTATAAGTGTGAAAAACAGTCATAAGTCACTGCTTTAGTGCTGTTGTAACTTTGAACAGTCACTAAATGAATGATTGCAAATTGAGGACCACCTGTATGATTAAGTTATCTCAATCCAGGAAAAGTCACAACTGGCATGTAAGATTTCAAAAGGCCCTGTTAACCATAGCTGCCACCTGCTCCTTAAGCAGACATTATGAGTCCAGGAGAACTCTGAATTGCATACCATTCTAAGCAGAGAATGCAAAACCATTCCTAATCAAATGTGAAATGTCCCTGGAGTTAACTCAGCAAAGCCATCCAAATCTTCTCAGCTTCCAAGCACTAGGCTGGTCCAGTATTGCATCGCTTATTTGGCTTAGGGCCGAGAGGTATAGCAGGGTTATCATCAGCATGTAGGTGACACCACACCCTGGTGTCAATAATAGATGAACTCCCTCAGCAGTTTCAGGGAGATATTAAAGAGAACTGAGGCAATGAGAGACCCCCCTGAGTCCCTATCCAGAGGAATGGCCTTCAGACAGAAGTCTCCTCTCCCTGCAACTAAACTTCCTTTTAGAAAGGAGACAAAACACTGCAAAATGGTGGCCCACCTCTCCAATCCCTTGGGCATAGGTTTTATGTACTAAAATTAAATACATGTAAGGGAGAGGAGAGTTTATCACATTTATTATCACCTCCTGCTTGGACTTCTGAAATATGGGGTATTGTGCCCTAAGGTAAGGTAAAGGTTCCCCTCACACATATGCGCTAGTCGTTCCCAGCTCAAGGGGGTGATGCTCATCTCCGTTTCAAAGCCGAAGAGCCAGCGCTGTCCGAAGACATCTCCATGGTCATGTGGCTGGCATGACTAAACACCAAAGGTGCACAGAACACTGTTACCTTCCCACCAAAGGTGGTTCCTGTTTTTCTACTTGCATTTTTA
This sequence comes from Natrix helvetica, assembly GCF_964273705.1. Taxonomy (NCBI): domain Eukaryota; kingdom Metazoa; phylum Chordata; class Lepidosauria; order Squamata; family Natricidae; genus Natrix; species Natrix helvetica. The sequence goes on from NC_138548.1 coordinate 147,052,018, forward strand.
CATGCTTTCGAACTTCTAGGTTGGCAGAATCTGGGACAAGTAATGGGAGCTCACTCCATTACATGGCACTAGGGATTCGAACTGCCAAACTGCCAACCTTTCTGATCGACAAACTCAGCATCTTAACCACTGAGCCACCAAGTCCCTTTTTAAATGTGCCCTATTCCTTGCAATTTCTGGAAGAGTACAAATCCAGGAAATAGCTTTATAACAATAAGCATCTGATTATTACCACAAGAGCCTACAAAGATAAATGAATCTAGGGCATCCAAGGGTCTTAATGCAGCTGGATCTTCAACCTTTATGTTCCTGCCACTGACTGCTCCTCAAAATGTAGCAGCTGGCTGGGTAGCTTACATGCCTGTAACCAGGTTAGTGTATTTCCTTTGACTTTCTTTATTCAGCTCCATGGAGATCAAATTGTTAAGATCCCCCCAGGGCTGTCAGGCTCCCTTGTTGCTCAGGGAGCATCACAAAAAAAGCCTATTTGCTCACCCTTCTCTTCTTTCTCTGCCTGCGATGGCAGACTGGAGGTGAGTTTGACTGCATTTCAGCAATTTTGTTCCATCCTCAGCGAGAACGATCTGCCTGAGAGCTTTGGAGGAGAAGCAAACCTACCTTATTGAACATAATCGCTCCCCAGACGAAAGGGGGTAGCTTGAGAGCTCAGGGTGGCAAGAGGTCAGCCCTTGTGTTCGGATGCTCAAATTAGCAGCTGAACCAGCAATGATTTCTGCCCACTTGTGCTGGAGCTTCCCTTGCCGGCACATGGCCCAGTGGTATTGTGAGCAAGGCAAAAGCAGCAGCCCGGGATGGTGTGTGTGTGTGTATGTGTGTGTGTGTGTGTGTGTTGAACCGCCTCGCTTTGGAACTTGCAGCAGGAAACAGGGAAGGTATCAACATGGAGCAGATGTGCCAGGAGCAATCAATGCTCTGTCTCATGATTACAATGGGGTCTCCCTGGGGCCTTGCACTGCCATTCGGGCACCAACAGGCATCCACACACAGAAGTAAAAGATGGGCAACTATGTTTAGTGATCATAATGCATCACGTTATTTTCACCAGACTTGCTGTGTGGGTAAAGGAAAGGACCACTCATTGATGCTAATCGGGCCCAACCAGCACAGCTGAATAAGAAAAGGGGGATGGGTGTTGTTGTTTATTTAGCTCTCAGAGTGGCAAGCATTGTAAAAGTTTGTGTTTTTAAAAAGTTCTGGAAAGCAACCATTCTTTCTCTAGAACTTTTGTTAAGCTCAGGCTGAGCACTGTTGTCACACAGAACAAGGTGAAACCTTTTCCAATGTTGACTAAATGAGCCATTATTATCTTTCTTACTGAAAACGGCATAGGTTTCCCCCCACCCCACCCCCTTTTCAAAAATTCATTTATCAATAACTAGGTATAGCCAGTTACTCACCAGTATTGATCACAATATCTATAAGAGTTGCAAAGCACCTTTGCTCAAGGTCACCGTAAGGTCAAATTATGATCAATATGAATTGACTGCCTGCAAATAAATTTAAATAGCTGACATAATTGCCAGAGGTGCCCATTTGAAATTAAGGTGGATCACTTCAAAGAGAGGGTAGAAGGTTTATACAGTTTAGAGCAGCATGCTGGAACAGCCTTGCACCGACATCTGCCATTTTTAAAAGGCACCATAAAATCATATTTGCTGCAGTGACAAATAATTGAATGAACAATCATATATTTTGTTTCCAAAAAATACATCGTAATTCAGATAAATAGCACCGTCCTTGAAGTTTTTTCTTGAGAATCTGAGTACAAATGCAGCAAAGTCTTCATGGTGCAGGCTGAAAGTGTTGGACTAGAAGGAGAAAAGACTTGGAGTCAAATTTATTCTTATACTCATGGAAACTGGCTGGATCACTTTGGCTCATCAGCCAGCCAGTCTTTCATAACTTAATACACCTTCCAATTTATTGTAGGGACAACAAAATCAGAGAACAAAATGTTATGTATGGTGCCTTTTGCTCCTGAGGGGAAATGTGGAATATAAATAAAGGTAAAGGTAAAGGTTCCCCTCGCACATATGTGCTAGTCGTTCTTGACTCTAGAGGGCGGTGCTCATCTCTGTTTCAAAGCTGAAGAGCCAACACTGTCTGAAGACGTCTCCATGGTCATGTGGTCGGCATGACTAAATGCCAAAGGTGCACAGAATGCTGTTAACCTACCCACCAAAGGTGGTTCCTATTTTTCTACTTGCATTTTTACATGCTTTCGAACTGCTAGGTTGGCAGAAACTGGGACAGGTAATGGGAGCTCACCTCGTTACGCGGCACTAGGGATTCAAACCGCCGAACTGCCGATCTTTCTGATCGACAAGCTCAGCGTCTTAGCCACTAATAATAAGTTAATAACAAGTTAAAACAAAATAAAATCAACACAAAGCAAACTGTATTTACCAGGCTATTTTACAATAACTAAATCTAGCAGGAAAGCTATAATTGTAAACATTTTTCCCTTTTGTTTTTCTTCTCCTTATTTCTCAATGGCAGAGATGCATGGAGTCTTTCTGCTGTGTTTGTCGATTTCTCATTGTTCTGATTCAATCATTGCCATGATTTGATTGATTCATTATGTGCCATCAAGTCGATGTCAGCTCTTAGTGAGAACACAGATAGAATCTCTCCAGGAGGACCTCATCCCAATCTGTTCCTTCAGCTCTTCCAATGATGCACCATTGCCACTGAAACTGAGTCCCTCTGACTTGAAGCTGGTTGTCTTCTTCTTCTCTTTGCCAGCATTAGAGCCATCTTCAGAGAGTTGGGTCTTTGCATAATGTGTCCAAAGTAGGATAATTGGAGGCTGGTCATTTGGGCTTTAAAAACCCTGGGTTGATTTATTTAAGGATCCATTAGTTTATTTTCTTAGCTTTCCATGGTATTCTCAGGAGTCTTCTCTAACACCAAAGTTCAAAAGTATCAATATTCTCCAAAGTCCAAGAAAGTTATCAAATATGCGTGGTAAAAATCTAATTGAGCCTTAGCTGACAGGACAGAGATACAGAAAACTTTTAAATTGTCTATTTGCTGATTACCCATAATTTCAGAGTATAAGATGCACCTATTTCCCTCAAAAAAGAGGCTGAAAATATGGGTGCGTCTTATACACTGAATACAACATTTTTTGCCTCCCGAAACCCCTCCCACTTCACCAAAATGGCTGTGCAGAGCCTATAGGAGACTTTCAGAGTGCTCCTGGGGGCTGGGGAGGGCAGAAATGAGCAAAAAACGAGCCATTTTTGGCTCATTTTGCCCCTCCCAGCCCCCAGGAGCACTCTACAAGCCTCCTAAAGGCTATTCATGATTTATTCATGGTTAAAGTGTTAACCTACAAACCAGGAGACAGTGAGTTCTAGTTCCACCTTAATATGAAAGCTGGCTAGATGACTTTGGGCCAATCCTCACTTTCCCAGCCCAACTCATCTCATAGGATTGTTGTTACTTAAATAAGGAAAGGAAAGAGTATTAAGTATGTTCACTGCCTTATAAAAGAGAGAAAAAAACTCTACTACATAAATAAAGCCAATAAATTAATATGCAGATTATAATTCTGGCTTTCTAGTGAGGAAGTGAAGCAGAATGAGGCAAGAACACTTGCGAGGCAGATATAACATCAATGCCATTCAAGAGTATTTCTTTTAACATCCCCAACTATTGCTATCTCTGGCAGTGGAAAACTGTGTACAGCACCCTGATTGTCTAAATTAACTCACTGCCTCACTTTTGAATGTGGAAGAAAGAAGGAGCATAGATAGAAAATTAGAAAATTGCCCATCTAGTCTGGTCATTCCTCATTTGATTAATTTAATCAGCCCTCTGAAAACCTTGTACAACAATATCCACAGGATAAAATAGAGCGGAGCTAGTTGTAAAAAGTATACACCTTTATAACAACATGCACAGTTCAAACAACAGTCTCACCCTTTAAGTGTATGAAGAAGACATAGCTTATTCTCTACTAACCTGACATTTAGGTATCTGGGTTAAAAAGGATTATGGTAGCAAGCAGGGCAAACGTTCAAATTCAATAGCACACACAGAAGAGCTATTGCTGTCTTAAAAGGCATTTTCCAAAAGCAGAAAAGATATGAAATTCATATCTTAATCACTTTCATAGAGGCCGGGCTGAATTACCACATGCAGAGAAGCTAGGTAGGCTGAATATAGCATTCTACCAAGATCTAACATGATCTGACCATTCCCTTAGGTTTATTATTTGTTTCCATCCTCCCATAAAGCAAAAAGTTTTCTATCCTAAGTGATGCTGGGGGAAGAAGAGTGGAGTGGAGGAGAAATATCCCTACTATTCCGACAGCCTCACTTTCATCTTTTTACCCAGGTATTCAATTTGCGTGGAACGGGACAAATGCATATTAAAAACAAGGCTTGGGATTTTTCTCCCAAGAAATCTTCAGAGCGAGCGAGTGAGCCTCCACCTTAAATGCATTTCATCAGACAGCAGCACAGAAGCTAAGGTGGTCAATGCAATTAAATTCAAAACCTGAATATATTGAACTTTTCTGCAATTATACATGGGTCATCTCTGGACAATATGTTGGCCATCTGCTAGCATCTGTGCTGTTCCCTCTAATAGAGTTCCTGCTGTGGCTCCAGGCCATGAGAGGCAGCACGAAGCGGGTCACATATTGTGTCTTTCAGCCATATTTAGGTCACAGGGTATTCAGCTCCCCCCTTTTTTCCCTTCTCTTTTTTTTGGGGGGGGGCAGGTGGGGGAGGGAGGGCGGCAGGGAAGACCATTCTAGCTTTTCACAAAGGCAAAGAAAAGGCAGAACACTTTTAACTCAGGTATTTAGGATTCACGTGAGGTAAACAGCTCCCTTTGCTGTCCAATGAGCCTCTCTGAGGGCAAGAGAGGGAATTGCTCAGTTTCTTTCTTTCTTTTAATGGTCCTTGCAGAAATGTTAAGAGCCACAAATGCTGAATTCTCGTCAACGTCTCTTGTGTTGGGCAAAAGGAGAGAGATTTTCCCAGCTCATATTCCCTGACTAAGACCTTAAGTGACTTGATGGGAAAAAATAGAGAGGATGTGATACCCTTTTGATGCTTTTACTGAATCTTTGGCACAAAGTTTTGAAGAGAGAAAAAATTACATGCACTCAAATATAAAAGTTTTTTTATTATATTTCAGGCAGAGGTTGAATTCCTTTTAAAAAGAAACTGGGCTTAAATCACCTGATCTTGGAAGATTATGCTTCTGGAAAAGAAGAATTGTGTCTATTCTCATTTAAATGCTAACATACCAAATTTCACATTTCCAAACATAGAAAATGGAACTCTTATTATCCTTCAATAAGATTTCTCCAAATTTTGTAAGCAATTGTTTTGTGTGTGTGTGTGTGTGTGTGCGTGTGTGTACACGCATAAGCGCACATACCCATACACAGACGGGCTGTCTTTGAACTTAATGACCATAATTTAACCAGGAATTACAACTGTAAATCATACCAGTTATTAGGCAGAGCATCACGTGACCAACCCGATTTTACGACCATTTTTTGTAGTGGTCACTAAGCGAATGCGACAATCATTAAGTAAACCCATTGTTTGCAATGAACGTGTTTTGTCAGAAACCAAAAGTAAACACTGGTTTCCAGCAAAAAAAGCCACATAATAAATCGCAGTAACATCACCATGGGATGCTGCAAATGGCTGTAAGTGGAAGCTAGTTGCTAAGTAGCCAAAACACAATCACATAAGTGTGGAGGGGGGGAGACAGCCAGCAAATGTTTGAATCTGGGTCATAAGTTCCTGTTTTGGGGGCCACTCAGGGGTGAAATTCGGCAGGTTCTGACAGGTTCTGGAGAACCGGTAATGGAAATTTTGAGTAGTTCAGAGAACCGGCAAATGCCACTCCTGGCTGGCCCCAGAGTGGGGTGGGAATGGAGATTTTGCAGTATCCTTCCCCTGCCATGCCAACCAAGCCACACCCACTAAGTCACACCACGCCCACCAAGCAATGCCTACAGAAGCAGTAGTAAAAAAACTTGAATTTCACCACTGGAGCCATTGTTACTTTGGTCATTAAGTGACTGGTTGCCAAGCAAGGACTGCACGAAGAGGATATGTCTGCATATATATGCACTGCAGGCAAAGTGCCATGGCAAGACAAGGCCCTACATGGAATCTACCATCAAAAGATAGATGAGTTGGCAGATGTTAGGATTTCCTTTTGGTGGCTGGAAAGGACTGGACTAAAAGGCAGCGCTATGACACAGATCATAGCAGCACAAGAACAGGCACGAAGTACCACAGCCGTAGAAAAAGGGATCTGCACATTAGACAGGGCCCAAGGTGCAGACTCTGCAGAGAGGTCTCAGAGACAGCCCAACACATAGTGTCAGGGTATAGGATGGAGGCAGGAACAGCATGTACTGAACACCACAGTCATGTGTTGCCATTGTGTATAGGGACATCTGTACAGTGTATGGTCTAGACCAGGGGTGTCAAACTCACATCATTATGGCAGCATCACATGATGTAGTGGGACTTTTTTCCCCTTCGCTAAACCAGGTGTCCGCATGGCCAGGGCGTGACATATCCGGCCTGTGGGCTGCAAGTTTGACAACTCTAATCTAGACTTTCCCAAGTCCAGTTGGGAAATTCCACAGAAAGTCATGAAGAATAATAAAGCTAAGATCCTGTGGGACGTTCAGATCTAGACAGACAGCCAGTTACCAACCAATCAAGCAGACATTGTGGTAGTAGACAAAGACTAGAAGTCAGTGGTGCCAAGTGACAGCAAAAACAGGAAGAAAAAGAAGTTGTAGATGTGCCAGGGTCTAAAATGCAAATTAGAAAGAATGTGGAAAGTAAAAGCCAAAGTAGTCTTGATGATGGTAGGACCACTTAGGGCTGTGATTCCTAAGCCAGGAGAGTGGCTCCCACAGATCCCAGGAACAGCATCAGAGCTTTCTGTCCAGAAATGTCTAGTGCTAGGAACAGCTAAAATCCTGTGCAGAATCCTCAAATTCCCTGGTAGAGGACATGGGATCAAGGAAGACACAGACCACCCAGAAAAAGAGAGGGGGGAGGGAGGGGGAGGGAGGGAGGGAGGGAGGGAGGGAGGGAGAGAGAGAGAGAGAATAGGATTTTATTAAAGTGTCTATTCATGATATGAGTGACAAATTGGTGAAGGGGATAAAAGCATTGAGCTACCTTTCAGCTGGGTTCTTGCTCTGGCTTAGGAATAAAAGCAGCTGGTGGACTTTGGGCCATTCACTCCCTGTCACCCATGGAAGGAGGCAACAGCAAATCAAGTCCCAAAAATCTTGCCAAGAAAAATGCTGGGACCCAATTCCTGGCACGTGGTTGCCAGGAGTCCAGTTAACAACCAGGAGAGGGGATGGGGAAAGGTACAAAAAGGTATATTTTGAAATTGCAAACTTGGAAAGAAAAAAATGTCTTTCTACCAGTATGTGTGTGTGCGTGTGTATGTGTGTGCGTGTGTAAAGACAAACTGGTAAGGGAAAGGAACGAACTGGACGTTCACATTGGAGGATAAATGAAGAAAGTCTGAAACAGGGTTACAACATGTAACACAGAGAGCTAGGTTATATCTACTACAGATTGGCTATCTTTGCAACAGTCAAGTCACATCCTTCACCTTTGAATCCAGGAATGTCGAATACTGCTCTTAAGATAAAATTTTGAATGGAAGTTCTGGAAATAATAAAATCAGCTTCGTTTCAGCGTAAAACACGAAGACGTGGCCAATATAGACATGGAGAATATGTATTGGGGAACAGGAGGAGGAATAAAAGTCATGGTGATGCAGTGGGTTAGAACTCAGTATTGCAGAGTAACTCTGCGCACTGCCAGCAGTTTGATCCCGACTGGCTCAAGGTTGATTCAGCCTTCCATCCATCCAAGTTTGGTAAAATGAGGACCTAGATTGTTGGGGAAAATAAGATGACTCTGTAAACTGCTTAGAGAGGGCTGTAAAGCTCTGTGGAGCAGTATATACTGTAAGTCTAAGTGCTATCACTATTGCTAATAAGAACAAACTAAGAAGGCCAAATCTGCTCATAGTGTGGAGGCAGAAAGACCATGTTCAAGAGGTGGTATTCAGCCAGTTCTGACAGGTTATGGAAAACCGATAGTGGAAATTTTGAGTAGTTCGGAGAACCGGCAAATAGGCTGCCTCCCAGCCTCCCAGCTGATCTTCTTTTGTTGCCCTGAACAGGAGAATGGAGCTGGAAAGCAGGTTAGTGGGGAGGACAAGGAATGGAGATTTTGCAGTAACCTTCTCCTGCCACGCCCAAAAAGCCATGCCCAAAGCAGGAAAACCCTGCTATATTCATTTAGGAGGTAAGGCAATAGCCTTGGTCCAGGCAGTCAAATAATCATTTTTCACATCATACAAAAACTCTTCCCAGCTGGTATCCTCAAGATGTGTTGATATCACAATACCCAGAAATTTCATCCCGTATGACTATTAATGGCTGGAAACTCTGGGATTTGTGATCCTAACTTATTCTGAGGATGCCAAAATGTAGATTTTTGCCATCAAGGCTGTATGGAGTTAGAAGTCACCCTGTTGACAAAGGTATCCTGAATTATAATGACCATGTAAGTAGCTTGTTGCATACGTATCAGATGTATATATTTTTACAGGGAACACAAAAACATAGAAAATGAAAATACTTACCTATTTTATATTGTTAGAGATTAAAAAGAGAAACACAAATGCAAAGGTGTGTGTGTGTGTGTGTATGCATACACACACCCACACACCCACATGCATACACACAGAGAGAGAAATTGCATCATCATTTAAAAATGCATTACTTTCACAAAATTGGTGGAATCCGGTTATTAATTGCAGTCTCCTCCTCTGTATCATGACCAATATTAGCAATTTCAAGTTTGACATCAATTAGCCAGTTGCTTTTACCCTTATAGACATATTTATAATGGAAAGGAGTGCATTTAGGCTTTAAGGTCCTGCCAACTAATCAATTTGATGAACTAATTGATAATGAATGTTAATTGACAACTAACAGCAGTCAATTAATTGCATTTCAGATGCAGCTCCAGGAAGCTGAGCTGAACATTATTTCACCTCAAGCTACTCAAATAATAGCACGCAATGACTTTGAACAGACATCTGAGGTCAACATGAGCATCCTTCCCTATTTATTATTGCAAGATCACAGCAGATGAGTTGATGAAAACAGGGATGGGTGGCCAAGTTCAAGTTGTAAGGACATTTCAAGAGGGTGGTCATTTAACGGAACCCATGGCCAGGGATAATGAAAGCTTGGCCATCCCTTTCCTTAAGTCAAGAAAGTTTTTCCCAAATTGAATGGAAAGATGCAGGGCCCCCATCAAAGAGAGAATTTCACTTGGGGAAAGTTTGGTTTGAATACACACCAGAGAAGTCTTCTTCTCCCTGTGGTGGTTTCCATGCAGCTTCTGTTTGAAGGAAACACTCAGAAATGGATGCCATTAGTAATCCCGTGTTTTTTTTTTCCATAAAAAGCTAGTCAGTTGCACTAACCACAGCTATGCTCCTCAGATTCTGAAATTACAGCAAATTGTATATTTAGAGTTGCTTAGTTGGTTTTCAGGGGTCCTTGGTGCTTTCTGAGCTTGGTTGTTTTCTTGCAGACATTTAATTAACCAAAGTAGGTAATATCTTTGGTGATAGTAAGGAGTGGGGTATGCTTCCAATTTATATTCTAGTGTCTTGTCCTGTCTGTGTTGGTGAGACTAGACTTAAAGGTTTTTTACTGTTACCTTGTTTGATAGTTCCATGATTGGGTATTGTTTATTTCTTGATTGTTGGCCTGATGTTAATCTTGGTACTAATTTATGTTCATTTGAGTGTTGATTGCAGGCAGAAAGGAAGAAGAGAAGAACTGTTCTGACCTAGGCTTCCCCAGCACCACGAAGCCTAGTCCTCATCCCGATAAACTCCTTTTATTTAATTTACAGTGAATTCCTCTCCAGCAAAGTCCCAGCCCACAGTCTTTCAAGATAGTTCACAATTACCGACCTTTATCAGGCTTGGAGAGAGGCCAGGTTGATATCTTTCAGATGTCACAATACTTGGCAAGAATGCAGGAATGAACTAATTGTTTCCTGCAAACACCCCTCCCCTTTCTCTCTCTTTTATTTTCTATGGAAGGGGCCAATCACCATCCACCTGTGGCCTTACTCCCAAGTTGACTCTTGTTCCTTAGCTGTTCCCTTCATCTGGCAATTCTGAGCATGCGCACACTAGGAGCAGGCACTGCCTCACTGATGTCTGACTCTGAAGGCAGCTGATAACTGTCAGACGGTCCTGGCCCCATCTCTGCCTCTGACGGAGAGCACTTATCAGAGCCTTCCCCAGACTCCAGGACTGGCCCATGTTCTTCCCCAAACTCCCCTCCTCACTATCCGAATTTGCTGCCAACTCTGCTGGCCGCTGGTGGGCCACAACAAGAACCTCCAAGAACAAACCCCCAACAACACTGATAGAGCATATAGAGAATATAAATTGAGATTTGCAAGAAAGCAATCAAGCTCAGAGAGCACCAAGGACCCTTCATTTCGACCGTGAGCTACAAATATTCTTCTTTATTGGTTAGTTGGGTTTTTTTGTAGATAATCTTGTTTATCAGCACTGATGATGTTACCTAGTTGTGTAATAAAATGTCTGCAAGAAAAGAGCAAAGCTCAGAGAGCAAGAGGGGCCCTCCAGTTTCATACATTTATAACATTGCCCTATTGGCCAACACCCTCTTGAAGTAGTATACAATTCACAACTTTGGATTGTCAATGATCTAGGCATTAAGACACCACCCCAAATAAAGCACAGGGTACGTTTACATTTTAAGCCATAATTCCTCAATTTTGTTTTATCAAGCCCACAATTAACTGAGATCACACAACATATATTTCCACCCCAAACCACCCCAACGTGGCTGTTGAAGTGATGTCCCGTTGTCTGGAAGCCGTGCGGGTCTGGATGGGTGACAACAGGCTCAGGCTCAACCCCTCCAAGACAGAGTGGCTGTGGCTTCCGGCACCCCGGTACAACCAGCACATTCCATCGCTGGCCATCGGGGATGAACAATTAGCCCCGGTGGAACGGGCACGCAATTTGGGCGTCCTCCTTGATGCCCGGCTGGCTATGGAAGATCATGTGGCAGCCGTGGCGAGGGGGACGTTCCACCAGGTTCGCCTGGTGCGCCAATTGCGACCCCTTTTGGACCGGGAGGCCTTGCACACAGTCACTCACGCGCTGGTGACGTCTCGCCTGGACTACTGTAATGCTCTCTACATGGGGCTCCCCTTGAGGTGCACCCAGAGGCTGCAGTTGGTCCAGAATGCAGCCGCGCGGGTAATTATGGGGAGATCGAGGTTCTCCCATATAACACCGCTCCTGCGTGAGCTGCACTGGCTTCCTGTGGCCTACCGGGTGCGCTTCAAGGTGTTAGTTACCATCTTCAAAGCGCTCCATGGCATAGGGCCTAGTTACCTGCGGGATCGTGTCCTGCCCCATACATCCCTGCGGCCCATTCGCTCACACAGAGAGGGTCTCCTCTGGGTGCCGTCCTCTAGAGATTGTCAGAGGGCGGTGCCCAGGAGTAGGTCCTTCTCTGTGGTGGGCCCTACCCTTTGGAACGACCTCCCCCCAGACATTAGAACAACAACCGATCTCCGCTCCTTCCGCAGTAAACCGTAGAGAGTGTAGAGAGGTTGTAGAGAGTGTGGTGGCTTCTCAGTTTCCACGACATCTGGAGGAGAATGATTATCTAGACCCGCGCCAGTCCGGCTTTCGCACTGGGCACAGCACAGAGACGGCCTTGGTCGCGTTCGTAGATGATCTCTGGAGGGCCAGAGATAGGGGTTGTTCCTCTATCCTGGTCCTATTAGACCTCTCGGCAGCTTTTGATACCATCGACCTGTTGCACCGACTGGAGGGGTTGGGGGTCCGGGGCACCTTTTTGCTGTGGTTCGGCTCCTACCTCTCCGGCCAGATGCAACGTGTGTTGGCAGGGGAGCAGAGGTCGACCCTAAGCCCCCTTACTTGTGGGGTGCCACAGGGGTCGGTCCTCTCGCCACTTCTGTTCAACACATACATGAAGCCGCTGGGTGAGATCATCCGTGGTTTCGGGGTGGGATATCATCTGTACGCTGATGATACTCAGCTGTACATTTCTACCCCGAACCACCCCAACGAGGCCGTCGAAGTGATGTCCCGATGTGTGGAAGCCGTACGGGTCTGGATGGATGACAACCGACTCAGGCTCAACCCTTCCAAGACGGAGTGGCTGTGGGTTCCGGCTCCCCGGTTCAACCAGATAATTCCATCTCTGGCCAGTGGGGGCATTCAACTCGCCCCCGTGGAGCGGGCGCGCAATTTGGGCGTCCTCCTGGATGCCAGGCTGTCCATGGATGAACATGTGACAGCCGTGGCCAGGGGGGCGTTCCACCAGGTTTGCCTGGTGCGCCAATTGCGCCCCCTATTGGACCGGGACGCCCTACGCACAGTCACCCATGCGCTGGTGACGTCTCGCCTGGACTACTGTAACGCTCTCTACATGGGGCTTCCCTTGAAATGCACTTGGAGACTGCAGTTGGTCCAGAATGCGGCCGCGCGGGTGATTATGGGGAGTACTAAGTACTCCCATGTGACACCTCTCCTGCGCGAGCTGCACTGGCTTCCTGTGGTCTATCGAGTGCGTTTCAAGGTCTTGATTACGATCTTTAAAGCGCTCCATGGCTCAAGACCTAGTTACCTGCGGGATCGTATTCTGCCCCATACATCCCTACGACCCATCCGCTCGCACAGAGAGGGACTTCTCCAGGTGCCGTCCACCAGACAGTGCCATGGGGCGGCGCCTAGGAGCAGAGCCTTCTCTGTGGCGGGCCCAGCCCTGTGGAATGACCTCCCCCCAGATATTAGGACCACTACTGACCTCCGCTCCTTCCGTGTCAAGCTCAAGACCCACCTTTTCCAAATAGCTGGCCTGGCTCAACCATAACTTCGCAACGCTCCTGATGGGTTTTTTAATTTAGTAATTTTATTTAAGGGGATTTTAAATTGTGCTTTTAATTGTCTTTCACTTATAAGTCAACTCTAATCCATGCACATATGTATATGTCTCTGTTCCTTTTGTATATATGTTTGTCTTATGTGTATTTTTATCCGTTTTGATTGTACGCCGCCCCGAGTCCTTCGGGAGAGGGTTGCGGCTAATCAAATAAAATTATTATTATTACTATTATTAACTGAAGACCCACCTGTTTCGGCTAGCCGACCTGGCATAACTCGACAACTTATCCACCCCTAGGTCATTTTTAATTGTTAATTTTAGTTTTTAAACTATTAATGTTATTGAGGTTTTAACCTTTTTCAGTGTTGTAATTATTTATTTATTTTTTACCTCCTCTGTATGACACCGTGTTGACTGTTGCTTGTGTACGTCGCCCCGAGTCCCTGTGGGGAGAGGGGGCGACTAATAAGTTTAAATAAATAAATAAAATAAAATAAAAAATATCAAGCTAAAATACAACCTATTTCAATATACTGTATTTTAGTGTGATGCGTATTGTGCTTGCATTCAGGTTCTAATTTCAGAACCTGATTTATCAGTTGCAAAGAAATTATGATTTGCACTTACACTCAGATCCACGCATAATGTTGAATCATAGAACATCTGGTGATTTTGAAACTAATAGGAGAATAAATGCACTCATCGCAGAACACAAGAACGCAGTCAGAAAAAAAGAGAAAAAAAACTTCCTCCCTTTTCCAACACCTTAAAGCAACAGGACATGAAATTGATTTTGAAGGAACCAAATTAATCTCCAAAACTGAACACTTCAACAAGAGAATAATTATGGAAGCTATTGAAATAGAGAAACACCCCTACAACATGAATGAACGTGATGATACCTCCCACCTACCAGACATCTGGAAACCAGCCCTAGTCAACAAACGAGCCCCACCCACCCACCCAGGTTGTTAGAACACAAAACAACAACGGACACACAGCCAGCACCTCAGCCGCACAGGATGATACGAAACAGCTGACCAATCTACAAACATCAACTCCATCTACCAATCAGGATGCAACTACACAGCCAATCAACCCACTTACAGCAACAAAGCCAGCACTCCGCACACACACACACCAAGATTTATAAAGAGACGGCAGCTCCGACCACGCTTTACTTGCACAAGCACGGAGCTGAAAACACCAGCCTGAAGAGGGTGAGTGGGACCTCGCCAAAACGTTGCCAAGACAATCTCAATCTTACACAGGAAAAGACCCGAATACAACAACACCAGCATACCTACACCCGTGAAAATTTCTAATATAGATCTATTTCAAGCTATTTAGCTCTCATCAGCTAGACATACCCTTTGATTTGATAAGGAGGAGAGCCTGTAGCTTAGTGGCTAAGACTCCTGCCTAATATGTAATACAGCCCAGGTTCAAATCCCAGTAAGGGTACCAGGGGTTGTAACACAAATACATACCTATTTCCCTGGCTCAACTGATAAGGAAGAGAGCCCGTGGCTTAGTGGCTAAGACTCCTGCCTAAGATATATACAGCCCGGGTTCAAATCCCAGTAAGGGTATGGCTAGCTGATGAGAGCTAATTAGCTCGAAATAGATCTATACTAGTCTCCCTTTATTTATTTATCAGTACAAATACAACACAAATATAAAAAGGCAACATTAAAAATAAAAATATGGTTTTCTGCCTGCATGGTCTTTGTGATAAGCCGAAGGACAGAAAGAGGGAGTAGTGACCTTCCTCCCATATTTAGTCATACCAGGGGTTGTAACACAAATACATACCTATTTCCCTGGCTCAACTGATAAGGAAGAGAACCCGTGGCTTAGTGGTTAAGACTCCTGCCTAAGATATATACAGCCCGGGTTCTAATCCCAGTAAGGGTATGGCTAGCTGATGAGAGCTAATTAGCTCGAAATAGATCTATCCTAGTCTCCCTTTATTTATTTATCAGTACAATTACAACACAAATATAAAAAGGCAACAGTAAAAATAAAAATATGGTTTTCTGCCTGGATGGTCTTTGTGATAAGCCGAAGGACAGAAAGAGGGAGTAGTGACCTTCCTCCCATATTTAGTCATACCAGGGGTTGTAACACAAATACATACCTATTTCCCTGGCTCAACAGATAAGGAAGAGAACCCGTGGCTTAGTGGTTAAGACTCCTGCCTAAGATATATACAGCCCGGGTTCTAATCCCAGTAAGGGTATGGCTAGCTGATGAGAGCTAGTTAGCTCGAAATAGATCTATCCTAGTCTCCCTTTATTTATTTATCAGTACAATTACAACACAAATATAAAAAGGCAACAGTAAAAATAAAAATATGGTTTTCTGCCTGCATGGTCTTTGTGATAAGCCGAAGGACAGAAAGAGGGAGTAGTGACCTTCCTCCCATATTTAGTCATACCAGGGGTTGTAACACAAATACATACATACATACATACGTACGTACGTACGTACGTACGTATATGTGTATGTATGTATGTATGTATATATATATATATATATATATATATATATATATATATATATATATATATATATATATATATATATATATATATATATAATCTGTCAGTTGATCAGAAAATTATAGTTTCTCAGCTAATTTTCTTAATGAGATTTCACACTTGAATGACAACAGAATGGATCAGATCCAAATTTAGAAAAATTTAATGAGAACTTGCACTGCAAACATTTATTGGGCAGCAAATATAGTGAACTGGTCTTCCAGGAAAAAATATATACTCATATGCAGGTATTAAATATGTCCTATGAAAATGCATTAATGCAAGATGCTGTCAGTCACTTGTTTTTTTATGCACAAAGGAAACTGCCCTAAAAATATTTAAATAATAAACCAAGTTCCCAATTTTATCATCTTTCCTTCAAGAAATTCATTGTGGTGCACACACTTTTTTTAACTTCTAATCATAACAGCAATTCATAAAACTGAGTTAGTGAATGTCCAGAAGACCATTTGTGATATTTCTAATATTTTGTACTATTTATTGTATTCTAGTAGTTCTACCTCTTGTCCACATACTTTACCAAGGATAATAAAAGCTCATATCATTTCTACAGCTTTTAAATAAAGAAACACCTGCAGCACATTGTATTTTGCTGCTGACATGAATTTTCCATTTGTTTCCTTCCTGACTTGGTTGAAACTTCCATTAATATCTCAGCTATTTGGGGAAAATAGCAATCCCAGAATCAACACCACTAAATGGTGTGGCCTCACCAAATTCAGTATGTCCTTCTATCAGTTTATACACTTCGTGCAAAAGGCGGTTCACTCCAGTTTTTAAAGCGAAATGTAGAATTAGGATGAAAGTGTTAAAAAGACATTTTTTGAAATTTGGGAGAATGCCCCGATTACACATATCTACTAAAGTTCAGTGAGCTTCCTTCTACTCACTCCCACATTCCCCTAACCCACACATTAATGGCCGTCTTTGCAAAGCCATTAATGCATTAAATGTCTTGAAATGGGAAACCACCGCAGTGAAGAATGTGCAGTGAGTTAGGACTACTTTGTCAAGTTGCAAACATCATCAGAGACAAAATTAATGGAATGATTTGAAAATGACAGAAAGTTGGCGAGTGTCCTTTTAATATTGGATCATGCCACTGCTAATATATCCAAATTAATTAACACAAAGTGAATCTGATTTATCAAACTACCACGCAGCACTCCATTAGTGCCTGAGCAGTGATATCAGTTGGATAATATTTTCTTTTAAAGATGAAATTCACATACAAATGCTACTCAGATTGGGACAGCAAGCATGTCCACAAATAATGAGAGTCATACATTCTAAACCTTATGTGTCCAGGAATCTTCCTTCCTTCACTATTCCATCCTTTCCAAAGCATTTTTTTCCTAGACTCAAAGGTGTCTTATGTGCCCAATTGCCTGGTGCTGCCAAGGACATGTGTTCATCCCTGCCTTAAAAATGGTGCCTCTGTGCATAGATGGCTGGAGTGAACCTTGTTTTATAGAGAAGCTTTTCCTGGGTTGTTCTTGCCCATTTAATGCCATGTCTGAAGTCGTTTGTTGTTGTTTTTTCTGCTGTGACACAGATTACTGCCAGGAGTCTCTGCGACTCTTAACTCTTTTTATGGACCAAATGTTTTGGGTCATCCCTAATGACAAAAACGCCTTGGACAGGATATGGCTTAGCAAAGTAGCCTGCCACTACAGTCATTTACTCTTCGGTCTATTGCTTAGGCTGTTATTGCCATCCAATCTTTCCATTTGTTTATTAAAGCAGCACTAATCAAAGAGAATGCCCCAGGGCTGCCCAGGCCTCATGGAGTTTTAGGGACAAAGCCTAGAGCTGCCTTCATTTTGAGACTAGGACACAACAGGGAAAAAAAACCAGCCTCTCGACACATGGTGAGGCTCCTGGTCCATTGATGCATAGATGAGATGCGTAGATGGGATGTGTAGATTAGCAAGGGGTTTTGCGCACCAAAGCTCCATGAAGATGAACATTTTGGAAGAGCAATGGGAACAACTTTCTCCTTAATGCTCCAGCGAGGCACACTTCATCCAGCATGGGCCATTTGATATGGATAAAAGTACATTCGAGAGAGAAGGAAGGAGGGAGGGAGGGAGAAAGGGAGGGAGGGAGAAAGAGAGAGGGAGAGGGAGGGAGAGAGAGGGGAGGGAGGGAGAGAGAGAGAGACAATGAATCAGATTGAACTTGATTCCTAAAAGTCTGGAAGTTGAGTCATGGTAATTGGACTTCTTTTCTTTTTTGTTTGAAACATTTCACTGCTTATCCGAGTAGTTTGTTCGGTCTTGAACTCCCAGACAACTCTGCCTGGATGACTGAGAATCGGCTTATTCATTGACATATTGATTGATTAGGCATGGTGGCCCAGTGGTTAGAATGTAGTACTGCAGGCTATTTCTGCTGATTGCTGTCTGCCAGCAGTTCAGCAGTTCGATTCTCACCGACTCAAGGTTGACTCAGTCTTCCATCCTTCTGAGGTCGCTAAAATGAGGACCCATATTGTTGTTGGGGGCAATAGGCTGACTTTGTAAACCACTTAGAGAAGGCTGTGAAGCACTGTGAAGCAGTATACAAGTCTAAGTGCTATTGCTATTACTATTGATTCCTAAAAGTAACCATTTGCCCCATCTCAAACAATTCCATCGAGTTCCAGAATGGAGGTCTCAGGATTCCAAATTGTTTGGCAGGAAGGAAGTGAAGGAGGGGAAATGGGAAGTTATGGACCATGTGACGAATTCCAAATGCTTTGGATCGCATTTGCGACCAGATCAAGCTGATCTGGTCAATAGTTGATTGTAAAGGAAACTGTAGTGCAAAACACCTGAACTGGATAGAAGGCTGGTTATTCCTTATACTGCCCATCATTAAAACTGCAATTCCAACCCCCATGATCTCCAGTGTCGCAGATGGTATGGAGCAGGGATGCCAAACTCAAGGAATGGGGCCTCCTTGGAAATAGTGAAGGACTGTAGTGCCTCTGCCAGTAAAGAAAGAGCTTGGGAGGGCTATGCATGGCCTTCCTTGACTTTGTTTTCAGCTGCGATGACCTCCTGCAGCCCTCTGCTAGTAAAAATGAAGGTCCATGCATGGCCCTCCCAAGCCCCGTTTTCACTGACAGAGGGCTGCAGGAGGATCTGCCCAACTTCACCCAGGCCACCACAGATGCCCCCAACACAAGTGACATCAAGATGGCCAAGCCACCCCAGCCATGCCCAGCCAGCCCCCCTGAGGTCAAACACTGATGCAGCCCTAAATGAAATTGAGTTTGACACCCCTGGTATGGAGGAACCCTATTACAAGCATCTCTAACCTGAAGTAAGCTAAGCAAATTAAGCACACCAAGAAGAAGCTGTTACTTTGATTCATTTAGGATTATCCCAAAGATGCTTTTTCAAGAGGCAGCTGGACTTTCGGAAAGTCCAGCTGGCTCTTGAAAAAGCACCCTTGGGACAACCATGACCTGGATGACTGAGCATCTCCATAGACATTTAGGATTCTTTGAATGAAAATGCTTATGGTATCTTTCTTCAAACTTTTTAAAGAAAAGCTGTAAAAGTTTGCCAGGTATGGGAGTTTGGGGGCTCTCCCAGTTATTAAACAGAAAGAAATCAAATATGAAACATGCCTGCGTGTGTTATTATCTTAGTTCCTCTGTGCTTAGAACTGGCAAAGAAATGAAGTTCCCACAAATGTTTTTTTTTAAAGAATAATAGGCATTTGTTTATTTGCCATTATATATTTGTAGTTGTTGAGCACCGCTTGTAGTCCATTAAATGTGCCAAGTTGTGCATCTATCTACAATGTCATAAAAATGAAATAAGCTTATTTTAAGTTTCCTTCTCTACTGCTGGAGGTGCTACATAAAAACGCTGAACCTCTGTTAAACGTTTAAACAGGGTGTCCAAGTTTTCTTATCTGCATATTTCTATGACTTTATTTTGTACTTGTTTCTCAGCCATAGAAGGAACTACATTCTGGCAGCACTGTACTAATAACTTTTCAACATAGTCTCCTCTTATCTTCGAATTTCCTGCTTTTACAAGTTATAAATTGTGTTTGCTTCCTGTCATGATCCAAATTTTATTCTGCTGACAGCATTACTATAAATATGTATCTTTCTCGATTCTTCAATTTCACAATGCCAAAACCAGACTTGGAACACTGAGAAATTTATTTGATTATAAGGTGCAGATTTCTACCCTTCATAGTAATGACAATAAACTTAAAAACAAGCAGCACTGGTTGGTGATATCTTAAGACTAAGTCCAGATTACTATGTGATATGTCATTCTTTACCTTTTCCTCTTAAGTTTAGGAGAATAAGTCAGGACAACCCCTCTCCCCCATCTGGGTTAATTTATATAATTTTACAGAATGTGTAATATCTTCCAATAGGAAGAGGTTGTGTTTTTAGCATAGAATATTGAATATTCTACAATAAAATGCATCTGCAAGCAAGGATAAACAACCGTTAAACTCCCAGATGTTGAGGAAGGATAATTATCCAGTTTAGCTTGTATTTGACTATTTCACATACTCTTCTCCGCAGTTTGATTACTGTGGTCCCAACACTCCAAGGTAAATGTGAGTTAATTTTTTTCCCTATTACTTCTTGGCTAATTTGGGGGCTTAGACATACTCTTCTCTATTCTACAGGCAGGAAATTATTTTTGTATTGTATTGTATTGCATTTTTATATCATTTTATTTTTATTCTGCCTTTATTATTTTTACAAATAACTCAAGGCAGCAAACCATACCTAATTCTCCTTCCACCCTCTATTTTCCCAACAACAACCACCCTGTGAGATGGATTGGGTTGACAGAGAGTGACTGGCCCGAGGTCAGCCAGGATTCGAACTCACGGATTCCCAATTTCTAGTCTGATACCTTAACCACCAGACCAAACTGGTCCTCATTTTTAATGGTAAGGAATTCCCCCACAAAGAGAAGGAATTAAATGGATGGTTGGTGATGGGGAGGTCTGTGGAAACGTGGCCCTGTCTTGTTTTCAGCTGACAGAGAGAGAGAGAGATTTTTCTGGGGCCTTAACCTCATTATAGGATGCTTACGTGGAAAGAGACACCACCACAGAGCTTGTGGTAGTCTTGGTTTCACTTCTACCATGGTTAGAAGTGCTGATTGCAAATACTGTTGCAACCTAACACTTTAAGCTCAAGGACGCTACCTGAATAGTATTTATAGAACTCAATGCCCTTAAAACTAGATGAACATCTTTCCTCCTGTGCACCAGGATTATGCATTACTAAGTATGTGACACTGGTCCATTTAAATAAAGCTGCTGGGTCAAATTGCAAAGAATTAATTGCCAAAGAGGCTTCCTGCCTCTAAATCTCATTGAGGGCAAGCTGCCAGAGGAGGGTGCTCTGTTGTTAGCCAAAAAAATCCTTCCAAGTAGAATAGATGGAACAAAAAGGATCCCTCTTCACCTTTTGTGAAACATGCCCCCCATTCTGTCAAATCCCTGATCTTTGACAATTGCCAGACAATGATCTATCTCAACGATTCCTCAAGTGTTGGTTCAGACTTTCTGCTCTTCATATGTCTATGCTGTTATTTTGCAGTTGTTCAAAAGATGCACTTCTACAGTATAAAGTAGACAGAATTATCTGAGCCACGAGTAATGGTTTTAAATTTTCTCAACTCCATCACCAGGACCAGAAAAAGGCTAACAGCTCCATTATCTGTGGTTTTATCAACATCTAGGTCCCACTCTTGAGAAGGACAAGCAAAGCTTTGAGTATAATAACTGTTGCTGGTCTTTGACCGTAATAAAGATATCTTTGCCTTTGAGTCTAAGAAAAGCATCCTCTAAGAGCAACTGCTCAATACTTTAACTTTTCTAAAGTTGAAAGGACTAAAATAACTGTTTCTTTTTTAAAAAAAGCAAGTTTAGAAGTAGCAACTGAGTTAGCAATAAAGGGGATAGGAGAGAAGGAGAGCTGATGCTCTTGTGGGAGAACCAAAACTGAAGTTCAGCTCTAAGTTCAAGATCCTGAGTAATGTGTTCAGCTTAATCCACTGATGGGAGCCACAGGAGGCAAATTCCACCAGCAGATCAGTTGATAATGCCTTCAAGTAAGATGTGTTTGTTGAACTGGGAAACTGGCCACCCACTGTAGTCATCATTAACACACACACACACACACACACACATCATTCTCTGCTATTGCTTGGATTTGCTTTGAATAGAAATCAGATCCCACAACTAGCTGGATATTTAGTGTGTAAATTGAAATGAATTTGCTTTTTATCATCATTATGAATCTCATCCACCACTGTGGGAGCTATGTATCTTCCTTGGCAATCATACATCTGACACAGAGAAGAAAGGAAGGAGATGACTTGAGCACAGCTGTGGAAAACTCAGGCCAAATCTTGACGGATTACATCAAATGCCACACTGATGCCGCTGGGAAATCCACTAAGACACAATGATCTGGTTTCCCCCAAAATTACATTTGAGGGGTACACAAGCCTCAGTTTTTGCATGTCACTGATAAAACTCATCCATTGTGAGAAGATGGAAGCCATCTGCTATAGTGTATTTCATAACATCCTAACTAGCAATATTTGTACATGTGCAAAAAAGTATATCTTAGTGCCTGGTGTAAGTCTTCTACCATACAATTTTGCTAGGTGACTAGGGCATTTAGGTTTTACACGATGTAGGGCATGGTAATTTTGAAAACTGCAAACCTAATGTCACAGATCACTATATGACATTAGATGCTAATTGTCACAAACATGTCACTTTGCTATTTTAGTAGCATTATGTAATGGATAAGGATGAGTATTTTTGAGTATAAACAGCAATGGGAAAACGGGATCCATTCCTATGCATGTATATGAATCACCTATTCTATGAATGTGTTTGAATCATATATCTGATAATAATCAATAATAATAATAATAATTTCCAGTATATTACCTTGAGGTTTCTTCTAATTAAAAGGAAATGAGTGAGGAGAACCTCAATGATGGACTTCAAAAACACATTTATTTCACAGGTACTCTGTTTTGATAGCAACCAGTATAAATGTGGTAAATATAGTTAAATCCCCTGAAATAACGTATCACTGTCGATGATGGATATTAACCTTGGTAAAGATTATACTGTGTTTTCCCAAAAATAACACAGGGTCTTATTTTCTTTTGACCCCTGAAATAAGCACAGGACCTTATTTTTGGGGAGGTCTTATTATTTTTGAGGTGCAGGAGGCGGCGAATGTGGTCACCTCATGGCTGCTGCTGTGTTGCAATATTTTCAGGGAGGGCTTATTTTGGGGGGAGGGCTTATTTTAGCGCATGCACTCAAAATCGCGATTGAGTTTATTATCTGGGGAGGTCTTATTTTCAGAGAAACAGGCTACGCATTTTGAAAAATGGAGGAACTTACTTCTCTTCTCTGATTTTGGGGAGCCACAATTCCCATATTGTGTGACCATCTGATAGACAATTGCTTCTGTCCCTATCATAAAAGAAGGGAAACCTTTTTGTCAGGGTACTTTCAATTTTCAGTACGAGTGCTTTATCTACAAGGAATTATTGCAGATTAAAAATTCCTGATATCTGATTAACTAAGTATTTCATGCCCACGGAGGTTGTTTGATTTCAAATCTATGTTGCAGATGCAGAAGCTAAAGTGCTTAAAAGTGAACGTAAATCCTTGCAAAATCCTTGAATCAGGGTCAAGTATAAATTTTGCTTTACTTATCTCCCTAGTACTGCATGTACTCAAATGCAAAAGTCATTGCGCTAGAGAAAATATTACAAAATCACAGAGACTATTATTCTTTGGTAGATTGCCTGATTGTTCCATTGAGTTTTGGAGGCTGTTCTCTTCCTCAGGGTTGTTTAAGAATCAAGCATTTTTTCCCAACATTTCCAACCATCGTATCCTTCTGGAACAGCTTTGGGAGTTGGGAGTGAGGAGCTTTGTGCTATCCTCATTCACTTCCTTCACTCTCAGTCAGTGTTAATAGGAGGCAAGAGATCCAGCCCTCGCCCACTGCTTTGTGGGGGGGTCCTCCGTCACCATGGACTGAGATATCATCAATATGCTGATGATACTAATAGCCAAATCTGGCCCTAGGTTCTGCCTCAGTTTACCTTCCCAATAAGCAAGTTGGAAGATCCTTTAAAAGAGATTTATTAGAGTGTCCTGATAAAGTGGGATCTCCTTATGAAAAGGAGACCCTCAAGATCCATCTTACAGTCCTTTTTATAGTCAATACAATCACAGAAAAATAAAAGAGGAAAGTTGGTTGGATAAGATAAAAGTAACCTCCTCTTTGCACAGTAAATCATCCACTAAGCTTATTTGAAGTTAGATAACCAGATGTCAGTTGACAATACGAAACTTTTTCTTATCAAAAGATAGTCTCCAGACATTTCAGCCCATGGTGAGTTAGATGATGCCATGACCTCCCTCTCATAGTGACTGGAGGATGTTGAGATCTGGATGGGGAGCAACAGGTTGAAACTGAACCGTGGCAAGACTGAGTTGCTCTGGGTTTGGGGTTCTTCGGTCCATGGAGAATGGCCAACTTTGTTCTTGTTTCTTGGGCAATTTATTGACCCAATGTGTAATCTGGCAATTCTCCTTGATTCGTGACTCCTGCTCAAAGAGCAGGTGGCAGTCATGGCCAGGAAAGCCTTTGCGCAACTGTGATCTGTGTGTCAGTTACACCCTTTCCTGGACCAGCCATCCCTACTCATGGTCACTCATGCCCTAGTCACCTCCTGTCTTGACTATTGCAAAATGTTCTACATGGGGCTGCCCTTGAAAAGCATATGGAAGCTCCAATTGGTGCAAAATGTAGCAGTCTGCATGGTTTTTTATTTGGTGTGTGTACATGTCACCTCAGTTGCAGGAGCTACATTGGTTGCCAATTTGCTTCTGGGTGCAATTCAAGGTGCTAGTTGTCACCTTTAAAACCTTTCATGATTTGGGACCAATTATCTGAGGGACCGTTTCTTGCTGGTCACATCTACAGTACCTGAATCACTAGAGCAGGGAGGCCAGGAATGTTGTGGGTCCTGTCTCCTAAGGAGACACATCTGGCAGGACTCAGAAGAAGTGACTTCTCCATGATGGCTCCCTCCCTTTGGACTATCATCCCTCTGGAAATTAGACTGCCACCCCACCCTCTAACACTCTTTCAGAAGGTCATGAAAATGAGTTCTGCCAGAGGGCCTGGGAAACCCAGAGTGTGGTGGAGCCCATTAAATGGCTCGTTTGAGTGTGTATTATCACTGCGGGGAGGGGGGATTGTTATTATTTCATTTTTATTTCTTTTATATTGTGTTTTTATTTCCTCTAAGCTGCCTTGAGACATCATGAGAAAGTAGGCAGCGATACAAATAAGTGAATAGATAAATTATTAAACAAGTATTAACTTTTGGGAAGTGCAGCTTACTTCAACTGACACATAGAATGCTTTGACTGATGTAAGATTTAAATTAGGATGAGATATGGGAAATTTTGATAATGCTCATAGTGGAGAAATGGTTGGTGAAGATGGTGAGATTGCAGAGATGGCTGAGTTAATTTCATTGCAGAGAGAACAAATGATATCTACGTTTATTTTTTTATGAAAAACTCTTATAGTCTTTTTGCATAAAGTAGAAAAATGCACTCACAATTTTGATAATTAAGAAACAAAAATGAATAGAAAAGAGTGGTCTTTCTTCTGTAATCCTAGAGTAAAAGATAACTTTGTAATTGTACTTATACTTACTGCAAAGAAAATTGGGAGCTACTTCTTTCTATTTTTTCTTCTTTCTGTGCTTTTGTCCTTTCTTCTTTTCTCTCTTCTTTTTATTAGTTTTTAACCTGTTTGTAAAACTTTTGTAAAACTATTTTTTTAAAAAAAGATGAGGGTAGAAACAGAAGGTGGTTATATAGGTGCAGTTACAAGGGAGACAGATTACAAGAACTTTATCATTACAACATGTTTTTTTAAAAAAAAAACTATTGTGCTTGCTGAGACTTTCAGAAATAGACTGAAACTTTTTGCTGTATGCAAGTTCAGCAGCCTCTTACTCAATGGTACAAGTAGTCCAGTGATGGGTTTCAAAAATTTTTGAAACCTACTCTGTGGGTGTGGCCTGCTTTGTGGGAGTGGCTTGCCAGCCATGTGACCAGGTAGGAGGGCTTGCCGTCCATGTGACTGGATGGGAGTGCCAAGACGATGTAAATCGAAGTGAAGGGAGGACCGATCAGCAAGCGCAATGCAACAGCTGCTCAGGAACGAGAAGAATGTTGGCCGTTGGCACGACACTTTTAAATGGGTCGCCTCCAGCCCGCTCATTGATTGTCTAGACTCCAGCCAATCAGTGAGCGGCGGGCTGGGCTAGTTTAGTGTGGACGGGCGGGGGAGCAAGCGAGCTGTGATGGGACGGGCAGGGCGACTGAGCGATAGGGCCGGGGCAGGCATTCCGGAAGTTACTTCCAGGTCCACCAGTCGAACCTCCTCTCACCAGATCAGTAAATTTCACCAACCGGTTCTCCCGAGCCGATGCAAACCAGCAGAAGCCCACCACTGAAGTAGTCCTCAACGTACGACCACAATTGAGCTCAAAATTTTGATTGCTAAGAGAGTCATATGTTAAATGAGTTTTACTCCATTTTACAGACTTTCTTGCCACAGTTGTTAAGTGAATTACTACAGTTGTTTACCCCATTTTCCCAAAATATAAGACCTCCCTGGATAATAAGCCCAATAGGGCTTTTGAGCGCATGTGCTAAAATAAGCCCTCTCCCGAAAATAAGCCCTCTATGAAAATATTGCAACACAACAGCAACCATGAGATGACCACATTCACTGCCTCCTGCACATGAAAAATAATAAGACATCCCCAAAAATAAGGCCAAGTGCTTATTTCAGGGGACGAAAGAAAATAAGACCATGTCTTATTTTGAGGAAAACACGGTAAGTTAATAAGGGTGAGTTTTGCTTCCCCATTGACTTTGCTTGTCAGAAGGTCGCAAAACAGAGATGGCATTCAGCCAGTTCTGACAGAGTCGGGAGAACTGGTAGCAGAAATTTTGAGTAGTTCAGAGAACCGGCAAATAGGCTGGCCGCGCCCCTGCTTCCCCCCAGCTGATCTTCTTTTGTTGCCCTGAACAGGAGAACGGAGCTGGAAAGCAGGTGTGGGGGTGGGGAGGGAATGGGGATTTTGCAGTATCCTTCCCCTACCATGCCCACCAAGTCACACCCACCAAGCCATGGCGACAAAGCCACGTCCACAGAACTGATAGTAAAAAAAAATTTAATCCCACCACTGTCACAAAACATGATCCCGGAACACCACAGCTATCATAAATAGGAAGCGGTTGCCAAGCATCTGAATTATGATCATGTGACCATGGGGATTATGCAACAGTTGTAAGTGTGAAAAACAGTCATAAGTCCCTTTTTCCAGTGCTGTTGTAATTTCGAACAGTCATTAAACCAATGGTTATAAATCAAGGACTACCTACGTATATATTCACTGATCTCATTGAAAGCTTAATATCTGACTCATGAAATTTATATGCCGCCCCTATATGTAAAGACCTATGCAAAAAGTCTGCAGCATTCCCTTCCCTTCCCTCCCTCCCTTCACCCCACTATCGTTCCATCTATTCATCTCTAAAACATCTAAAGCCTTGCAATTCCCATTTATAATATTATGCCTTTGTTGATAAACTTTTTCTAGTAATTCCATTATCGCAAATCACAGGGTTGCCAAATATTCAAGGATCAGAAGATCACAAGTTGACAAGCCGCAGATGTACATAAGAGGTTTTAAATGACATACATTTATCCTCCTCATCATGTCTATTTCTCCCTCCCCTATCATTCCAAATACAAAAATTACCTATTTCACAAAGCCAGATTCCTTCCCCCCCCCCCCCCCCCTTGGCATTTTTATTCACAGAAGAATTGTTTTTCTTTTCTTTTTCTTTTAGGGAGACTTCTAAGAGGCTTCAGAAAAACTGTTTCTGTTTAAGAATAGACTTTATTCTTCTGAAATGCAGAGTGTAATTGGGATGTCTTTAAACAGGGTAGAAGTGGTAGGAAAACCAAAGGCTTGGCTTTTGTTATGCCTCCACTATAGGTTTATTTGAAACACAATAGCATCTTCAGACTATAATTATTGTCTTTGTTGTTTCATGGATTCAAACGATAATAGAAGCTGTTTGCAGAAACTTATACCCCCCCCCCCAATGTATCCTATGCAAAACAGAGATGTGGAGTCATGAACCATATCAAGGACTTGTGTGTGTGTGTGTGTTTGTGTGTGTGTGTGTGTGTGTGTTTAAATAAAATAGACAAAAAGTAGAGATAATTTTATGAAGAGCCAGCATGAAAAGCACAAGAATGCCACACGGTATCTGGGAGATTAAAAATAACATTTTCTTTGATCTTACCTTGTTAATCATCTACCTTGGCAGTGATTTCCTACTGCAGCATTTCTCTGTCTCCAGATGTATGAGACTACAGTTCCCACCCTCCCCAACCTGCAAAGGTTAATAGGGACCCAACATAAAAAAAGGAAGAATAATGACAAAGAGGAGAAACCAGATCTCTCCACCCTGTGCTTTATAAATTTGTTCTCCTTCCTACCTTTTCAGACAGGCGTCTCTGCAGTTCCATTTACAGATGGACCAACAGCTGGGATCGTACAGCTGTCTATATCTACTGCACAGGTGTTACAGGCTGCTTTTGCCAGCTAGACAACCAGTGAGTAGATTGTGTGAGTTTCCCTCTTCACCCCACCCCACCCCACAGCTTTTCCCCCAACCTCCAGGGCACCTAGTTATTGTCAGAAAGAAGGTGGCCCTTACAACGTTAATTGATAGGTTCGCTCTGTTTCACTACCTTGCTGTTTGACTTCACCCTCCGAGGTGTAAAGAAAGGCAGATGTGATCCGTGGCAGGATTTCAATATGTGTTTCTTTCACTTTCACCCCTTCCCTCCATCACCCCCAGTGCTTAAGGTACACATGAGTAATTCCAGAAAGCCTGGGTTTTCTGTGTCTAAGAATACAATGTTGGAATTGAAAAAAAGAGGGCCTTCGAAGACAGAGGGAGATTGTAACAACAGTTTTGTCTGAAATCCAAGGATCCGTAGTGTTCTAGGAACGACATGCAAGTCAGTGGTAGGATTCAATTTTTTTTACTGCCGGTTCTGTGGGTGTGGCTTGGTGGGTGTGACTTGGTGGGCGTGGCAGGGGACGGTTACTGCAAAATCCCCATTCTCTCCCAATCAGCTGAGACTCAGGAGGCAGAGAATAGAGGGGCCAGTCTAGTGGTGGGATACGACTGGTACGCCCCGCTACCTGATGCCTGCTGGGAGCACCAGATACCATTCCAGTACGGTGCTCCTGAGGGCCCACCCGCCTGCCCTCCTTACCTATATTTGAGCTGATCAGGGCTTACACACACGTGCACGGAGTGTATGGTGCTCACGAGACGCTCCGCCGAGCAGCTGGAGTGTCGTGGGTGGTAAGTATGCACGTGTGCACTGCATGCATGCTTCACACGTGCATGTGGTGGACACCCAGCCCCATTACCCCATACTGGTGGCAACGGGATCCGGAATGCACCACTGGGCCAGTCAGATGTGGTATTTATCAGTTCTCTGAACTACTCAAAATTTCTCTACCACTTCTCCAGAACTGGTCAGAACCTGCTGAATTTCATCTCTGATACAGGTAGAACTTGCAACCATTCATTTCATGATCATTCAACATTACAATGGCACTGAAAAAAGTGACTTATGACTGGTTTTCACACTTACAACCATTGTAGCATCCCTATGGTCACGTGATCAAAATTCAGACGCTTGGCAACTATCTTGTATTTATGATGGTTGCAGTGTACCGGAGTCATGTAATCCCCTTTTGTGATCTTCTGACAAGCCAGGTCAACGGGGAAGCCAGATTCACTTAACAACCGTGTTACTAACTTAACAACTGCAGTGATCCACTTAACACCTGTGGCATAGAAAGGTCATAAAAGAAGCAATACTCACTTAACAACTGTCTCATTTAGCAAAAGAAATGTTGGGCTCAATTGTTGTCGTAAGTCGAGGACTACCTGTATGGTATTAACGTGAAAGCTAAGCAGAGGCTAGAGCTTGGACACTCGACTATCTAGACCAGTGTTTCTCAAACTTGGCGACTTTAAGTCCTGTGGACTTCAACTCCCAGAATCCCCCAGCCAGCATAGCTGGCTGGGGAATTCTGGGAGTTGAAGTCCACAGGACTTAAAGTCGCCAAGTTTGAGAAACACTGATCTAGACTCTCAAATCTGCACCTCCGGGATGATGGCGACAGCAGCTTATTTCTAATAAGCTCCAGGGTTGACAAAAATTGAATGGATTGTACATTCAAAAGAAGACTTGGAGTTAAGCTATGACTGGTGCACTCTAGACAAATTCTGAGAAATATTCCCCATAGTAGAAGATGCCCCCCTGCCCACCTCTTCTTTTGTCCTGCTCTTCAGGCCCTGCTGGGAGATGACCAAACTGAACATTTTCAAGTTTTGGTTGAATTTGGGGCCCCTGTTATGGTTATTTTCTTCTTGTGTTCAAACAATAGCCATGTCACCCAGTCTCTCTGCCATCTCTTTTTTTGTGGGAGGATAGGTTAGGGGGTCTTGCCGGGCCCTGTGTGAATAACTCCTGTGTGAACATCAGCTCATATGCATTTAGGCATACTGAATTTCTACTGTTAACTATTTCCATTATTCAGTTTTTCCAGCCTCGGTCTGAGCTGCTTGCTGTGTTCATACAGAGCCCTTTCTGGACTGGTCTATTTTTCTTCTTGGATTAAATCAGTAGATGCAATAACAATGTGTCAGGGCCCACAAACTGTTAGCAGGATGTCTGAATAATCAAACTGAATCCAAGGAATTAAAAACCTGACAACTTTGCCTCAGAAGAAAGAGGGACGGAACTAAAATAGAATAATGGGAATCATTTTAAATTCAGTCTTTAAATTCTTGTAGCAAAATGTGGATCAAAGCAAACTTTTTTTTAAGAACAAAAGCAATAAATTAAACAAACAAGACATCCTGGTCTAAAGATGAATTGTTTAGAATTTCAGTTGTGGGCAAATAGAATAAAAGGATTACGCCTGTTATTAGACATATTGAAGTAAAATTCAGGGAGAAATTAACTCTCAAAGTAAATTAAATTAACTCCACTGCAAATGCATGTTCTGTCCGAGGGATTGACCGGCATTCTTGGACTTCATGTTATGAGTCAAGCGGATAAGGATGGATCATTAGCAGTCAATTCAAAACATTACAGTTTCCTTGATGACACTTAGGATGGGCACAGAAAAATAGCAAAGGTTGAAAGATTACTTTCACACAATCTTCACATCTCCAAACTAGCCATTCTGCCTGTATGGTATTTTTCAGGATAGATATCAGAAAATCTGGCTACTCTTCAAACACTTCACTATGAATGGAAAAGAGTGAGCAGGAGAAGTTATCCTGGAAGGATAGCTGTTGCTTGACAATTTACTTGATGAGAATTCTGGAAAATGGCCACCTAACCTAAGGCGGCTCAGTGGCTAAGATGCTGAGCTTGTCAATCAGAAGGTGGCAGTTCAGTGGTTCGAATCTCTAGTGCCACCTCTGACTACCGGTATGGTTTTAACATGAAAGCTAAGCAGGGGCTAGACCTTGGACATAAGACTATCCAGACTCTCAAATCTGCACTCCAGGGATGATGGCAACAGCAGATTTCTATACAGAACCCAGGAAAACTGCATGGGTTGTACATTCAAAAGAGCAACCAATGAAAAGCAATTGCAAGGATCTTGAGAACAAAGAAGAAACATGCAACCTTCCTTCGTAAAGAAAAAAAAAACATCTCAGAAACTGCAAGGCAGTTTTTACACAGCATTGACTGCAACCTCATCCTCTTGTAGATGGTAGAAAAAGAATACTCAAGCTTCATGGGTAGCTTTACTCAGATCACCAGAGAAAAAAACTAATGAACCAGTAAGGACAGACAATGAAGAACTTTAGAAAAGTCATGCTGGCCTCAGACCTCCATTCCAGTCCTCATATCCTGCTTCCCACAGTGACCAGTCAGATGTTCTCAAAGAAACCCATGAGCAAGGTATTCATCAATTAATATTTGAAGGTCTATTGTCTCTAAATATGGAGGTCTTGTTTGTCATCTAATGCCTGAGAGTCTAAGCATCTCATGTTAGAAAAGAGAAGATTTCCTTTCTTAGTTAATTTCTCCTCAGATTCTATCGCCCCTTTCATTCTGTACACAAAAGCAATACTTTTAATTTGGCGTGCAAAGGCGCGTTGCTTAGAGCATAACTGTCAACAAAAGGTGTTTTGTTTTCTCACCCACATCTGCTCTCCTTCTTCTGGCAGGCTCCAAAATTCTCACCACTTCCTTCCCCATTATCCAAGCCTTTCCCTGTTCTCCAGGAACTCTGCACTATTTCAAAATTCACTCATCAGGCATTTGCACTGATAGAGTTTGAAAAGAGAAATAGCAGAGCTGCAGCTTAATCATCATTTAAAAATACCTACATGCTTAAGAACCTGACTCACCTACTCAAGCGGGATAATGTTTAAGTGAAGCAAGAATAGATTTCATCCAAGCTGCTAACCACTCTAAGTTATCTCAGAGCAGAACGAATGTAAGCAACATTTGCACCACCAGTTTAACAGGAAAGGTATGATAGTTTAGACCACTGATGGCTAACCTTTTTGTCGTCCCGTGCTGAAAGTGCTTACACACGCGATAATGCATGGACATGCACAACCATAATGCAATGTGCATGCAACCCCCGTGCCCTGCCCCCTGTGCATGTGCGTGTGACCCCCACATATGCACCACCCCCATACATGTGCATATGGCCCCCTGCACTCCCCCCACCCCACTTGCATGAGTGCACAACCCCCAAATATGCCCCGCCCACGCACATGCACAGCAGAGACCCTAAAACCAGCTGGGCAGTGGGGGGCATGCAAACATGCATGGTGGAGCTGAGCTAGGGCGACACATGACCTAGGTTCACCATCACAGGCATAGGCTGACAGGTGTTGTTAGAAACAGAGTTGCAGGCTAAGTTCATGCAAGTTAAGGACTCAGAAGAAAAAGTGGTTCTTGCGTGCATGTATGAAGCTGCCCTAAATTTGCTTTATTCATTCATTTGATTGACTGATGTATTTTTAAAATGCCCTTCCACTCAACAGTTGAATGAGATGAGCTATAGTAAGATAATGAAAAAAAGAATACATTACAATTAACAAAAAATGCAAAGCAGCTGATAGAATACAATGAAGAAGAAGAAGAAGAAGAAGAAGAAGAAGAAGAAGAAGAAGAAGAGGAGGAGGAGGAGGAGGAGGAGGAGGAGGAGGAGGAGGAGGAGGAGGAGGAGGAGGAGGAGGAGGAGGAGGAGGAGGAGGAGGAGGAGGAGGAGGAGGAGTAGTTTCTATAACCAAGTTCCAGGTATAAATTGTCAATTTTCACAACGGAGGAGGGTAAATGGTCAGGTTCAGATTGTAAAAGTACCTGGTTGAACTTGTCTGGCATTGGATGCAAAGTAGGATTGGGTCTGGTTAAAATGTGGATGGGAGGTTAGCAGAAAACATCCGAGGTAGAAGTTAGCCTGGAAAATATTTTTTTAAAATATTTTTTTAAAAAATAATCCCAGAAGAACGCAGTGGGAAATGACTTGCATATTATGGCCAAGAATACTGTGAGAATGCAACTAGAGAGATACCACTTATACATGTAAATCGGAAGAAGGATTTACATTTACTGCCTAAGATCTGCTTCCTTCAACTTATTCAGAACTTTTTTAGAACTTTTATTGATTGATATCATTCCCTGGTTTTTAGCTGTTAGAGATGAGTGGTGAAGGCATTACATAATGCATTGCAGGCCCTATTAAACTCTCTGGGGCTACTTCTGAAGAAACAGACCTTGTGAGTCTGCATAACACAAACACAATTCTCTTCTGGTTGTTCCCATTGCGATTAAGAATTCCTATGAGGCTCATTATCTAGGGGATAACTGGGAAGAGAGGATGTCCTTTAATCCATCCTTAAACTTAAGTCCCATTTATTTCTCTCCAGATGTGGTGGACTTTAGCTCTTATCACGAATAGCCCACCCTTTTTTTTAGCCAAAAGAAATATTAAAGTCCTACAGGTGTATACTTCCCTTTTGGGAGAGGGGGCGGTCTAGAAGTGCTAATTAAATTAAAATTAAATTAAATTCCCATACATCTATGCCAAAAAGTCAGTGCCGTTTATCATTTCATCTCATATTATCAAATGGTGTCCAACTGTTTTAGCTTGACAAGTGCACATGCTAATTCAGTAATAAAAGTTGATTTTTACCATTACTGGTATGTGGAGTTAAACAAAAAATAGGACAAGACACCTCTCCCAGCTAATTCTTCCTGCCTTGGCTAATTGAAACAATCTTCTAATCGTTCCTCCATTCATTGCATTGTTTCTTTCCTCTTCTATAAGGAATTGGAGGCTCCTTAGGGAAAGGACAAATTCCTCAAGAACCTTGCTATGAAGCCGAGTGCCCGCAATGCTAAAATTACTTCTAATGTTGTTAAAGGCCAAGATTTTATTTATTTGTTGGTGACAGGCAGTTGAGAGTGTATTTTCCAGCATTGCTGCCATCAAGTGAGTTCCTCTCACCATCCCAAATCATTTCCGCAGTTCATAAATTGTACAAAAACCTAAGCAGAGGAAGCCGTGTGGATCTTTCTCAGTCCCAAACCACTAGCTAGTTTATCCTTGAAGATAATTGTAGACACGGAGGCAGCTGGCAGGTGTCCTGTAGGGGAATCAAAGATACCATTTTGAGGGATGCAGCTAGTCACCTCGGGCACCAGATGCCGCCTTGTTTTCAGCCCTCTGGTCCTCCTTAAGCCACCTGTGTACCTCATTTAACATACAGCAGTGATCTTGCTTGCCGTTTGAGCACAATACAATGCCCATCGAGGCTGAAAGTAATTCTGCCAGGAAAGGAGCAAGGGAAGGGTACGTCAACCTTAGCAATATCTTCTTTAGGGGCTTTGCCACAATAAAAGTTTGGGGTCTCCCCGAAGCTCCGGTCTTTGCGATCCAGCCTCTTAAACTGGAACCAACTGGGGTTTCCGAGCAACGCCAAGCTGTCTTCGTTTATGACATTGAGCTTGGCTTTGTTTTCTTAACAATGACAGAACGGTCAGCAACTCTGCAAAAATATACAGTATGGTCATGTTTACGTTCAGCATCAAATATCCCAAGAGGGAAGGCAGACAGACAGAGCCTTCCCACCCCCACCTTCTTCTTTTGAAGTAGAATCCTCTATTTGAGATTAGGAAATATTAGGAATATGAAGCTGAGTGACATATTTGGTTTGAGAACAGGAGGCAAAAGGATCTCGCATTCAGTTTTGAACAACAGAAGTATGCCTCATCTTCTAACTAGTCTGCTAACAGCACTGCAGAGGCAACAGTGCTGCTGTCTGTATGCTGTTCTCTTATTTAAACACAGGCATTTCCTTGGGGAATAAGCCCACTGGCCTCAATGAACAGGGCTGCAGCTTTCATAAAAGAAAACATGACTGGTCTTTATCTGAACCTGCTGGGCATCCCCCTCCTGCCTCAGAAATTTTCAGCAAAAAGAAGGCATGCTTGCCAGAAACCTCTCCAATTCTTCCCTCGACTTCCCAAAGTCAGAATCTGCCTACAATTCCCTTCACCTCCAAACTTTCCGCGGTGGCTGTAATTATCTGCCAGCATCAGAAGACTCTGGTTTTTCCTTCTTCAAATGATACTTACAAGGCCATTCTCTCTCTCCCTCTTTAGTTTAAAAATGAGGTTGATAATGATAATGTTCCTCCCATAGAGAATCGCCTACTTTTTAATGATCCCCATAGTTTCCTCTTTACATAAATGACTAAATCCTCACAGAATCTCTGCCTTGATTAGCACTCCTGCTAGTAAAATTTCACATACTAAATCAGCACCAGCTGTAGCAAGAAAGAATGAAAAGGCAAGTGTAAATGTTCCATATGCCCTACCAAACTGGCATCTGTGTCAGTAACCCTGTGTTCCTTAAACAATTGTATACATACATTCTCCTAAGTGTGGTTGCTTACAGGATTTTGCAAGTCAAAAATCCCCTTTCTGTGCTATACCACTGAGAGGCTAAGACTAAAATCAGCAGAATTTTGTTTGGCTTGGTTTTCTTTTGTTTTGTTTTTGCTTTTCAAACTTCTTACACTTCCCTTCCTGCCTCTAAGCCCCATGGAGTCAAAAGAAAGGGAAATAATCTGGAGTTTATGCTTTACCTTATCTTGACAGACACTTGGTATAACATGCCATCTAAAGCTGAGAGTTAATAACTATGTGTGACTTTGCCATGTTCAAGAGGTGCGAGGTTCAAAGCTTTTAAATAGAACAAGTTTTACATTTACTGAGAAATGCCCACATTATGATTATTGAAAATAAAATTGCAGAAATGTATGAGATTTGTCCTCCAGCTTTCTGCTCTCTTTCAACTAGTATGCCATTTTGATTTGGTGCCGGAGAGGTCGCTTCAGATGACTATACAGGTAATCCTTGACTTATAACCATTTGTTTAGCGATCATTCAAAGTTACAATAGCATTGGGGGGAAATGACTTATAACTGGTCCTCACACTTACAACCATCACTGCATCCCCATGGACACGTGAGCAACATTTGGGAGCTTGTATGTATTTACAACAGTCGCAGTGCTCCAGACTCATGTGACTGCCATTGGCAACCTTCCCAGTCAAGAAAAGTCAAATGGTGGGTAGCTGGATTTGCTTAATGACTATGTAATTCATTCACCAACTACAGTGCCTCTCTACACAACCGTTGCAAAAAAAAAACTTTGTAAAATCAGACACGACTCACTTAACAATTGCCTTGCTTAGCAACAAAATTTTTGTTCCCAATTGTGGTCATAAGTTGAGGACTACCTGAAACATACTTTGGTGGAAAGAGATCAATCAGCTGACGGTGTCATTGTGAGGATGCTAATCACGCCTTGCAATCTTGCTGTAAAATGTCAAGAGGCATGCCAGTTTATACCAACCAACTCTGGGGAAGCTACATGGCTTGCCATGAAATGAAAATACCATCAAGAGATTTTGTTGAATCTTAAAATTAAACTTTCTGGAAGTTTTTTGTGGCTGAATATTTGGGGTTTTTTTAATAAATCCAAAAGCAACCAGGAAAATCAATGAAGGAGAAATGCAAAGTTCTTTGCTATACTTTTAAAATCTGTTCCATTATCTTTGGCTTTATCCAACTCAGATTTTTTTCCAGAAGGCTCCGGTACATTTTGCTCCAGGACCTGAGCGGTATTTATCTAATAAGCACTTTCTGCCTACCAGTGTTGCAATAGCAGTTTTCACAGTAGTCTCGGTGTCAAATTGCCCTTCCCTCAGCAGGGATTGTTAAGCTTTTCCGTATTATACTTCCAATGTGCTCATGAGCTGGAATTGGGAGATAGAAATTTCCTTTGAAGTTTGAATTTTTGAACACACTGGGAGTAAACGAGCTCCAATTCCTCCACAGTTAAACAATTCTGGCACACGGGGATTAGGGCTAAATATTGTACCCAATTTTCTAATTAGGCTGTTGCAATATTTACTACACAATGTTTGAGGTGAAAAGCAGATTCTAATTACTGCAAAGCTTCTTGACCAAACAGGATACCTGGCTTTTGAAATATAACATTTAGAGCCTTTGAGATTGGTTATTTTTTATTTTTTAAAAGAAAACACCAGAAGTTCTAAAACTATTAAAATGTGGTAAAGTTTCTACCTGCTTTGCCAGACCCAGAAGATCTGTGGGCACCACAAAAATTCCTAGGTGTGCCTCAAAATTCACCATCCCACAAGTTTTTCCTCTGGTGATAATCCAGTTAACCCTGTATAAACTAGGAAGGACAATGTTTAACATTGGTCTGGTTTTTATAAAGCTTTCTTACTTTAAGCAATTAGGTAAAGGTAAAGGTTTCCTTTGCACATATGTGCTAATCTTTCCCTACTCTAGGGGGCAGTCTCCATTTCAAAGCCGAAGAGCCAGTGCTGTTCGAAGACATCTCCGTGGTCATGTGGCCGGCATGACTCAACACTTAAGAGTACTTTTACTGGTTATGAAAAGATAGCAGCTAAGCAAAGCAAGATCTGAGGCAAAAGCGTGTGAAATCATACATATCAATATGTGACCAACCCCCTCCCCCTGGTAACCCTCATCCCACTGTCAAATCTGTAAATCCCTTAGGTGTCGTGTGAGTTCCATCTTCAAGGAGCATCATCAGGTTGGTATGCATGATGGTTGGCCTTGACCGACACCAAACACTAATCTCCAGCATGCGCGGTAGACGGTGAGACCAAAACTCCCTTTTTACAATCTCTCCTGTACTAAAACTTCCCCTCCCAAATACCAGCCCCCCCCCCCCCCCCGTTTCAATGGCAGCTGAAAGCAAATAGCGAAACAGAGGCGGACAGCTATATTCATAATCACATTATGAACTTTGGATAGGCTGGGCCATTAATTCCTCTGTCCTCTTGCCAGATTTGGACTAAACCCAACAGGCCTATTCATAGGATTCTGGAGAGACCACTGTATGTTGGAGATGCATATGTTCTTCTTGGCGGAAAACCCTTTGTATTTGGAATATATTAAGACCTCGAGTATTGTGGACTTTTCAGGCATGGGAACTAGCTAAGGAGAAGAATTAAATCAGACTAGGAGAAAAATAGATGTGATTTTACCCTTTTTCTTTTAATACTATTAATGAATTTGAAGTTATATGGTATTGTTAGAATAGAATAGAATAGAATAGAATAGAATAGAATAGAATAGAATAGAATTCTTTATTGGCCAAGTGTGATTGGACACACAAGGAATTTGTCTTTGGTGCATATGCTCTCAGTGTACATAAAAAGACAATATACATTTATCAAGAATCATAAGGTACAACACTTAGTGATAGTCATAGGGTACAAATAAGCAATCAGAAACTATCAATAGCTACATAAATCGTAAGGATACAAGGGTGATAGGAACAATGAGATAGTAATAGTAATGCAGCCTTAGTAAATAGTTTGACAGTGGTGAGGGAATTATTTGTTTAGCAGAGTGATGGTGTCCGGGGAAAAACTGTCTAGTTGTCTATTTAACTGTATAACAGTTAATACTGTTATATATGTGTTGATTGATTGACTTTGTGCCATCAAGTGACTTTCAACTTTTAGCAACCACACAGATAGATTTATGATGATTTATCCTATACCTGTTCTTTTAAGTCTTTCAGTGATACATACATCACCCTTGTAATTGAGTCCATCCACTTCTCTGCTTGTCATCCTCTTCTCTTTCTTTCCATCTTTTTCCCACCATTAGAATGTTTTTTCAGAAAGCTGGGTCTTCACTTATTGTTTGTTTGTTTGTTTGGATTTATATGCCGCCCTTCTCCAAAAGGACTCAGTGCGGAGTACAACATTAAAAAACATACATCCCAAAAGTTAAAAAAAAAATTAAATCCATATCCAAAAACAAACCGAATTAAAAGACAATACATTTAAAATAAGTTAAAATTAACAGGCCAGGCCGGCTTGCTGGAAAAGCCAACTTTTTAGGGCGCGTTGGAAGGACCGGAGGTCAGGGATTATGCGAAGCTCCGGGGGCAGCTCATTCCAGAGGGAAGGCGCTCCCACAGAGAAGGCTTTCCCCCTGGGGGTCACCAGCTGACACTGCCTGGCTGACAGCACCCTGAGGAGGCCAACTCTGTGGGATCACACTGGACGGTGGGAGGCTACTGGTGGCAGTAGGTGGTCTCGCAGGTACCTTGGGCCTAAGCCATGGAGTACTTTAAAGGTCATAATTAATACCTTGAATCGCACCCGGAAAACAACTGGCAACCAGTGCAGGCCGCCTAAAAGGGGTGTAACATGGGAGCACCTAAGTATCCCCATGACAACCCGCGCGGCCGCATTCTGGACCAGCTGAAGCCTCCGGGTGCTCTTCAAGGGCAGCCCCATGTAGAGAGCATTGCAGTAGTCCAGGCGAGAAAGGACGAGGGCATGAGTGACTGTGCCCAGAGCATCCCGATCCAGGAAGGGGCGCAACTGGCATACCAGGCGAACCTGGTAAAAGGCCCGCTGGTCACGGCCATCAGGTGTTCTTCTAAACTAAGCCGCGTATCCAGGAGGACTCCCAGATTGCGAGCCTTCTCTGAGGGGGCTAAAATTTCTCCCCCTATTGTCAAAGATGGAACAAGATGTACAAATCGGGATGACGGAAACCACAGCCACTCAGTCTTGGAGGGATTGAGCTTGAGCCTGTTCCTCCCCATCCAGATCTGCACAGCCTCCAGGCATCGGGACATCACGTCGAGGGCATCGTTTGGGTGGTTTGGGGTAGAGATGAAAAGTTGGGTATCATCAGCATATTGATGATACCATATCCCAAAACCACGGTTGATCTCGCCCAGCGGTTTCATGTATATGTTGAACAGGAGGGGTGAGAGAACCGACCCCTGGGGCACCCCACAAGTGATGCGCCTGGGGGTCGATCTCTGCCCTCCAGTCAACACAAACTGTGACCGATCCGACAGGTAGGAGGAGAACCACCGTAAAACGGTGCCCCCCACTCCCAACCCCCTGAGTCATCGCAGTAGGATACCATGGTCGATGGTATCGAAAGCCGCCAAGAGGTCTAATAGGACCAGGACAGAGGAACAGCCCCTGTCCCTTGCCTGCCAGAGATCATCGACGAACGTGACCAATGCTGTCTCCGTGCTGTACCCAGGCCTGAAACCCGACTGAAACGGATCCAGGTAGACAGCTTCATCCAGGTACTGGGGAAGCTGACGTGCTACCACACTCTCGACAACTTTTGCTACAAAACGAAGGTTGGAGACTGGACAATAGTTGGCTAAAGAAGCTGGGTCCAGGGAAGGCTTCTTGAGGAGGGGCCTCACCACCGCCTCCTTCAAGGTGGTGGGAAAGAACCCCTCTCTCAATGAAGCATTGGTAATCGCCTGGAGCCAGCCTCGTGTCACCTCCCGGGAAGCCGAAACTAACCAAGAGGGACACGGGTCCAGCACACAAGTGGCAGCACTGAGTCTCCCCATAATCCTGTCCATGCCTTCGGGGGTCACAGGGTCAAACCCATCCCAGATTGTCTTCTCAAGATTCATCCCCATCGGCTTGCCCTAATCTACCCAGTCAGAGTCCAAGCCTGTCCGGATCTGAGCGATTTTATCCTGCAGATACTGAACAAATTCTTCAGCCCTACCCTGCAAGGGGTCTTCCCCAGTTCCTTGGTTAAGTAAGGAGTGGGTCACCCTAAACAGGGCGGCTGGGCGGTTATCTGCGGACGCAATAAGAGCGGAAAAATATTGCCGTTTTGCCACTTCTATCGCCACTAAGTAGGATTTAATATGAAGTCTTACTAGTGTTCGATCAGTTTCAGACCGGCTGGCCCTCCAGCCACTCTCTAGGCGTCTTTTCTGGCGTTTCATCTCCCGGAGCTCCTCGGTAAACCTGGGAGCCATCCAGGATCGACACCGGGTCAGAGGCCACAAAGGCACAACACGATCCAAGGCCCCAGCGGAAGCCCTATCCCAGGCTTCCACTAGGGCTTCGGTCGAGTTGTGAGCAAGGGATTCAGGAAAAGTCCCAAGCTCCATCAGGAACCTTTTAGGGTCCATCAGGTGCCTGGGGCCTGGGGCGGAACCATCTAGTCGTTTCCGCCTCCCTGTGGCGAGGGGTAGCGGTATGGAAGTCAAGCCTGATGAGGAAATGATCAGGTTGAATAGAAATATCCCTTAAATCTAGATCATTCATCCACTGCCCAGAGACAAAAATCAGGTCGAGCGTGTGTCCCCCATTATGGGTGGGGTCTTGAATTAACTGAGTTAGGTCCATAGCTGTCATGGAAGCCATGAACTCCCGAGCTGACTTGGATGTCTTGCCAATGGAAGGCAGATTGAAATCCCCCAGGACCATGAGCCTGGGGAAATCAACCGCCAATCCAGCTAATACATCCAGCAGCTCTGGCAGGGCCGATGAAACATAGCAGGGAGACAGGTATGTAACAAAAAGGCCCACCTGAGCTCCAAGGCCCCACTTCACACAGAGGGACTCACACCCGCCTATCTGAGGCACAGTGACCTCCTGATGTCTGAGACTTTCCCTCACCGCCATCCCCCCGCCCCTGCCCTGGGCTCTCGGCTGGTGAAACGCCCGGAAGCCTGGTTGGCATAGTTCGCTAAGGGGCACACACCCCTCATGGCCCAACCAGGTCTCCGTAATGCACGCCAGATCCGCTCTACCCTCTTGTATGAGGTCGTAAATGAGGGGAGCCTTATGTACCATGGACCTGGCGTTAAGCGACAGCAGCCGGAGACCAAGGTCCTGTAATCCCAAGCACCCAGGGGTGCGAGAAGGGCGATGAGGGTCGGAACGTGCGATCGCTCTTAAACAGCAAACCCGCGTCCTCCGAACATCATTTGGCCCTCGGCCCCCACCATATCTGCCTCTCCCACAAACAGTAGAGATGGTGAACCCCCCAATGGAATGGCTTAGCGTCTCCCCCGGAATCCCAACCCTTCCTAGCCCTCCCAACCCGCCCCCGTTAGTTAGCTCTGGCCTGTGACCTGGCAGACTCCCCCCCAAGCCTGTCTGAGCCATCCGAATACTTAATGTATTGAAGCATCATAATTTGAGCCTGGAAAGGTTTTTTCCCCCATCAGAACATTAACCTACCCTATCTGGGCAGACATTTTTGGGTTGTGCAGAGGAGGTTCCATAGTTCCAATTGGCCTATCATAGGATAATCCCAATCATCTGACCAAGGGCCACCTTACCTCCAAAGCTATCTCTCTTTTGGCTGCTGGAGAGGCAGAATGTACATAGTAACCAGCATTATTATATTATATTATATTATATTATATTATATTATATTATATTATATTATATTATATTATATTATATTATATTATATTATTATATTATATTATATTATATTATATTATATTATATTATATATTATTATTATTATTATTATTATTATTATTATTATTATTATTATTATATTATATTATTATTATTATTATTATTATATTATATTATATTATATTATTATTACAATACATTACATTACATTGTATTATTTATTTGTTTTGTTTTGTTTTATTATTATTTTATTTATTTATTTTACTATTTTATTTATTTTATTATTTTATTTTAATCACATCACATCACATTACTATATTATTTTATTT
Organism: Natrix helvetica; assembly: GCF_964273705.1. Taxonomy (NCBI): domain Eukaryota; kingdom Metazoa; phylum Chordata; class Lepidosauria; order Squamata; family Natricidae; genus Natrix; species Natrix helvetica. The sequence continues at coordinate 147,094,950 of NC_138548.1, forward strand.
TATTTTTATTTTATTATTTATATGCTGCCATCTCACTATCAAGGCAGCTTACATCACAAAATAACAATATAAACCAATTAGAATGTGAAAAGCATTAAAACTTTGAGCACCAAAAGTTAAAATATTAAAACCAACAATTTGTTTCAACTCAGAGGAATAGCTGGGGAAGAATACTTGAGGTTTCAAAGGTAACACATGGCATGAATTTGACATTTGTCAGTAATGTCCGGATTTTAAAATCTAACATTTGCTATTGCCACTGCATTAAAGATATGGAAACACTATACAGAATGGTATATTTCAATAAGGGAGCCAGTTTAATGTAGTGGTTAAGGTCCCAGGCTAGAAACCAGGAGACAGTGAGTTCTAGTCCCGCATAAAGCACAAAGCCAAATGGGTGATCATGAGCCAGTCAGTTTCTCTCAACTCCAGAAAAGGGGAAACCCTACCTGAAATCTTGCTCTGGAAAATGCAGAGACTTCTCTAGGCAATCACTAGGTGTCAAAACTGACTCAAAAGTATCCCCCCCTCCCACCTCCAAAAAAGGCTTCAGTAGTCAAAATTCTGAGGATTCTGACAACATTCATCTGGTGATAAAAGGGCTTTTCAAGATTTCTTATGCTTTGATAATGCAAGTAGCTATTCAGGATAAAGTATCCAGTCATATATAAATTGAGAATTTCCCATCCTTCCCTTTTGCTCCTTTCTTTTGTACTCTTTCTTCAAAGTGTTGTTCTTCTCCCCGGCATCACCCACATGCACGCGTGCGGTGTGCACGAACATGCGCACAGCACGCACATGCATTGTAGCTTCAAATGATACTTCCGCAAGCCTCCGCGATGCTCCAGCTGCTCAGTGGAGCATTGTGCAGGCGCTGTATGTGCCATGCATGTGCGCGGAAGCGCCGACAGCTTTAAAACACGGTAAGGATCACAGGAAGGCGGGCGTGTTCTCCAGAGCACCGTACCAGAATGGTACCCGGTGCTCCAGGCAGAGAGTACCGCCTGCAACCCACCACTGGTTCAGACCCAAACAAGTACCAGTGGTGGGTTCTGGCAGGCATTACTACCTGTTTACTTTTGTGCATGTGCTTTGCATGGGTGCACAGTGCAATAAAAATTATTCTGTGCATGCGCAGAAGCGAAAAGCAAGATGACCAGTTCAGGGTCATGGCAGGCCTGGGTCGCTGCCAGTTCCAGTGACCCAGGCCACCAAACTACTAGTGGTGCGACCGAACTGGTCTGAACCAGTAGGAACTCACCACTTCCCAGTATGTCCTGATTTATACTGCGTGGATTTATGTGACCTACCAACAATAGCACCATCACTGCTCTACCACTTGGCCACTAACACAAAGTCTGACTTCCTGACTACTGCTGTGAGAAGCCCTCCAAGCCACGGATCTCCAAACTTGGTAACTTTAAGGCTTGTGGACTTCAACTCCCAGAATTCTTCAGCTACCATGGCTGACTGAGGAATTCCAGAAGTTAAAATCCACAAGTCTTAAAAGTTGCAAAGTTTGGAGACCCGGGCCCAAACAACCCATTTGACTTCAGGAACATTCAGAGGCTGAAGATTCTTTCTAGAAATAAAGATGTATCTGCCCAGATTTGCGAAGGTCTTCAGTTATAGCCTTTTTAGGTAAGAATTTGCAAAAGAAGCACAAATGGATACTGAGATTGTCTTTAAGGGATTAATCACCATCTATTGTTGATATAACCTTGCTGCTCACGAACTTTCCAGCCCCTGACCAAAAATGTAATTTTGTTAATCTGTTTTAAAAGGAAGAGGGATTTTTAATAGATGTTTGAGTAAATAGAATAGTGGGTCGCATGCGTATTTATTTATATTTAAGAAGTCCAACTAAAATTAAAATAGTTTTTATACTCATGTGTGTATGTGTGCACAGGCATGCACAATACATGTACATACATATGTGTGCATTGTACGGATCATATCTAGGTCATGCATATTTGCAGATGAATATGCAGAGAGAGGACGTATATTCAAAATGATTAGCATGAGAGTTCATTTGTAAAGGTGATGGACAGTTCATCAGTTTGATTATTTTGTTTTAAATCCATCCTTCCCTCTTTGCTGGGAAAGGTTATGCTTTTACTTTTAGAAAGAAGTGCCTTAAGAGCTGGTTACGAAAAAATAACAAAGACTAACGGAGAAGACCAAAAGTGAAAGGCTCTTCAGATGAAGTTTAGCAAATTAAGTCATTGACCTGCAGAGGAGATTAATACAAACAAGGTGCCCCTTCTTCTGAAGTAATGAATATTCTTCAAACAGCAAGGGAGCCGCTGACTGCTGTTTGATGCTGATGACATTGAAAATTTAGGAGAAGCAAAATTCCATCATTTTTCATTTGTATGCAAATGTGCCAGTTCCAGAAATTAACCCCTGAACCCCATGTCAGTTTTCATCGGGAGGAATTCTCTTTGGCAAAGGCCATAGAGAGCAGCCTGGTGGCATTTCTGGGGCCACAATGGTTCCCCTGTACAATCAAAAGAAAGGGGGGGAGGAGGAGGAGGAGGAGGAGGAGGAGGAGGAGGAGGAGGAGGAGGAGGAGGAGGAGGAGGTGGAGGAGGAAATAATGGTGGTAGTTGTTGTGAGGACAACGGACTGGTGAAAGAGAGGAAATCATAATGTCAGCCTTTGTTTACATCCTCCCTTACACACACACACAGGTGTTGGAGTAAAAAGCAAGTGAAACAGAGGAACTCCCTTCTCTGAGGCCCATCCCTTCTTGAAACTTAGAAGAGCCCCTAATCCTTTTCATTAGTTTAAAAGATGAAGCATGGGCCAATATCCAATCCTATTGCTCTTTCTTCCAGCAAGGGCTTCAACAGTTAGAAAAGTCCCTTTGTGTCTCAGCACCTTGGATAAATGCCACTATCTGCATGTGAAGGGGAAAGAGGTGATTGAGAGGGTTTCTTTTATTTTTCAAATGGATGTGGATTTAATTATGCTAATTTATACAGCTATAAAGCTTTTTCCCCCCACCACCGCCATCCCTCAGTCACATAAAGGGACTAGCAAATACAGGTGTCCTTCACTGCAGACGTTTAACGTTTAACCTCAGCTGTGTTTTGAAAAACGAGGCGAAAGGGTGGCCGTGGTTAACAAGCAGGCAGTTTCCTGACAACTTAATGAGGAATCTCAGCAGCGAATACAGTACTTCCTCATAACAATCCTAAAGGATCAATGAGGGAATAGGAATTCAGCAGAGAAACTCCCTACATTTCTCAATTCACCGTCCTTGACTCTGTCAGGTCCTATAGATGGGGCCAATTTGCATCACGAAACAAAGAGGAATGTGGACCAGGGGGATACAAGCTATGTCTGATATGGCCGCAGTGTTGATTTGGTCCTATGAACAATTCCTGCATGACTTAATGCATTCTTACAATTCCACACCCTACTGGGATACCTTGTTTATCTCAAAATCAACCATTGTTTTGGCATAGAAGGCATGCTATTTCTGGAGTAAAAAGGAATCACATCAGAAGAAGATTTTATGAAAGTCGGATGCATCCTCATCACAGTGGAAGGATATAAAGTTAGTTTTCTGGCCATCGCTCCAATGACCTCGAGGAAATCACTAGGAATGAATCTTACGATATTCTGGATGGAATAGGTCTAGAAGTGGGACATATATTTTATTATTTATTTATTTGATTTTTATCCTGCTGTTATTACTTTATAAATAACACAAGGTGGCGAACACACACACAATACTCCTTCCTCCTTCTATTTTCCCCCAGAGTCACAACCCTGTAAGGTAGGTTGGACTGAGCAAGAGTGACTGGCCCAAAGTCGCCCAGTCAGCTTTCGGGACTAAGGTGAAACTAGAACTCACCATAGCAATAGCACTTAGACTTATATGGTGCTTCACAGTGCTTTTACAGCCCTCTCTAAGCAGTTTACAGAGTCCGCCTATTGCCCCCAACAATCTGGCTCCTCATTTTACCCACCTCGGAAGGATGGAAGTGTTGGAAGAAAGAAGGCTGAGTCAATCTTGAGCCTGGTGAGATCTGAATTGCTGAACTGCAGCCAGAAGTCAGCTGAAGTAGCCTTCAGTACTCTACTCTAACCACTGTGCCACTTCGGAAACCATATCCTGGTTTCTAAGCCAGCACCTTTACCACTATACCAAACTGATTCTCCAATGTATTAGAGTATCCAATCTGGGTCAGTCACCAGAGGTTTTGACTTCTAAGCTTTCCGACTCATGCTGGAGCCCATCCTCAGGGAATGTCTTTCTCACCATAACCACCCCGATTAGAGAGATTTGTGAGAGAGATGTTCCCTGAAGATGGCCTCCAGCACAAGTTTGAAAGCTCAGAAGACAAAACCTCTGGTCCCAGTGACTGACCCGGATTGGATCCGACAACATTATCCTGGGACACATATGTTCACTTTCATTCTCCAATGTATTGGCTTTATCAAAACTTTGGGTAGTAGACAAGCTGGCACGAAGCTTTTTCCTTCCCAGATGCTGCTCTGAGGCTGAAGTAATACATGTTTGCTAATTTGTTTGCTCAGAGGCCGTTTACTTGACAATCTCTTGATTATAAAGACCACCTTTGATTACCTTTCAAAATAACTCAGGCCTTTGGAATGAGGGTTTGTTTTCAGAATCAGGACCTGCATTTTATTCTTGTGGGTTTTCCCCCTTGAAATGGAAGTGCCAGCCTTAGAGCCAGCCAAGTTTTGGTAAGGAGCCCAGTGATATATCACATTTCTTGGGCAGATCTAATTTTTGTAACTGCACAGGAGTCCCTTTTTAAAAAAAATAATAATGGGAAAATCTACCATACACATGGCAAAGAGGTATGCCCTGGCTTTTAACAGGTTTCAGGAATTGTCTTGGAATTTGCTCTGTAGCCAAAGGCTAAGAGATTTTAAGGTTTATGCCTGGAAAAAACATAGCTGAAACATTGCCATCCGTGCGTTTTTGTTTCTTGGCTGAGACAAACAATTCATTTTGGTACCAAATAAGATGCACAGTTTTCACAAAGCCTCTCTCCACAAAAACTAAAAAAAGATCAATTGTGTGAGAAATGCTTTCATGAGGGAATTTTATTTATGCAAATGACAAAAATCTCATCCCAAAGTGTGCTAATTTTATATGCTGTGATTGGAGAGGGGAAAATATCAAATCCAGGTGTAATTCTCTTCTTCCACATGTCAATTTTTTACACGTTGAATGATAGCAGATAGTTCAAAATCTGCTACAGACTGCAAATGTTTGGACTACTGAAAGGATAGCTGTATAAGTCACTAAAATATGTACTAATTCCATAAGCCTCAAATGCCTAGCATTCAGGAGTGAGCTAAATGGAACTGGAAGGTAGACAGACAGTCTCTCAGTTTGCCATACAATGTTTAACCCTTTTGATATATGCTTCTTGCCTTCACAAAGTGCTTTAAACCCTCAAGCAGTAGATAGGAAAGCATCATTATCTCTTTTGGTACACATCAGAGGTGGGATTCAGCAGATTCTGACCAGTTCTGGAGAACTGGTAGCGAAAATTTTGAGTAGTTTGGAAAACTAGTATATATCACCTCTGACTGGCCCCGTCCCCATCTATTCTCTGCCTCCTGAGTCCCAGCTGATCTGGAGGAAATGGGGATTTTACAGCAACCTTCCCCTGGAGTGGGAAGGGAATGGAGATTTTACAGTATCCTTCACCTGCCATGCCCACAAAGCCACGCCCACCAAGCCACGCCCACAGAACCAGTAGTAAAAAAATTTGAATCCCACCACTGGTACACATAGAGCACTGGTACACAAGGAACTGCTAAACTGGGAGAAGTTTGTTGTGTTCAAATTTTGCTTCCTTTTAAATTCAAGTGGGATAGGAGGAGTAGAAGATCTGTCACTGTGAGGTAAAGTGTGTTCCGCTAAGACTGTGGAATCAAATATGGCCTTTTCTACCCCAATTAAGAGGGATGTGGTGGCTCAGTGCCTAAGACACTGAGCTTGTCGGTGGAGTGAGCTCCTGTTACTTGTCTCAGCTTCTGCCAACCTAGCAGTTGCAAGTAAAAAAACAGGACCCACCTTGCCGTCCACATGACCATGGAGACGTCTTTGGACAGTGCTGGCTCTTTGGCTTTGAAGCAGAGATGAGCACCACCCCCTAGAGTCAGGAACGACTAGCACATATTTGCAAGGGGAGCCTTTCCCTTTCCCCCCAATTAAATTAATAGAATTGAATAGAATTGGTTCCCACCAGAATCTAGCCTGGAAACCCAACTACTAGAGGGAGCAGATAGACTTCAGGACTTTAATGTCTTTCCATTTGAGGCTATAAATACTTTCTATTCCATTTCCTTAACACCTTTAAATTATCCTTGATCTGAATTTCCTTTCTTTCTCCTTTTTGTAATCTTCTATATAGGGTCTTCATTCTTGAAATTTAAAGATAAAAAGCTATAAAAGGCAAAAATGATCAAGAGGTGGCATTTTAGCCAAAGATTGTGCACAGTATTTGTCTGTATACATGACATTTATAGTTCACCTTGCCTATTCATCTTTGGTCATTTTTACTAGGTAAAAGTGTAGTATGTAAGGTAGTATGTACCTTAGGCAAGGTAGTATTTAGAAACACACTAAGCAAATTAATTATGAATCCCAATCTTGCAAACTGATAGCAATAGATAAAATAATAACAATAGCACTTAGACTTATATTCTGCTTCATAGTGCTTTATAGCCCACTCTAAGCAGTTTACAGCACCAGCATATTGCCTCCAACAATCTCGGTTCTCATTTTACCAACCTTGGTAGGAAGGAAGGCTAAGTCAACCTTGAGCCGGTCACGATCAAACTCTTGGCAATGGACACAGTTTACCTACAATACTGCAATCTAGCCATTGCGCCACATTGGCTCTTTTGTTATTCCAAAATAAATAATTAAAAAAAGTTAAAGCAGTCAATTGTTACAAGAGTTCAGCATGATTTTTGTATTGGAGAATCAATCAATTAATCAATCTTTAGAATGACATCATTAGAAAACTAGCTAGATGAACAGGTTTCGTTCAAAGTGTGTTTCCAAATGTGTGGGTTTTCTATTCCTTCTATATGAATGTTGTGAAAGTGCTTTTTTGGAGGGAGGGGTGGAGAGAAGGGGATACCATACACAGTAAGCAAGAAAATTGTACATTTGGCTCCTGCCACCATCACCCAGTTCACCCAGCACCGAAAATGGGAGCATGCGCACCATCCATGCATGCGCCCGGCCTTCCATGCATGCACTTCGCTCGCACCTTGCATGCATGCATGCGACATAAAAACAAGGCTAAATAGGACAGTATAGCACAAGGGTAGGTGGGCAGGTGCATCCTTAGGTTGCAACTACCGGTTCGCCTGAACCGGTCCGAACTGGCAGCATCTCACCACTGCCATCATCAACAGATCTCCATTGGAACATAATGGCTAAAAATTGTACTGTAGAATAGAACTGCATGATGGGGAATATATTCCCATCACATTCCAGCCTGGAAACTGAACAACAAGTAGTCCTCAACTTATAACCAATTGCTTGGCAACCATTTAAAGTTACAAAAGATATAGTTATTGTGGCTTTTAAGCAGATTTAAGTGGGGTCTCTAGCAACTCAAAGAATGTCCACTCCTGGTTTATAACTTAGAAACTATCTTGTTGTTTAGCTGCTAAGTTGTGTCTAACTCTTTACTACTCCGTGGATTATAATAGGCCAGGCCCCTCTGTCCTCCAGTGTCTCCTGGAGTTTGCCCAAATTTATGTTCATTGCGTTAATGACACCATCTAACCATCTCATCCTACGCTTTCCGCTTCTCCTTTTGCCTTCCATCTCTCTCAACATCAGGGTTTTTTTTTCTCCAGTGTGTCCTCTCTTCTTATTTGGTGGCCAAAGTATTTGAGCTTCAGCTTCACTATCTGTCCTTCCAAAGAACAGGCAGGGCAGGGTTGATTTCTATCAACCTATTCAATACACAGTTGTGGCAGCCTCTTGTGATATGATCTAGTAAAGGAAACTGACAGCTTTCCTCAGTTTCAAAAACAAGCAGGCAAAAGAAGAGCTATGGGAAGAAAAGTGAAAGATACTGATTGCAGGGCTTTTGTAAAAAAAAAAGAAGAAAATCACAGTTAAGCTATATGGAGTGGATAGAAATCTAAAATTCACATGGACGACTAAGTTTTAAAATTTCTCAAATTACACAATAGTATCAGATGATGTGCACTGCACAAAGGAAGAAAACAGAGTGGACATTTTGTGTTTCATGGAATGCTTGTGTTGCAGTTCAATTTTGCCTTTAAAAGATGTCAGCTCTAAAAAAGATGCCCAGCTTTTGGTTGTCTGTGTGAAGGTGGGGGGGGATCAGGGGGGGTATAATATATAGCCCACGCCACAAAAGTCTCGCTTCCTTGGTAAAAAGGTCCAGCATAATTTTCAGTTTACGATACTCTTTCAAGGCTTTCAGTAACTGATCTTTTATCTACAAAGCAACTCTGGGTAATCATTTGTGCTACTCAGTGACTCAAAATTAAAAATAATGCTTTGGCACAACCAGTAATAGTCAACAGTAGCTCTTAATGGAGAAATGCGTAGATGTGAAATAACAAGGGAGTACAGTTTACTCTCATCTAATTAACCAACACTATTTCAAAAAAGAAATCCATGCTGTGCACATTTGACAAAATATAGGAGTGTGGAGGAGAAAGGGGGGAGGGGAACTGAAAGAAACTCATGCATCACGAAGTTTCTAGCCCCGACTTTCTTTTTCTTTCTTTCTTTCAGTTTTTCCTGCTTCCAACCTGACCTTTTCCCCAATGGTTTGTCTATAACTTAATACAACTCTAATTCTTTTGAAATCGTGTTCACAGTTAGCATAATTGGTGTTATATAGTCCTACAGAATGTTACGGAATATTCTGTCACAAGACACTAAATTGAAAATTTAAAGGAAACGACAGAAAGAGCTGGAAGGGGGAAAAACGTAGGCTTTTAAATCTAATTTGCTATGCACCGCAGTAGGGTAATAGATGCAATGGAAGGTCTTTTATGGTGCTTCCATATCCAAAAGGCATTTAGGTAGCAAAGGATGTTTAAGCAGACCTCCTGCATTTTCCCTTTAAGTAGGGATAGCAGGAAATAAGGTACATAGATTGGTGTCCTCCTACTTTTATTTCCTCGGGAATACAGCAAATGGAAAGGGCACCTTCGGCTACTTAGCGGATCACAAAGGGTGCCCTAGCGAGACTCCCTCAGGTTCATATGAATAGAAGGATCTAAAAAAGAACGGCAGAAACCATACAGTGAGTTAAATCCTTCAGGTGGGTCTTTTCAGATTCCAATAGCGAAGAGTAACTGGAGAATTGGTCGGGATTTCACTGGGCCTCAGCAGGTTTGAGATCAAAAGCTCCTCTTTAAATAAAAAAAAAAAACTCCTGTTGAGAAATCTCAACGTCCCTTTGTAATGTGACTTTAAAAAGTTAATACAAAGCACTCTTCAAACTGAAGCGCCAAACAGAGTGAACAAAGAGTATATCAGAACCAATTCTATTAACAGAAGGTTGACAGGAACAGGCATTTGTTTTAAAGGAAGATATTCTACAAATTCTCTCCTGTAAAGAGTGTGGCACAGCACAGCAAGATGGAAAATTGCTGCTGATGACCGGCATACAAACAATTCATGTCCTGTTCAATCTGTGTGTTTAATGCGATTTCCAATTGTCCAAATTTAAGTGAGAAAATGGATGCATTAAAGTTTACTCTCTCTATATTCGGTCTAACTATCCCTTTATTTAGATAATTCGCTGAGTTATCTCTTCAGAACCACAAAAGTTAATCAACTACAACTTTAAGGGGGAAAATACATTTCCATTAATGAAAATGACATTTTCATTATAGTGCTAGCATTTCTAGGCCATTATAATTGTATGACTAGTCAGTCTCTTTTCTACCTGTTATATTCAAGGGGGTTTTCATGATGGCTGGGAGGACACGGAAAGGGATATGTGTTTCTGACATTCCTGAAAATCACAGTTGAGTGAGCTCCTAAATTCAACCTGACACGTAACATTTTTCAACCCAATTAATTAAAAACTGTGCATGCTCATCAGTCATCTGGCACCACTTCTTTCTTCATCCTTGTGCCAAACTGTTAGTTGTGCAGTCTGTTTTCTTCCTAATTTTTTTTTGTTTTTTAATCTGGCCTGAGATATTGATATTGATTATTAACTGACCCGCTTTTGAGCAGCTGACAGAAGAATTAACCCATTGAAGCTCTGGCTCTTGAAATTAATTAAACAGAGTTCTTCCCTGCAATGTGGACACAATCCTGTATACATTTATACAAACTTATCCTGAAGGTGAAATAATAAGTGCAATGATATGCTGTTTTATGACCATGAATTAAGAAAGATTTCATTAATTTCAGTAGCAGTTACTCAGTGACATTGTGAAATGGTGGACAAGTGAAATAACTAGACTGGTCAGTCATAACTAAGGAAATTTCCTTGATTATCAAAATGCTCTTTGCTCAGGAGCCCATACGGCAACACCCCAACCCAGAATGACCCTACATAATCCAGACAGATGCTGCAGTGCTACTGCAAAAGAATAAAGAGGGCCACCTTTTGCCATGCGCTCACATCTCCAAGAAACTCACCACTTCTGAAAGGAGGTGGGCCATTTGAGAGAAAGAAGCATTTGCGATCAGGTGGAGCCTGCCCAAGTGGAGACATCTCCTGGAAGGGGGGGATATGCCATTCGAGGTCTGGACTGATCATAAAAACCTCATAGCTATCTCCGCCAATCGAAGACTATCCCCCAAACAAGTTCGCTGGGCACAATACTTCCAAAGGTTTAAATTTCAACTTAAACACATTCCTGCAGGGAAGAACTTGTTGGCGGATGCTTTGTCGAGAAAACCACAGTATGACAATAAGAAGGAAGAAGTTTTTCAATCCATCATTTTTTCCTCCCACCAACAGGTGGCCCAGGTCACCACCCGAAGCCAGGATAAGCTGACGACAGAGTTCAAAGCAGTAATCTCAGCAGACCCGTGGTTCAACAATAACAAGGACATCCTAACAATGAGCGATGGCTTAGCCTGGAAGGGATCCAAACTGTACGTCCCTGTGGGGTTGAGGCTGGAAGTCCTACAGCTAAGCCATGATGGGAAACTAGGGGGCCATTTTGGATTCCTAAAAACGCTCCACCTCACCAGGGTCAATTTTGGTGGCCAAAGATGAAATTGGAGGTGGAAGATTATGTAAAAAGCTGTGCTACTTGTGTAACGATGAAAACACGGCCAGGGAAACCCCTTGGACTACTACAATGAGTGGTCAGCCATAGCCGACCATGGGGAGAAATCGCAATGGTCTTCATCGTCGAGCTCCCAGACAGCAGCGGAAATAGATTAATCTGGACAGTTATTGATTAGTTTTCCAAGCAGGTGCATTTCATCGCTTGCTCAGGGCTGCCGTCCACAAAGAAATTACTGAAGATGTTTGTGAAACACATTTATCGCCTGCACGGGGTGCCCAAGAGGATCATTTCAGACCGTGGAGTTCACCACCAAGTTCTGGAGAGAGTTCCTGAGATCCATTGGGTCTACACAAGGACTCAGCTCAGCGTTTCATCCTGGCGCAGCAGAAAGGGCCAATGCGATGGTGGAACAATACATCCAGTGTTATGTGGACTATCAGCAAGACAACTGGTCAGACTTGCTACCCTTCGCCGAAGTGGCGTACAACAATGTGGTCCACAGCAGCACTGGATTACCTCCTTTCCAGATTACCAGTGGCATGGAATTTGTTCCCATGCCTGAGCTGCCTAGAGAACCTCCCTCCTCCATGTCTCTGAATGAATGGATGTACACACTAAAGAAAGGATGGGAAAATACAAAGAAGGCTCTAGCAGATGCGGCAGAAGTCTACAAGAAGCAAGCTGATAAGCACCGCTCGCTCCAACACCCCTTTTGTGTGGGGGACAAAGTTTTTGTATCTACCAAATACATAAGATTAAGAACGCCTAGTAAGAAATTGGGGCCAAAATTTATAGGTCCATTCCCAATAGACCCAGAAGTCTAGGGAAAATTTACCCAGTATTTCATTGTAGCTTGTTGAAACCAGTAATTGGGTCCAGCATAAGACTGTCCATCCCTCCTCCTGTAGGGATAGAAGGGGAAACACATTAGGAGGTGAAAAAAATCTTAGATTACAGGCTGTATAGGGGTGGCTTACAGTATTTAGTGCATTGGAAGGGGTATCCTTTGTCCGAAGCCACTTGGGTGAAAAGTTGGAACTTAAAAGCAGATAGGTTAGTAAAACAATTCCATGGGAAGTTTTCTGATAAGCCAAAGGATCCCCCCGGGGGGAGGGAAGGTGGTTAATTTTGTTATGTTAACTTTTATGTTATTCTCTTTTCAGGAAACGTTTTCCTTCTGAGGACAGGCCGCCTGTCATGCCTGCAGTTATATTCCTTTTAGGATTTTTGGCCTGCCACACCCTCTATTATTTCATTAGGCTGTTTCATTAGTGTAGTAATGAAGGGGGAATAAAAAGGAGTAGAATTGTGGAATGTGTTGTTATGATTTGTTTCTAGAAGCCCAAGGTCATCTTTTGTCTCCGCACCTCTGCATCTGACTGGAACTAGATGGGTGGAAATGCCAGCATGGCTGAAGAAGATTGGACCATGTGATGGATTTATGGGTGTGGAGATAGGATCATGAACTTTAAACTGGGTGGAATCCCAGGAAGCTTTTAGATTTGGGATTTCACAGTTTGTGCTAACATGTCTGTCTTATTAAATTAGAAGTTTAAGGATAGCTCTGCCTTGGACTCTGATTTAATTCTGCATGATATTTGGAACGTTGACACATTGTTCAACTCAGCTTGCAGAAAAGGCTCAGAAGCTCATTCATACATTCACACGGCTCTGACAAAAGTGATCGATCATATCATGCTATACACCAGTGTCATCCATATTTGGTATTTAGGTATAAGTAGTAAGTATGGATCACCACAGTGAATGAAAATAATCAACTGCTAATGCACATTTACCTTTGGCTTGGAAAGAATGTATGCGAGGAATCAGCAAAATTATACTGGACCCTAAGTATCTCGCTTCAAAGAGATGGAGATTGGTGCTGAACCAGTTGTGATAATAAAACAACTTTGTAAGATTTTATATGTAACAAGCTGATTAACCTGGTGTTCTCCGGGTATTTATTTATAGGGGGGAAATATCTGGACCAAACATAATTTCTAATATTGGATTTTCCCCTTTACCAGAGGGAGCCTCCTTGTGGAGTACTGTAAAGCCGTTACCATGGGAACTGCACTGCGCTGTACAGTAGAAGCCATTTTACGGCAGTACAGTAGAATCCATTTTAAGGCACAACAGGCTGTGTCTTATCAGAACACCCCCACCAGGAGTGTTAAGGGTGTCTTACCCCCACAGTATTTTTCCAGAGAGTAAGTCATTTGTGTACCAGGTTTGGTTGAAATTGCTTGAGGTATTCCAGAGTTATGCTGGAACATACATTATGCTGGAACACACACACACACACACACACACACACACATTTTATGTTAAAGATGGTTTCTTCATGGCTGACCTCCAAATATCGTTGTTACCAGAAATTACGTTGAGTATAACTCAGTCCCATCATTTTGCTGATCTTGGCTGATTTTGAAAAGCTAAGCAAGGGTGAGACTTGGACAGTATTTGAATGGGAGATCATTAGGAAATGAAGGGGCTGGGGCTAGACTGAATTTTGAATTGAATTAAATTGAATTTAAATACAACAAACATGAAAAGGAAACAAAACCCAGCAGTTTTCTGTGGCAGACTAGTTCCACCTTATTGCCAAGAAAATAGATCTAAACAGTTGTACGAAGTCATTGTCAGGGGAAAAAAACACCCTGTTAGAGACCGATGAACCGTGGCTGATTTCCTTCTGCATATCTTTTGAGATATTGAGAAAAATAAGTCTTTAAAAGTATTCTAATTAATAAACAAACTTTAATAATAAAATAAAACAGAAAATAACTAATTGGTTACATTTTGATAATGAAAAGCTTCGTTAGCCAAAGTTGGCTGCCGAACAAAAAAGAGAGGAATTTGGAAAATGTGAAACGCGTGCGCAATAAATCACTTTCAGATAAGAACCTTTTTTTGTTTTATGACCTGCGCAATAAAGCTTTCTTAGTTTAACTCTTGAGTGTCAGTTTAGGCAGTTCAGGCCTAGCAAACTTTTTAACATCGTGACACCCCTTCTTTTGCTAGTCTGGGCTGACGTCATCAAATCATCAATTAAGGCACATCTTCTTTCGCAGATACTCGTGTTGATTTGCGGCGAGTGGTTTGTTAAGCATGTCTGCAATCTGATCATGTGTAGAAACATATTGCAATTTAACAAAACCTTGCTTAACTAATTGCTTTGTGTTTTGATAACGAATGTCAATGTGTCTGGACCTAGAACCTGTGAAATGTGACTCAGAAATATAAACAACAGATACATTATCTTCCATCACGGTGATTGGTCGAATCGGACGTGTCCAGATATCTGTGATCAAAGCATCAAACCACGTTAGAGAATTACAAGCATCTGAAACACAAGCATATTCAGCTTCAGTAGATGAACATGAAACAAAACTCTGTTTTCTCACTTGCCAGTAAACAGGACAACCATTTAGGAACATCATGTAACCAGAAGTGCTTTTGCGTGACTTCTTGTCGCTCGCCCAGTCGGCGTCGGCAAAACAAATCAGCTTTGGTTGATCAGTGTGTGTTGGTTCTAGCAATAACTTCATGTGTTTAGTGTGTTTTAGGTATTTCAACAACTTCTTAATGCATGACCAATGAAATTGTGTTGCCTTACCTACTTGTCGTGATAAAAGATTAACACTAAGTGCGATGTCAGGTCTGGTCCAACTACTAATGTATAATAGTGAACCAATGACTGAACGATAAAGTGTTTGATCCTCGAACTCAGGACTTGGTTCATGTGTTAAGTTGTGAAAATCTGTTTGCATGGGTGTCTTTGTTGTGCTAGCATCTTTCATGTTGCAATGATGTAGAATGTGGTCAATTTTCTCCTCTTGTGAAAGACTAAACCCCTTCTGTGTCTTTTCAATTTGAACACCTAAATAAGTGCTAATGTGTCCTAAAGATTTTAGTGTGAAGTATCTCTGCAAACTTTTAGCAAAAATCTCACTCATTTTCTTATTTGGACCAATATAAACAATATCATCAACATAAACAAGAATTATCTCATATGCATTGTTAGATCTTTTTGTGAACACGCATTCATCAGTTTCGGACTTAATAAAGCCCATTGAATTTAGTTTGTCAGTAAGACATAAATACCACATTAAACCTGACTGTTTCAGACCATAAAGACTTTTGTTCAGGAACCAGGTATCCCCTTCTTGCTTTCGGAATCCTGGAGGGCTTCTCACGTAGATCTCTTCATCTAGGTCTGCATGTAGATAAGCTGTGTCCACATCAAATTGGAAAACTTCTAAACCAAGAATAGTTGCAGTGGTTAAAGCAATTTTTACACTTTCAGTTCTGACTGTTGGTGAGTAAGTGTTTGTGTAGTCCTCAGGATAACGTTGAGCGAAACCCTGAGCTACCAGTCTGGCTTTGTATAAGGACTCACCATTCGGTTTCTTCTTGATTCTGTAGACCCATCGGGTGCCAATGACTTTCTTGTTTGCTGGAGGTTTTGCAGGTGTGAATACATTAAGTTTCTTTAAACTGTCCATTTCATCCTGCATTGCATCATACCACTTGTCTTGTTCTGAATCAGGAAGCTGTTTGATTTGTGTGAATGTCTCTGGAGGAAGAGTAACGTTGCAAATCAAAGGTACTGGTGATTTTGTCAGTTGCCATGAATAACGTTGTGGAGGGATTCCTTTTGTGGCCCTCTTGGAGCGTCTAGGAACAACAGACCAGTCTTCTTCTTCTTCTTCATCATCATCCTCATCCTCACGTTCGTCGCTAGCATCAGCATCCGCGGCTTGAGAAGACGGAACATCAGGTTGTGAAGAACTGGTAGAAGGAATATCTGCCTGCGAATTGTCATCAGGCTGCGTGGCATCTGGAACACCATCTCTAGGAAAATAAACTTCAGGATCATTGGAATGAATCCTGGACCAGTCAATGTCTTCCTCAAAATTAGCAGATTGTGAAATGACAATCACATGTTTAGTATCAATGAATTTGTACCATTTTGAATTATCATCAATACCCATAAATCTTAGTCTCTTTGGTCCTTGAGTTATAGGAGTGTTTACCATAGCATATGAACCAAAAATATGGAGGTTCTTGAGATTAGGCTTGTAGCCATACAGCATGTAGAAAGGAGTTTGATTGATTACACTGCTCCAAGTACGGTTGACAATGTAATTTGCATATTTGATTGCTTCACCCCAGTATGCGATACTGAGATTGGCATCTTCTAGAAGACAACGCATCATGGTTTGTAGAACCCCTTGTCTTCTTTCTACGACTCCGTTATGAGCCGGTGTATATGGAGCAGATGTCTGATGAAGAATTCCATTCTTACGCATCCAGTCCTGGAAACGCTGAGACATGAATTCTGCACCACGGTCACTCTGGATTCTGGCGATGCGAACTTGGTATTGTGTAGAAACAAACGCTGCAAAGTCTTTAAAGATCTGAAAGGTCTCAGATTTCTCTCTCATAGGATATACAAATCCATATCTAGAATGATTATCTACAATTGTTAAAAAATACTTTCTGCCACCAAGTGTTGGTGGGAAAGGACCCACTATGTCAGTGTGTACCAAATCAAAAATGCGTGTTGACCGGCGTGTAGCGTGTTTGGGAATTGCAGCCGCCTTGGATTTAGCCTTTTTGCAAACGGCACAATCCAAAAACACCTTACACCCCTTTAGATCCAAACCTTTTGCGAACTCCGGCATCTTTCTAAGAACACGGAAACTGGCATGCCCCAATCTTCTGTGCCACTTGTGAATACACCTGGAATGCAAAGGTTTACCAGTTAGTGAATTCTCAACATTAACAGTTTCATGAGGACCCTCAGGCTTGCTTTGAGCAATCTGTTTCTGTTTTCTTTGTTTGTTGGCTTTAGGAGCCTTTGGCACAGTAACGCTTTCTCTCTCTGGGACAACTCTCTCTGGGTTTGCGTTGTGCCTTTTTGGAGTTTGCATACTTGCCTGTGCTTGCCCTTTAGGCTTTGGCTTTAAGTAATAAACACCACCAATCAGCATGGTTTCAGCAACAATATCACCATCTTTAACTAAGTAACTTGCTTTTTCGAGGTGGTGAACCTGGAACTTTAACTCTCTAGACAAGTGACTTTGACTAAGCAAATTACTGGTTGCTGAAGGTATGTAATAAACATCAGGGATGTGTGTATCGAGCTCTTCAATGTAAACAGTTCCTTTTCCCATAACCTTGCAAGTGTGGTTGGTGAAGGAATACAGTTCTCGATACTCGGGCTCTGGTTCGCCCATCTCTGTGAAAAGTTCCCTTCTGTGGGTAACGTGCACAGCTGCTCCACTATCTAAAGTCCACAAAAGACGTCTGTCGAACTTTGGATCAGGTTGTGGAACGTTGGTTATGGCCAGTGTTGCAAGTGGAGCTTGTGAATCATGCCTTGGACCACGACGACCTTGTCTTCCGCCTCTACCTCTGCCTCTGGAATCTGTTCCTCTGGGCTGGTACGTGGCGGGAGCTGGAACTCGTTGGGGACAATCCCGGGTGTCATGTCCCACACGGTTGCAGGTGTAGCATTTTGGCATCCTTGGAGCGTAGCCTCTTCCTCGGAAGGGACGTCTGGCTGGAGCCTTTGGTGCTGGAGGCCGTTGCAGATGTGGGGTAGCTAACCTGATAGCTTCGTCTTCCACTAAAAGTCTGCAAACGTGGTTAACTGTGCGTTGAGCAATAGGCACGTAGTTAATCTTTGCAACAGCATCTTTCCATTCATAATTCAATGAGTTAATGATGATGCTAATCATTTGGATATCATCGATTACATGGCCATTTTGTCTCAATTCACTTCTCATTCTTTTCAGTTTGGTCAAATGTCCACCAATTCGTTCACCAGGTTTCAACTTCGAACCATGGAACTCAGACATGAGCAAACATGAGGATTCAATTGAAACGGGCCTGTAGCAATCTTCCAAAATAGCCCATATTTCTTGGGCAGTTGCATCAGGTGGAAAGATACCTTGGATCTCAATTTCCATTGACATGAGTAAAGTCGTGATAGCTCTGTTTTCAAGGTTTCTTATTGCAGGCGTCCAGGGTGGACGGGGAGGATCAAAAACCATGGAATATGTGCCTTCTCTTCGAAGCAAGAGCGCAATTTCACTGACCCAGGCTTTATAATTCTCTCCTGACTCCTTTAATTTGGACTCACCAGTCAAGGGGGTGACTGTGAATACCTGCTGAGGAACAATTTGTTGCTCTGGTTGCAAAGCTGGTTGTTGAACCAGGGGATGCTGGGGTTGCATCATTGGCCTTTGCGTGGCAACATCAAATTGGCTTCCTCGAATTTGCCTCTGGCTTTGCCTTTTTCCATCTAGGGAGAATTCCACACCGCCAGGGGGTATTGAAGACTTAACCTTTGGAGACAAAGTTTTGGCTTCTAAAGGACTCATAGACATATCTCTGAAAATCTGGTCCAATTGCTTAATCTTTTGCTGTAATAATTTTTCTCCGCCAGCAGATGGCAGTGCAGCTTCACTTTTTGGCTGCCTCTCCTTTCTATACGTATGCGGAAGCTCGGTTGACTCAAAGGGACCACGTGACCTCGGTGACGTGTACATGTCTCTTTGTTCTAATTGACCAATGAACTCTGTGGGGTGTGTCTTAGGCTGTTGTTTTGAAGAAGACAAGATGGCGTCCTCAGACATTTTGGGAGTGGGGGAGCTTCTTCTACTTCGCCTTATCTCTTCAAAACACACTCTCGCCTCCCTAGCATATTTTTCAAACAGTTCTATTTGATCTAGATAGCTTTGCATTTCTTGCTCACCATCTGGGGGAATTTCATAAACTTTGCTTTCTGCGTGGGAGGAATTTTTCTGTGCCGGCAGTTGCCATTCATCAATCGTTTGATAATCTGCGAGGGTCTGGGAATGGAGTGGCTCTGGCAGAGTGGGAAGTTTTGGCTTGGCCCCCAAAAATTCATAATCTCCTGGAGATATTTTAGAAGGAGGAACCACTGACCTCGTTTCGTGGATGTCGCGTCCTGTAGCTCCTTCTCCCATGTTTGGCTCGGCACCTGAAGGAATTTGTTGTTCCTGAAGCACGTTTTGATCTTGCTTCTCTGTGTCCGAGGGAGCCTCCTTGTCAGAGGAAGCTGATCCATCTGTGCTCGCCCCATCTTTCTTTTTCTTTTTTTTTCTTTTTCTCCGACATTGCTAATTAGGCTTAGTCGGTTATCTTTAGATAGCATGAAGGGAAAATACAGCCATAAATTGTAACCATCTCAGCTGGTATCATCAAAAAGCCAAAAACTCTGCTACTAAGTTGTCAACCATCCTCTGCTACCAAGTTGTCAGGGGAAAAAAACACCCTGTTAGAGACCGATGAACCGTGGCTGATTTCCTTCTGCATATCTTTTGAGATATTGAGAAAAATAAGTCTTTAAAAGTATTCTAATTAATAAACAAACTTTAATAATAAAATAAAACAGAAAATAACTAATTGGTTACATTTTGATAATGAAAAGCTTCGTTAGCCAAAGTTGGCTGCCGAACAAAAAAGAGAGGAATTTGGAAAATGTGAAACGCGTGCGCAATAAATCACTTTCAGATAAGAACCTTTTTTTGTTTTATGACCTGCGCAATAAAGCTTTCTTAGTTTAACTCTTGAGTGTCAGTTTAGGCAGTTCAGGCCTAGCAAACTTTTTAACATCGTGACAGTCATCAGGTGTTGCATTCAGTTTAAAAGAGTAAATATATGGAGACTGGAAATCTTCTAAAGAGAGAAAGTGCCTTCATGTCCTGTCTTGTTATGGTACATCTGAAGTAAGGGGTTTTTAATTGTCTGGAGCAGCCAAATTTTTATTTCTGAGATATAAATCTCAGTTAAGGAAAGTTTCTGGCTCAAGGTATGGGAAACTGAGGACCTAACCCTGGCATACACACCTGTGCAATATTTTGTTATGCTCCCCCTCCTCTCTCAATTTCTGGGCCTATCTCCCTGTAATCAGACTTCACAGAGAAACCACTATCATCAGATGGAAAAAGATGCCAATGGATAATGGCTGAGAACACTGGGATATGGCAGTCTGATTTATGGCTGCTTTGATGTTTCAGAGCAACCTCAATGGAAGCACAAATTCACTTTTATTCCTGTTTCAGTTCACCTCCTAACAATGCTGGCACCAGAATTGCTCTGCTTACAACAGCTTCACAAATCAGAGATCATTAAAGGCTTATTTGTATATCTAAGTGGAATTGCCTTTACTCTCTTCTACATCACCAGCGTGTTTTAACGGCATGGCTGGTACAATATTGAGGTATGCAAAGGGGAGAATACAAACATCCTAATAAAAGTAATAAATTAGGCTGAATGTAATTATCCAAGCTGGAACTGGGCCAGAACACTTAGGCAAATCCTTCTTTAGCAGAAGAAGCCCTCCGAGGTATGATCACTTCAGGAGGAAGCATGGCTGTTAACAAGATATTCAAAAAGGAGAAGTCAGTTCCAAAGATAGCACCGTTCTTGTACTGCCACAGAAATCATATTTACCTTAGATGGTAATATTTGCTTCTTTCACCGGGGCTCAACAAGGTCGGATTGGGCTAAACGCTCACTACCATTCCAGCAGGATATCCCACAATGGCTCTTTTTGGAAAGCCAGGTTGTAATAAGGGCTCCTCTCGGTGCTCTCTGGACTTGGGTGTTTTCTTGCAGACGTTTCATTACCCAAACTAGGTAACAGCATCAGTGCTAGTTTGGGTAATGAAACGTCTGCAAGAAAGCTCAGAGAGCACTAAGGAGCCCTCATTTCAACCCCGAGTTGCAAATATTCTCCTTTATTGGTATGACAAATTGCTTTTTCAATAGTAACACAGGACCAGCGTTACTATTAAGTAAAATGAAACCGTGATGGTAGCAAATCTCCCAGAACGAAGCTAGGAAACCAACCATTTCTATTCCATAAGGAGTTCTGAATGACTAGTTCAGCAAATAGATGGGATGCATTCTCTAAGGCTGTGATGGCGAACTTATGGCACATGTGCCCAAAGTGCCATGCAAAGCCATGTCTCCCAGCAAGCGCAGCCTTGCCTGTTTGTCTTCTGGGTTTCTGGCATGCATGCGCATGCAACCACTAGCTGTCCTTCACGCACGCAGCAGTACTGAAAACCAGTGTGCGTATGTGCGCCGGCCAGCTGATAGTTACGTGTGCATGTGTGCCAGAACCTGGAAGTTCAGCTTTTCTGGAGCGTGAGCCCTTTGCGCACATGGCAATGCTGAAAACCAGCCTGTGCATATGCACTGGCCAGCTGATCGTCAGGCACGTATGCACGCTAGAACCCAGAAGTTCAGCTTTTCCGGAGCGTGATCCCAAATGAGGGCGTCCATGCATGCAATGTTTCCATGGAACCTTTTTTGGCAAAGGTTCACCATCACTGCTCTAAGGGGTCATTGGCTGCAGGTTGTATGCCACTGGTCAAAAGTGGTGATGTGTACGGCTAGATTCAAAGTGGGCAAAGCTAAATATTTTTTTTCTGCTTTGAGCACTCTTTGGTTTTCTCTTTGTTACATCTGCTTTCTCCCTCTCCCTCCCAAGTTGTCTTCTTTCTTCTCTTCCGCACAGCAGGGAATGGACAGGTTTCTCATGTGTGAGCTCTGAAGAGCTTGTGTGCCCAGAGCAAAGATCATATAATTTTATGTTTATCATTTTTAAAGGATGCTAACCCCACACTCACATAACAGGTAGACAAATATCTTTACTGAGTGCAAAACGTTTAATTAGATGTATATCATTTTACTGTCCTATTGTTCTTCCCCTTTCTCATTGAATTGTTCTGACAAATTATCCTGGGGTCATGTGCAGGAATGGGTTCTTACTGGCGTTGGTACCGGTTCGCTTCGCGCGCTCGCCAGACGCGTATTGCTCCTGCATGCACAGTTCATTGTAATTTGTTCTGCGCTTTCCCGAAGACCATGAAAAGCTGATAAAAACCACGCTGGCAATGGCAGTGGAGACCCAGGAACTGGTTCAGAGGCATGGCCACCCTGGGTTGCTGCTGGTTTGCAACCCGGGCCAAATTACCACTACTGGTCTGCCTGAACCGGTGCGAACCGGTAGAAACCCACTTCTGGTCATGTGATCAGCTTTTGTGACCTTCCAACAAGCAAAGTCATTGGGGAAACTCAGATTCACTAAATGACCATGTTACTGATTTAATAACTGCAATGATTCACTTAACAACTGTGGCAAGAAAGGTTGTACAATGGGGCAAAACTCACTTAACAAATGTTTCACTTAGCAACATAAATTTGGGGCTCAATTGCAGTTGTAACTCGAGGACTCCCTGTACATATGCATACATTTCACCCATCTATGTTGAAGACCAAGAAAAAAATTATAGTATTTGTGGTAATTTGAAATGAGAGTTATCACTTACAAAACCCTTCCTTCCTCTCATTTGCCCTACTCCTTTATATGAAAAAATGTATCTCCCAAATCTTTCTGAATTTGTTCTAGACTTGAATGTGGATTGACCCGACTTATATCTTAACGGTACTCAGAATCCACCAAAGAATTGTTCATGTTGAAATATAGGTAAAAAGCAAACACCTTCATTAAGCCATGGTGGCTCAGTGGTTAGAATGCAGTACTGCTGCACACGAATTCTGCTGACTGTTGGCTGCCTGCAGTTCGATTCTCACTGGCTCAAGGTTGACTCAGCCTTCCTTCCTTTCAAAGTTGGTAGAATGAGGGCCCAGATGGATGGGGACAATAGGCTGATTCTCTAAACCGCTTAGAGAGGGTTGTAAAGTATGGTGAAGCAGTATATAAGTCTAAATGCTATTGCTATTAAGACTATTTTACAGACTATCTCCATGTTTTGATTAGCAAGTCAGCCTCTGGAGCAAGGTAGTAGCATGAGGACCGATATATAGGTTCTACAGATGAAGCAGACATACCATGGTTTGCTCATATCATGTGAGCAAAAGGAGGAAATCTGTTATACAGATAGTCCTCAACATACAAGTCCATTTAGTGACTGTTCAAAGGTACAACAGCACTGAAAAAAGTGACATGACCATTTTTCAAACTTATGACAATTGCAGCATCCCTATGTTCACTTGATTTACATTTGGATGCTTGACAACTGACTCACATATATGACAGTTGCATTGTCCTGGAGTTATATGATCCTCTTTTGCGACTGTCTGACAAGCAAAGTTAAGATTCATTTAACGACCGTGTTACTAATTTAAGAACTGCAGTGATTCACTGAACAAATGTGGCGAGAAAAATCATGAAATGGGGCAAAACCCACAATGAATTTCTCACTTAATAACATACATATTGGGCTCAATTGTGGACATTAGTTGAGGACTACCTGTGCATGATGATTTTTTTAAAAAAAATACCCATCTTTTTCTTTCCCTAATGAAGAAAGAGTGATGACTTTATATTTATTTTATTTATTATTCACATTTATAGACCGCCCCCTCTCCCAGAAAGGACTCGGGGCGGTGTACAGTCACTAAAATGCATTATAAAATATATACACAAAACAGTTAAATAATTAAATACGTAGGTGAAGGAGGTTATAAGACTGTAATAGAATAATAAATATAGTACATTAAAAGCTTATTAAAACCCCAAACCCAATTAAAATGAATAAATCCCCGGGAGGTGAAACTAAGAAAGTGCCAGGCCAGCTGATTGAAATAGGTGAGTCTTTAACTTTTGCCGGAAGGAACGGAGGTCGGTGGTAGTTCGAATGTCTGGGGGGAGGTCATTCCAGAGGGTTGGGCCCATCACAGAGAAGGATCTACTCCTAGGTGTCGCCCGCTGGCATTGCCTGGCAGACGGCACCAGGAGGAGCCCCTCCCTGTGTGAGCGGATAGGTCGCAGGGACGTGTGTGGTAGGATGCGATCCTGCAGATAACTAGGTCCTCTGCCATGGAGCGCTTTAAAGATGGTGATCAATACCTTGAAACGCACCCGGAAGGCCACAGGTAGCCAGTGCAGCTCGCGCAGGAGAGGTGTTACGTGGGAGTAACGTGTACTTCCCATAATAACCCGCGCGGCTGCGTTCTGAACTAGCTGCAGTCTCCGGATGCGTCCCAAGGGAAGCCCCATGTAGAGGGCATTGCAGTAGTCCAGGCGAGACGTCACCAGCGCATGAGTGACCGTGCGCAGGGCACTCCGGTCCAGTAGGGGGCGCAATTGGCGCACCAGGCGAACCTGGTGGAATGCCCCCCTTGCCACGGCTGCCACATGGTCCTCCATTGACAGCCGGGCATCAAGGAGGACACCCAAATTGCGCGCCCGCTCCACAGGGGACAATTGTTCGCCCCCTATGGCCAGCGATGGAGTCAGCTGGCTGAACCGAGGTGCCGGTAACCACAGCCACTCGGTCTTGGAGGGGTTGAGTTTGAGTCTGTTGTCCCCCATCCAGACCCCAACGGCTTCCAAACACCGGGACATCACTTCGACAGCCTCGTTGGGGTGGTTTGGGGTTGAAATATACAGCTGAGTGTCATCAGCGTAGAGATGGTACTCAACCCCAAAACCACGGATGATCTCACCCAGCGGCTTCACATATGCGTTGAACAGGAGAGGCGAGAGGACCGACCCCTGTGGCACCCCACAAGTGAGTGGCCTCAGGGACGACCTCTGTCCCCCTGTCAACACACATTGCTTCCGGTCGGAGAGGTAGGAGCCGAACCACCGCAAAACGGTGCCTCCGACTCCCATCCCCTCCAACCGGCGCAATAGGATACCATGGTCGATGGTATCAAAAGCCGCCGAGAGGTCTAATAGGACCAGGATAGAGGAGCAACCCCTATCTCTGGCCCTCCAGAGATCATCAACCAACGCGACCAAGGCTGTCTCAGTGCTGTGCCCGGGTCGGAAGCCGGACTGGCGTGGGTCTAGATAGTCGGATTCGTCTAGGTGTCGCGGGAACTGCTGCGCCACCACATTCTCGACAACCTTCGCCAAAAAGGGGAAGTTGGAGACTGGACGATAGTTAGCTAGCTCCATTGGGTTGAGCGAAGGCCTCTTGAGCAAGGGTCTCACCACCGCCTCTTTCAAGGCGGTTGGTAAGTATCCCTCACCCAGTGAGGCGCTCACCAGGCCCAGGAGCCAGCCTCGTGTCACCTCCCAGGCTGCCAGTACCAGCCAGGAGGGGCACGGGTCCGTTAAACAAGTGGTGGGTCGCAGCCGTCCACGCAACCTGTCTAAATCCTCGGGGGCAACAGAGTCAAACTCCTCCCAGAATGGTCTCTCAAGACTCGCTGTTGGCGGCTCGTCTGGTCCACTGACGGAGGTCCACCCGCTCCGGATCTGATCGATTTTGTCCTGAAGATATTCCCCAAACTCCTCTGCTCTACCCTGTAAGGGTGTCTGTAATGATTTTAAAATTGTTTCCTATTTTTTCTTTAAAAATAACTCACAGCATAGTTTACAACAGATATCAACAATTAAAACTATCCTACTTTATTAAACATAAGCCATGAACAAGTTGATGGACATTGGAAGATATAACAAGGCAAGAAATGTTGCTAATTCCTTAAATAGAAACAACGGAAGCATTATTCCCAGTCATGTGTACCTTGTGGAGTCTTGTGTTGTGTGTGAGAGAGAGGGGGTGGGTGGGAGAAGGAGAGGGAGGAGAGAACGAGAACACATACGACTTAAAAAAGCAAAAGCAGATCAGGACTGTGGGAGGGGAGAAGGACAAAGCAAAAAGAACAGCACTGTCTTCTCAACAGGTCCATGGAATTCATACAAAAGTTCATTTATTAATGTGCTATCATTTTTCTCTCAATAAAAAGAAAGGCAGCATTCAAAGCAACAGACAACCAACTGATTGACAGCAGCCATAATTCCATACAATTGGAGAGCTACAGATTGTTTGATGTGATACGATATTCATTGTGGAGAACTGATCAAACATACTTCTGCATCAAACAGGACTACAGGGCAATCCTATGGCATGTGTTTGCTGTCAGAACGGTTCTTTCTGGGGCACACTAGGTGGAGAGTTTTGGAGAGTACCAACACTGTTCTTTCCTTTCCTTTCCTTTTTTTTCATTTTGTTTTCCCTGAGGACACAGATAAACACCAAGTGCTTCAGCGAGTATCTAAAAGGATGCAAATGACCAACTGTCTGCAAGGAATATAAATCCTGCCATTCCCCACTATCCTGTCAGAGCTGAAGAAGCTTCTTGGATGAAAAGCAAAACATCTTCAAAAGAAAAAAAACAACCAGAAAGTCCAGTTGCCTCTTGAAAAAAAAGCACCTTTGGGATAACCATGATCTGGATGATTGAGAATCTCTACTGACTTCCGACAGATGGAAATTTTATCAATGTGCAGATTTTCTAAGTGTCATCCAAGATTGTTTGGTATGATACCCAATGTGCCAATAACCACTGGGACCACAATAGCTGGTTTATGCCACAATCTTTCAATTCAATTTTCGAATCTTCATACTTGGAAGAGCATACCCTGTGATCTACTCCAATTCTTTGTGTTCTATTCTATTATCCCCTGGTATTGCCACATCAATAATTCAGACTTCTCCTTCTTTTTTTTACAACCATGGTTATATTTGGGGTGTTATATTATTAATGTTATTTATTTGACTTGCATTGCTGTTTCTAGTATTCCCTGCTTTCTTCCATCTTTACTTCGTTTATGCCAGATTTTAAATTCCATGCCAATTTCACTCTTTGTGTATATGTCACCGTGAAAGACCGAAATTGGTGAATGTCGACATTCACCGGTGAATGTCGACATATACCAATTTCGGTCTTTCACGGTGACATATATATAACGAGTCAGCTTAACGCTTTACTTTTGCTTTTCAATTCGCGGTCCTGGAAACTACTCTTTCTAACCGCGCAGGATCGCAGGTTTTTTAAAAAAAGAAGTCCGCGAATAGAAGACGCTTAAAAGGAAGCGAGGAGCTGAGGTGTCGAGAGGATAAGGGTATTAGGGTAAGGGTGTCGAGAGGATAAGGGTATTTAGCAAATATTTCGGACATACACCAAGCGACTATGTGAATGTCGACATTCACCGGTGAATGTCGACATTCACCAGATTTCGGACTTTCACAGTAACATATAGATTGCAAAATTATTTTCTAAAAAATCCGGATAAAAGGCATTGATTCATCAACTTTAAGAGCCGAGGTGGAGCAGTAGTTAGAGTGCAAGCTACTTCTGCTGATCACCGTCTGCCAGCAGTTTGGCAAATCAAATCTCACCAGGCTAAGGGTTGACTCAACCTTCCATCCTCCCGAGGTGGGTAAAACGAGGACCTAGATTGTTGGGGGCAATAGGCTGACTCTGTAAACTGCTTAGAGAGGGCTGTAAAAGCACTATGAAGCGGTATATAAGGCTAAGCGCTATTGCTATTGCTATTGAAAAAAGAAAGTCAATCTTTCTATGATTTGACTCTGCAACAAAGAAAAAATAACTTCACAGCTATATGAAAGACAAGCCAACTAACTGGCCAGCATGGTGAACAACTCAAGCCTGACATCCGAGCCAGCGAATGAAAAATTTGCACTGCCCTGATTCTCCTGGATTTATTTATTTATTTATTTGTTTGTTTGTTTGTTTATTTATTTATTTATTTATTTATTTATTTATTTATTTATTTCGATTTATCAGTCGCCCCCTCTCCGCAAAGGGACTCAGGGCGACGTACAATTAAATCAAAATACAAGTGTGGCATGGAGGAGGTAACACCAATATTTAACAGTCAAGTTCAAATAAATAACAATAAATTAAAACAATTAAAACAGTTAAAAACCCCAAAATTTACGTATAAAATATTAAAATAATTAAAATTGCCAGGGAGGTTAGAAATTTCTAGTTAAGCCAGGCCGGCTAGTTGGAACAGGTGGGTCTTGAATTTCGTGTGGAAGGAGCGGAGATCAGTCGTTGTCCTGATATCTGGGGGGAGGTCATTCCAAAGGGCTGGGCCCATCACAGAGAAGGCCCTATTCCTGGGCGCCGCCCTCTGACACTGCCTGGTGGACGGCACCTGGAGGAGTCCCTCTCTGTGAGAGCAAATTGGTCGCAGGGATATATGGGGCAGAATGCGATCCCGCATTGGGGAAATGGGAGGTTCTACCATTTGAGAAGAATCAAATCGCTGCTTAAAAAGTACAAGTGCAAATTGCCCATGATGCCACTTGATACAGACGCTTCTTTCATAATAACAGTTTAGAAACACAATATTGTAAGACTCTTTCATAACTTAATATTGTGTAGAAGTTAATGTAATTTCCTTTTCACTGTACCCAGTACAGCAAAGCATTTGCATATCAAGCACAAAAACAACAGTGAGAAACGAAGCCTAAATGTCTTTCATATTTGGATCTTGAATGTAAAATCAAGGAAGGATAAAATAAGCGGATAATGTTACTTGATGCTTTCTTCAAGTATGAATATAATTTTTAAAGATAATAGCAAATAAATATTAAAATATATAGTTTCTATTCAATGTTCAACTTAGTGATATGCCTAGAATGTTAAGAGTCCATATCTACTGTGGAGGTAGATGTCGGATTGTATCAGGGGTGTCAAACTCAAGGTCTGTGGGCCAGATCTGCCCTGGAAACAGGAAAGGGCTGGCCTGCTATGCCTGGGCCAGTGAAAACAGAGCTCCTGAGGGCTGCATATGGCCCTCGCGAGCTCTTGTTTTCACTGGCCAAGGATTGTAAGAGGCCATTACAGCCAAAAACAGAGCTTGGGAGTCCATTTTCACTTGCAGAGTAGTTGCACTACCACAGGTGCCCTCAATATGATGACATCAAGCTACCTATGCCCACCCTGGCCGTGCCCACCCCGGCCCCCTGAGGTCAAACCCGACTATGATGCGGCCCTCAATGAAATTGAGTTCAACACTCCTGGATTATAGCAAGGTCCAGCAAAAAAAGTACCTTTCCTTCATCCTGTGTTCATCCACAGTAAAAGCCCACATCTGCTCAAGAAAGAAACAATTCAGAGATGCAACAGGGGAGAAGGACCTTGCAGAGAACAAAATAATTAACTCCTTCTTTCCCTTCTGCATTAACTTTACCTTGCGGTTTCTCTAGCTGTTGGAGATTTCAAGAGTTTTTTTTTTAACAACTTGAAACCTATGCATTTTGTAACGGTCACCTCTTTGAGGGGAGATGGTTGCTATGTATGCTTATGTATGGAGGCCTTCTTCAAATATGGACAGCATGTCTCTTAGCCAGGAGGTTCACCTTATTTTACAGAACTTTCTTTAACCTACCTTTGGTGGATGTCTAAATGCCATGCCATTTGCCATAATTACACTGATCCTAAGAGGACATCGTTTATCATCTCCCAAAGCACACAAGCACACAGAAATCCAAAGTGCTTTTCTCTCTTTTCCATGAAATATTCAGTTTTAACTCCAGAGAAGTTCCTAAATACTTTGATCTTGTGCATGCTGATCAAGCTCCTGCCCTAGTTTACATTGGAGATCTCCTTATTTAAGTACAATGGTCAGAATCCTTCACCTGCATCATATCTATCATAGCTCTATTTATTTATTTATTTATTTATTTATTTATTTATTTATTTATTTATTTATTTATTTATTTATTTATTTATTTATTTATTTATTTAAAGTTTTTGCTGTCCATCTCATTTCAAATCAATTCATACCTTTTTTGTTTTGCAGCTCAGATCATTACATTAGGCATTCAATTCAAATCTTATTTAGAATCATAGAATAATAGGGCTGGAAATGACCCTGGAGGTCTTCTAGTCCAACCTCTGCCCAAAACAGGAGTCCTTATACCATCCTGGACAAATGATTGTCCAATCTTTTCTTAAAAATTCCAGTGATGGAACACCCATAACCCTGGGAATCAAAACTGTTCTCACTGTCAGAAAATTCCTCCTTATTTCCAGATCGTCTCTTCTTCTGTTGAGCTTCCACCCATTACTTCTTGTCCTTCTCACAGGTGCTGTGAAGAATAAATTGACACCTCTTGTAGTTTCCCTTCAGGTTTTGGAAGTCTATCCAGCTTCTCATAAGCCTTCTCTTTGTTAGGCTAAACATACCTAGTTTCATTTTTTATAATGTCCATTTATTTTCCCACACATCTTCAAATCCTGAATCTAACATTAATTTCCTAGTCTTAGACCACAGCCAAGAAAAACAAATGCTCAAGAACATTTCTGGAAAATCCTCAGACAGGGTCCTTGGCAAGTCTCCAAAAGGAAGGAATCCTAAAACTGTGGCATTGCAACTAAGGACTCAGTATGGGCCAGACCCAGAGGTGGTATTCAGAAGGTTCTGACCAGTTCTGGAGAACCGGTAGTGGAAATTTTGAGTAATTTAGAGAACTGGTAAATACCACCTCTGACTGGCCCCACCCCCATATATTCTGTGAGTCCCAGCTGATAGGGAGGAAATGGGGATTTTGCAGTAACTTTCCCCTGGAGTGGGGTTGGATTGGAGATTTTGCAGTATCCTTCCCCTGTCATGTCCACCAAGCCACGCCCAACAAACCACACCACACCCACCAAGCCATGCCCACAGAACCCATAGTAAAATTTTTTGAATCCCACCACTATCCAGACCTCTTGACCAGACATGACCTTCAGTTGGAGTTAGTTCAGAGGTTGTTCTTAATTTACCTTAGCATGGCTGCAATGGGAAGGAAGGTGGCTTCCTCAAGCAGTCCAAGCAGCTGATTGGCCCAGAGCAAAGAGAGCAGAATCTCAGCTTCCTTCCTTTTTAGCCGGCATTTGGATGACCCTGCTTGGATCATTCTCTTCCAGCCTGAACTACGCAAGCAAAATGTAAACAGAATCATTGTTTGCATTTCATCCTGGAATCATCAGATGAAAGATGGGCCAATAAATGTAAGAACCAATAAAGTGGTGTCCAAGCATGCTCATAAAACAATATGTACTCTCAGTAACCAAACTTGCTTCTCTGTGCGACATATTTCATAAACAGAAAGGGATTTTTTAAAATGCGTAGCACATAGAAAATGCAAGCCCCAAAGGCAACAGTAGTTTAAATAATATATTATCAGGTAACATTGGGCCTAATTCAACCTTTCAACCCTCAAAAATCACAAAAGAGATTGCTGTTTACTGCTTCATCTTCAAGATAGTTATGATCTCTTTCAAATGCTTCTTTATGTGTTTTGAGCTTTATTGTGAAATGTGATTTTTGAGATTTTCTCTGGAAGCCAGGGAGGTTGCAGACTGCTGTGGAAACAAATGGACAAAGAGGGGGGGGGGAGACCCAGAAAATTTACACATATCCTTTGACCCAGAGGTGGTATTCAAAATTTTTTACTACTGGTTCTATGGCCATGGCTTGGTGGGTGTGACTTGGTGGGCGTGGCAGGGGAAGGATACTGCAAAATTGCCATTCCCTCCCCACTTCTGGGGGAAGGTTACTACAAAATCCCCATTCTCTCTCCACCCCACTAACCTGCTTTCCAGCCCGTTATCCTGTTCAGGGCAACAAAAGAAGATCAGCTGGGAAGCAGCAGGGGCGGGGCCAGCCTGTTTGCCGATTCTCCAAACTACTCAAAATTTCTGCTATTGGTTGTCCAGAACCTGTCAGAACTGGCTGAATACCACCTCTGCTTTGACCATCTTATAACAAAACAATGAAAGAATATTACACTCTGCCATTAAGAAATTCTTCTCTGTGGAAATAAATTTGGAAAGCAAATGCATTTATTTATCTGAATGACGGCTGATATTAAAATGGAGGATAACTTTTCTGCATGCCACTGTTACCAAGTTCCAATGTGAGGTGGGAGTGGGGGGGGGACCCAAACCAGCCATTTTAAATGCTACGTCAATCTTGAAAAAAAGTCTTCCCAGACTGTTTTTTTAAAATTTCCATGGACATCAAAGATATATTCATCAGTGCAGTGTAATTATTCTTTCTCTCTCCCTCCCAAATAGTGTGTGGTAAAATAATTATTTTTCAGTCATAACTCTAACTTCATTCCTTTATTTCTATTGCAAGTAGCAGAAAACAGATTAAAATTTACTCCTTCCATATCATAGACCTAAGAACTTAATTTTATTGTGGCCATCTTGTTTATAAAAAGTCAGACACCGACAACTATACGCCATAGGGTTTGAGATTGTACTCTTACTAGTGAGTATCATGGCTGTGCCTGAACTGGTAATGGCAAATTCAGATTTATGGCACCAATTAGCAGAAGATCTTAAATGTCATATTTAAAGTGGATCTGCACCAATGGTGGGTTCCAGATCCCAGTGCAACTGGTACTGGTGCAACAGGGCTGGGCGTCCACCACATGCATGCACATAGCGCGCACATGTGTACTTACTGCCTGCGATGTTCCTCGATGCCTCCGTGATGCTCCAGCTGCTCGGTGGAGCATCACACAGGCGCCGTATGTTGCGTGCACGTGTGCAGAAGCCCCGATCAGCTCAAATACAGGTAAGGAGCATGGGCGGGCGGGTGGGCCCTCTGGAGCACCGTATCAGAACGGTACCTGGTGCTCCCAGCAGGCACCGCTATGCCTGTACCAGGGCGTACTGGTTGTATCCCACCACTGATTTGCAATCATTTATTTACACACATATCATAGAACAGCTGCTCCTTTCAAAGTTCTTCTTTCTTCCCTCTCTGGCCACTCTCTCTTCACTTTCACCCCACCCATCTTTTGAAAAGAAACTGTCAATGTATAAACTCCCAAGGGGAAAAAAAAGAAATTTAAGAGAGAGGGAGGGAGGGGGAGAGAGGGAGGGAGAGAGAGAGAGAGACAGACAGACTAAAATATGCTTTCCACAAACTGGTGCCCTCCAGATGTGTTGGACTATAACTTCTATTAATTGCTGCCAGCAAAGCCATACAGAAGTTACCCATGATAACTTCAAGCTGCTTTATATTAAGACCTTGACTCCACAGGCTGAACTGAACTTGGTTGTGGTTTGAGCACTGTATCATTAATCATTCTAAATGCTGTTACTGGCCAGAATATCATGGATTATTTCCCAACTGACAGAGAGGGAGATTCTTCTGAGGCCTTAATCTCACTATAGGATGCTGACATGGGAAGAGACAACACCACAAAGCATGTGGTATTCTTGGTGTTCACTCTAAAGGCTGCAAAACAATATGGGGTGGCAGCAAAAGTGGAAATAGCATGAACCTCGATGCAGATTTGGCCAATTAGAAGGGCTCTCTCTGCACATAAGAGATTGAATTTGTGAGCCTCCCTACCACTGCCAAATCTTATTTTCCTTTTTCTGCAGTATCCTGAATGCCGCCTTCTTAGTTCTGTCTCATTCAGTGGGAAGGAGAAGTCTTAGTTCAGCGATGGCGAAACTTTTCGGCCCCAAGTGCCCAAACCGGAATGCATGTGTGTGCGCGCATGCCAGAGCGCTGAAAACCTAAAGTCCAGTTGGCCGGTGTGCATGTGCACACTGGAAATCAGAAGAGCACCTGACAGTCGCGCACGTGCCCACAGAGAGAGCTCTGTGTGCCACTTCTGGCACGTGTGCCATAGGTTCACTATCACGGTCTTAGTTGCTAGTAGTGACAATTTGCTTAGAAAAATCAGTCATTCATAGCAGCATGGATTTCGGTGAAGCAATTGTGACAATATCAGGGGAGGTGTCCTGAGAAAGCCAAGTTAGGTTTCTCAGGGTGATTCTGTCAGGCTGGCAAGCCTCTTGAATCAGACTCCCTTACCACGAGGAGTCTTGACTCTTGATTAAGCATAGACAGCTCTCCTTTCGCCACCTCTCTAGGCTTGGAGATCTATGGCAGCTATTTTTCAGGGACTGCTATTTCATTTTAGGACGGGGTGTTTCTGAAAGCGGCTAATCATTCTCAAAACAATACTGGCAGTTGTGCTAGATAACATTAAGAGGGAAACAGGGAGAGTAAGAAATTGTCCCTCTCGTCCATCATTGGCTTTTGATGACATTAGCCATCACCACAGCATCATGCTGAATGGACTTTCCGAAGCCGAAGAAGGTTATAAGCCCAAAATTGCAGCAACCCTGTTCCGACAATATGGCTGTTTCTGAAGGTTTGCACTGAAATATTTTACTTGGAGTACATGGCTGTTGGATTGAGGATGCTGTCTTCCATGTTTAATGTTCATATGAATCCATCTGAGGTTTCAAAATTGGTAGCATGAGTAGGTGCCTATTTTTCTTGAATTTATGTAGAATGATACAGCTGCTATAGTATACTCTAAGTAGAGCAGTAAATCGAGTAGGAGTATACTCAATATATATGAGTATACAAATGGATATTTGCAGCTCTTTGGTTTCAGTGTCAGTTATTTGGAAAAATAACTTTCACTGGGTGGGCTGTGTTCTTTCTGATGAAGCAGATGTATATTTT
Organism: Natrix helvetica; assembly: GCF_964273705.1. NCBI lineage: Eukaryota > Metazoa > Chordata > Lepidosauria > Squamata > Natricidae > Natrix > Natrix helvetica. The sequence goes on from NC_138548.1 coordinate 147,129,550, forward strand.
GGAAAAAGTCCTAGATTTACTATCTGTACATTATAGGTTCAGTTAACATCATGGTCTGCTACAATATATACCTGTGATGGCGAACCTATGGCATGCATGCCACAGGTGGCACATGGAGCCCTATCTGCCGGCATGTGAGCCATCAGCTCCAGTGCGCTTGCACGTGCTGGCCACCTGATTTCCGTCCTTCCAGAAGGCAGGGGGCGGCCCTTTTCACCCTCCCCAAGCTTCAGGAAAGCCTCCGGAGCCTGGGCAGTGCAAAAAAACGGTCCCAAAAGGCCAATCGGAACTGCAGAAATGATACAGGGGGCCGGGGAAGGCTGTTTTCACCCTCCCCAGGCTTCAGGAAAGCCTCCGGAGCCTGGGGAGGGCAAAAACAGACCCAATGAGCCTACCGGAAGTTCGCCCTCCCCTGGCCTTCTGGAAATACCAAGCTCAGTTTGCAGGCGAGCAGTACGGCATGTGGGGGGGGGGAATGGGAGGGTTTGTGCGTGCATAGGCATGTGGGGGCACACTTTGCATTATGGGTGCCGGCATGCAGACATGCTATTGCGCACATCCCCACATATATTTGGCACCCAACAACAAAAAGGTTCATCATCACTGATATATACCATGTCACAATGTTCTAACTAGATAGGTTCCCTCCCCTGAAGTTTTGCTGTAATGCCTCGTGGTGGTGGTGGTGATGGGATATTCTGGGATGGATGAGCAAAGAATGCCAGAAGTGTGTGCTAATAATATTTATATTTATAGAAAGGTCAACCAAGATGTGAAGGTCTTCCAAAGTTCTCAACTAAAGCAAGTAGACATCCGTATTACATATTATAGGAAGCTGTTGGAGGCGGATGATCATGTTAGTGACAATGGGAAAGACATCAAGTAATAATGCACGGGAGAAGGTAATGGGGGAAACACAAATTTGCACTTTTACCAAGAACACTATATGGATAGAAAATATGAAATGATGATCAAGTTCCAGATGATGGGCCCCTCAGGTTGGATGGCACTCAGCAGGATAATGCAGACGAGCTGAGGATCTAATGATGTTTATGACATGGCTAAATTAAAGCCTTCGGGATATTTAATTGCTGACGTCGCCACACAGGAAAAGCTGCAAATGTGGATTGTAAAAAAATATGAACATGGGAAAACTCAACCCAGTGAAGGATGAAATGAAATGACAACAAATTGACATCTTGGGCATTAGCAACCTGAGATGGACTGGGATGGAACACTTCCATTTAGAAGATCAGATTGTGAAAAACAAAGGAATGACATTGCTTTTATATTTACAAAGCGTATAGCAACAATAGCATGTGACTGCAATGCAATCAATGACTGAATAATATCAATAAGAGATTCAGAGACCTGTTAGAAGAGACAGTACTACAATGATATCTGCATATTAGAATCTAGTTGAGGAGCCTTTAAGGCCTTGGAAAAAATATCCAAGTGCTTTGAGGTATCTATACCTACAAAGATCAAAATAGCACAAGTAATGGGTATTTCCTGTGACACTCTAAGGAAGTGATAGTTGGAAAAAACAGGATAGAAAGAATATTAACACTTTAGAACTTTGGTGTTGGAGAAGACACCTGAGAATACAATCGATAGTTAAGAAAACAAGCAAATGGTTAATCAAACAAATCAACCCAGATATGTCTCTTGAGGCACAAATGACCAGACTCCAATTATCATATTTTGGACATGCCAAGACCTATTCCCTAGAGAAAGCTCTACTAATGAGAAAGGTGGAAGGAAAGAGAAGAAGAGAATGGCAAGGTGGAGAAAATCTATCTATGTTTCTGAGAATTAAAACTGACTTGATATCACATACAACACAACACTTGGAATTCAGCAACTCCCAGTTTCAAAGAACATATTGTAAGCTGTGCAAAAAACCCCGCATTCTATGGAATCAATAGTGACATAGCACCCACCTTGTGAAATCTGCCCTCCCCCACCGGAAATGAGGTCGGCTCCATCCCTCTTAACATTCCATAAATCCCTATGGATGTCTGCTTTTGATTATGTCTCGAAACTGTGCAGCCGGAAAGACCTTCAAATCACCCTGCACCAGGTGGGAACACAACAGCAAATCTGCTCCTGTTGTCCCATGTACCACCTGAGCAGCAGTTATTATTCCTTCTCCTCAGGGAAGGGACCCCATATGTGAACTCAACAAACCACCTCCACCACTCCAAGCATCATTAGTAATAGAAGAATAAACTGGCTGCTTCTCTCTAAGCAAAACAAAGACTGCCACTAATCTGAATATTCACCATCCCGGGCCTTGCTAGGAAGTTTAAGCCCATTTCTCAGGAAACTCTTGTTTTCAAGAGTGGAAAAGCATCTACAGGATGTGACAGGGCAGCTAATTAACATGGGCTTGGAAGGCAAATCTTCTTAGTGACTTAAAGATAAAGGACATATCCCTGAGTTAAGCAAGCATGCCTCAGGAGCAGCATTTTTAAGAGTGGCGCCCAAGTTCCACAAGAAGGACTTCTGGCACTTTTTGGGGAGAGGGGAGTGCAATAGAAATTCATATTTCTTCACTGCAGCTTGTAGAATTCTTCAGTTCTGGAAAATAGGATCCAATAGGATCGATATGGAGTAAATAATAAGTAAAAGGGTGTGGTTAGATGATTAAATACACTCAAACAATTTTTATGAAATTGAAGTATGTCCTACAAACTACCAGAAGCCTGTTCTTATTTATTCTAGAGGAAAAAAAAAAACACACCCAAAACCTGCTGCTTGCTTTATTCTATCTTCTACCATAAGGCAAGAGGGACGTGGTAGCTCAGTGGCTAGGACGCTGAGCTTGTTGATCAGAAAGGTTGGCAGTTCGGTGGTTCAAATCCCTAGTGCTGGGTAATGGAGTGAGCCCCCGTTATCTGTCCCAGCTTTTTCCAACCTAGCAGTTTGAAAATGCAAGTAGAAAAATAGGAACAACCTTTGATGGGAAGGTAACAGTGTTCCGTGCACCTTCGGCAGTTAGTCATGCCGGCCACATGACCATGGAGACGTCTTCAGACAGCGCTGGCTCTTTGGCTTTGAAAAAGAGATGAACACCGCCCCCTAGAGTTGGGAACGACTAGCACATATGTGTGAGGGGAACGGTACACCTTTACCTTACCATAAGGCAAGTGCAGATCCACAAAATGCAGTGAGAATGAGGGTGGCTACCAACTTTCTGTCAGCTTGACCGTGGCTGTTATCCTCTGACAGGTAATGGTGGGGTCATGCTATCCAGCTTCAGAGGGCTAGGGTACATCCAGTCTACTAGACCTCTCGGTGTTAGCATTGAAGTGACCACAATCTTGCCAAATTTCAATCCCGTTGGAGTCTTGGGTCTCATAGTTTGAGTGCATTGTGAAATTTAACTCATTTGAGGTATCTTGGTTCAAATATGGTTGACCTAGGATGCACTGTTTTGCCCGCTTAAAGGTTAAAGACATAAAAGTTTTAGTGGTATATAGATACAGCATCACTTTTCTTTAGCTGTACCCATTGCTTGTATTCATATTGTGGCAGATTTGGATGAGGCTGCTGTGGACGTAATGTTTCATTATGTTTTGCAAAAACACTGTATCAGATTCTTGTGTAATCCAGGAGTAACCAACAACAGAACTTTCAACAGCCAGGTCTTGCTTGTTGCATTTCAGAACAAAATTTTATCTTTCTGAACAGGATTAGGACATTTTTATAGAGAATCACTGGTTAGGAATCAAAGAGAGGATTAAGAGTATAGATTAGCAGCTTCACTTGTAGAGTATGCGATATTTAAGATTAGTGCTATGCAGAAAAGATTGCCGAAGCCGCGGAAAAGGGAATGGCAGTAAAGAAACAACTGATGATTGTGTCCAACATTCCTCTTTTCATCGTATGAGCCACAGACTCTATCGTGTGTGGCTGATACATCGGACAAGAGATTCTAAATACGTGCCAGAAGAGATCTGATTAAGATGACTGGATGTATGAATAGTGCTGAAAGGTATACCCAGTGGAAGCAATTAAAAATTAAACATTAAATATCTCATCCCAAATCAATCAATCAATCTCAAAGCCCATCTTTTCCTCCCCAATAATGAGTTCACATAGCTAATTGAGGTGAATCTCTAAAGAAGGTCCTTTCTCTTGATCTCTTATGAAAACTATTTCCATTGGAATGCCCAATGGTTTGGATATAGGATGCCTGTTCGTTGGTCCTGAAAACCCTTTGAATAGTAGGCTGCCAGCTAGTCTGAGCATCTTGAGGGAGAAAGGCAGGGCATAATGGAAGATAATGCAGGTTGAGAAAAAGGCAATTCCTAATCACAACCCCACAAAATCAAAGTCACAAGAACGAAGGGGTAGCACAGCTGCTGCTACGTTCATATCCAGAGAATAGCGAAGAGTGTTCTGACCGAGGCTTCCCGAGTGCATGAAGCAAACTCCTTGTCCTGACAAAAAAACTCTTTTGTTAATTTACTGTGAATTCTGTTCATTCACATCCAGCAAAGTCTTTCAAGGAAGGATTTACAGTCACAGACCTTATCTGGCTTGGAGTGCTGCCAGGCCAATATCTGTAAAACCTGGCACGGAGTCTCAGAGAGTCACGAACCAATTAAGCAAACTAATTGTCTCCTGCAAACTCCACTCCCCTTTCGCTCCTCATTTATTTCCTCTGGGAGGGCCATTTATTGTCCACCTGTGGCCTTACTCCCAAGTTGACCCCTGTTCCTTTCGTCTGGCAACTCTGCATATGCGCACACTAGGAACAGGTTCCACCTGTTCATCTGCCTCACTGATGTCTGACACTGAAGGCAGCTGGTAACTGGCATACAGCTCTGGCCCCCTCTCTGCCTCCGACACAGAGCCCTCATCAGAATCTTCCCCAGACTATAGGACTGGCCCATGTTCCTCCCCAACCTCCTCACTGTCCGAATCTGCTGCCAGCTCTGCTGGCGAGCTACAACAAAGAGTCTCAGACTTCTCAGTATCAGAAAGCAAAACGTAGACTGAAACAAAACGAGACTCAGTCATGCAACACTACATGGAAATTGTAAATAATCAGGAACTACAGTGAATGTATTATTTTACTTAAGTAATTGAAATATAAATGTTGCCTAACAGCAATTGAAGTGACTCCCTGAATTCCAAGTAGACAATACAGTGGATTTATCAAGAAAGCTGTTTCCTCCTCCTCGCCCGCCCCCCCCCCCCCCCCGGTCTCTTTTTAAGTACACATATGACCGTGCATCGTAGCTTATAAACACATGGTATTTGGCCTCCTTGCTATTCTCAACATTTGGAATTCCTAAACTGCGCAAATTAAACAATAATATTTTATAAACACACAATGGATTTTGCTCACTGCTTTGTTAACATAGAAATTATACAATTCTGACATTCATGTAAATTTCGAAAAGTAAACAAGAGGCCACGTTTGAAATAAAGCAAATGCAAACCAACACAGGCGAAAGGCGTGTTGTGCTGGGCACCTCCACCTATGTCCGACAGCAGCTGGGCCTCCCTCGGAGAAGCATAATGGAATAAAGCTCAAATTGTAGCTAAGGCAGTCTGATCCTTTGTAACTCTAAAACCTTGTTTTACACCTCTCTGTAAACAAAGGAGAGCTAAACAATAATTGGCTAGCTGACCATCTATACTCATTTAGCATGTAACCTGCTATTAGAGTTAAAAGAAGTTTGCAGCAATAGTTCCTTGGAGGCAAGAGAGAAAAGACTGTATTTAGCCCTTTTAATGTTGGTAACAACTGGCGTGTGTATGTAGGGGAGAAATGCTTTTGTAACAAGGGATGGGAAGCAGTTTGAGAAAGCTCTCAGGAATGCAGTTCAAGATGATTAAATAGTTACTTTTCTATTTTTATTTATTTATGGGGCGGGGTGGGGGGTGGCATTCCTGTTGAAGGCCAGCAGGCTATCCAGCTTTTAATGTGTTTTCCTAACTTTGTTGGCAAAATAAGCATTTTAATAGCAATAGCACTTAGACTTATATACCGCTTCACAGTGCTTTACAGCCCTCTCTAAGTGGTTTACAGAGTCTGAATATTGCCCCCAACAGTCTGGGTCCTCCTTTTACTCACCTCGGAAGGATGGAAGGCTGAGTCAACCTTGAGCCTGGTGAGATCTGATATGCCAAACTGCTGGCAGCCGATGATCAGCAGAAGTAGCCTGCAGTACTGCACTCTAACCACTGTGCCTTAATCATGGTTCAGGGTTTCCAACCTGGAACTAAGGAGAAATATCCTGACAGTGAGAATAATTAATCAGTGGAATGAGTTGTCTCCAGATGTTGTGGGTGCTTCAACACTGGAGGTTTTTAAGAAGAGATTGGACAGCCATTTGTCTGAAATCGAATAGGTTCTCCTGCTTGAGCAGGGTTGGACTAGAAGACCTCCAAAGTCCCTTGCAACTCTGTTATTTTGTTATTCATCCACTGACATCCACTGAATGCCTTAGCTCTTGAACTTCACCATACAAGTATTCCTCAACATACGGCCATAATGGGGCCCTCCCATTATGGTCCTCTGTCGTCATGGTCACAAAATGAGACTGCCATTTGATCAATTCAAATTCCTCCTACCACTGGTCCTTGCACTTATGACTGCTGCAGCCTCCCATGTTCATGGGATCAAAATTAGGATGTTTGGCAATTCGTTATGTATTATATAATAAACGCCTCGCTTAGCAACTGAAAAAAAAATCATGGTTCAGGGTTTCAAATATCTAATTACCATAGTTTACAGATGGGCCAATTTGTTTCAAGCTCTACAAAGGTCAAGCCCTCCACATGCCTGTTCCTTGATTTGACCATAAGTGCCTCTTACTTGGTTGAATTGGGCCTCCTAGATACTTTGTCAGAAGAGAAAACTCTGAGGCCCCAATCATCATGAGACCTTGCAGCGGGACTGTAGATTCATTGGAAGACACACCATAAACAACCCAGTTTGAAGTTAAAGGATAGGAAGCAAACCCTTCAGTCCCCAAGACCTTGTGAAGCACACAATTTCAACCATCACCCAGGTTTTACAGTTGCTTTTTGCCATGTTCCAGATGTCTGGATTTGAATTCCCAGAATTCTCAACAATCATGCTGGCTGAGGCATTCTGGGAATAGAGGCCCACACATTTTGGTTGAATACCAGAGTAAATATAGGCTTTGTTTCAAGCAAGTGAACCAAACTGGGGTGCACTGGCTAAACGATGGGATTAGAATGTGGCGTAGCAAGACTGAAAGCAAGACTGCTTTCAGCCATGGAAGCTCATTGGGTGATTTTTTTCCCCCCTTCAATCCTGGACGGAGTGCTATGGTAAGACCTAAGGTCTTGGAGGAAAAAAAAAATCTAAAATATTTACTTTTATTGTTTAAACCACGTCACATTTCATAGTCACTGAAATCCACAGCATTGTCATGGCTACAGAAATACAGCTGCAGTTGTTTTTGTTGATCTACAGTAAATCAGATTTATTTGTGCATTAGTGTCAATTTTTGTATGAGTTATTGTGTACACTCACGCATACACGTTTTAAAATAATCACCAGAGATGTGCCTGTGGATAACCTTCCAAGATTAAATCTTTATAGCCTCATGACCCAAATGTTGACTTCTGGCCCATTTATTGCTGTCCCCACCACCATCAATCTCATAGTCCTTCTCTCCACCTCCTGTCCAGCCTTGTTGTGTCATGGGCTTTGTAACTACAGAGCAATGGGACTGGAGGTCTTGGAGCCAGTAGCTTAATCTCTTCAGATTTTTCATATGTGATCTCTTTCAAGAGGCAAATCCAAAAGCACCACCAACGAATCATGTGACTAAACTAGAAGACTTCCAAACCTTTGAAGTATTGTAGAATGGTTGAAACTGCACCATCCCAGAACACACAATACTGTCCAAAAACCTTAGGCCATTATTATATTTGTTGTTGTAGCAATAGTATAATATGGAATTATGGTCTCCTTATTAAAATATAACTAGAAAATATAGGGCATTTATATACAGTATTCAAAAACAAGGAAAAGCAGAAAAAACAACTTCCATAGGCTAAAGTAGCAAGTAGGTAATGTGACCGACCCTTACACAACACTATGCATTATATGCAATAGCAGACCCTTAGCTCCTGTAAACCTAAATGGAACGGAGTCCTAAGTACTGTCATTGCTAATACCTGTATGTGTCTTATTTAGTTTCTATTTGGTTTTAAGGAAAATGTGCGTAAATGTCCTCTTTCTAGATAGGTCACCTCATTTACAACTACCTTAGCTTAACCTGTTCTTGGTATTTGTTCATTCAGGAACGTGCACCATGAAAAAAATCTTAGGGTGGATGAATGGCACTTTCAGGTACACATAACATCTGGCAATATATTGGAGACACAATGATGCCTACCTCACAGAGGGGACAGTACAAGGGACCCTGAGATACTCTTCAGAAGAAAGGCAGAATAAAGAATTAATGTGTTTACAGAGGATGTTTTATTTGATTCCTCCTCCTTCAAAATTGGTTACTGTTTGTCATGTGAGACCCGAGAAGTTTCTTCAGATTCAGCGAGGCTTGCTTAAAAAAAAAAGGCCCCAGAACTTTTTAAATTTCCACCCCACAGTTTTTGCCTACGTTATATCATTTTGGAGCACCCTGGCCCTGTTTAACCTACTTTGATTTTTAATCTACCAACCTCGCTTACAAATTGTTGGATTGGACAGCTGCTCATTCTTCAAAGCCTTTCCACAAGCCAAAGGTTTGTAAGCAGAGTTCAATTCTCTTCACTCAAATTCTACTGCTGCCATATTATAAATACTTTGAGGTGATATTTCTGCTTCCATTATCTCCACTCCTTAAATTAACCAATTCTTCAGTTTGGTTACCTTTGCAGATCAAAGAGACTTGAGGTTTTGTTTTGCTTTTCCTTTGACTCACAGCTCATAGTAGAACTGATTTTTCTCTTCACAGTAAAGTGCAAAACTCGTTTGTTTAGGGATTCAATGCGACCTTCAACACTGTTTCCTTCAACTATCTTCTCATGAATGTTTCCAAGATCCACATGAAGAAAGGGTGCATTGTAAATGCAAGATGTTCTATAGCATGTGATTATCAGTTTCTAACAATAGCTAGGCACATTTTTTTTGGGGGGGGGGAACATCAGAAGTTAATACAGCATTGCTATTTATTATCCTATAATTAAGGCACTGACAGTTTTTCTATTATAAAACCTTATTTGCAAAGGTTCATAACTCAAGAGGCAAAAAAATCATTTCATGATAATGTCTGGATTGCCATGTTGAAGCATTTAAATATTTTAGCAAAACGAATTTAATCTGTCACAGGTTTGCCATTTTCCAGCTGTTATTTTTGCAGCATTGTTTCACCCCACACTGCTTTGAGTGGAGGGGTTAAGCATGATTGGACGCTCAAAAATTAGGAATTACACTAAGGGACAATCACTTTATTGTTGTTTTGGAAACCGGAAAAGCAAAGTTCATGAAAGTAAAGAGATTGGAATTAGAAATGGTGATAATAATAAATTAATTAACAAATTTTGCTATACCTGAAAAATTTCCAACCCTTAAACTCTAGTACTAATCAGTGAGACAGAAAACAAGTGGAAGAGCAACAAAACATATGACTACCCGCTATGGAAAAAAATATTAGCATACTTTCAGCTTTAAAAATCAGAAATATGTAGCAAGATTTTTCAAAGCATCTGTGTTCAAAGGAAAAGGTAGTATCTGAGTTTAGCTACAGAAGAAAATATTTAGAGTTGGCATAGCTACCAAAGCATCAAATTATAATGGAAGCACAGAATAAATTGTGACTTTGAAAATATTACTGGTAGCTATGAGTATCTGCAAAAGTGGCAGTGAAGACAAATGCTGGAAATAACAATATATTCTTACAAAAAGTATGTGCCATTAGGATTTTGAGGTGCTCTTTTAAAATGAATATTTTAAAATATTTTTAAAAATGCGTTGATCCTCCAACATGCCTCTTATTTCAAGATGGCCTATAAATACAATCAGCAAATTATTATGGTTGGTTGCAAAGTCAGCCAGATCTTTAGATTGGTTTTGGCATTTTTATCCAGCTAGCAAGTTCTTCCTAAGGACCTGGGAAAAACAGATATTATTGTTTGATTGTATTATCACAAGATGTAAGGTGTTTCAAATATATCAGATGTTTTGGGATTACACCAAAGATGCCTATTATTACAGGGAGTCCTTAATGTAAGATCACAACGAGGCCTGACCATCACAGTTGTAAATAGATGGTGATGTTTGATGGTGTTAAAAGATATTGTTGTAGGATGTAAGCTGCTACAAGTAAAGTTGCCTTTTGCAATTGACTGATGGAGACATTGTCAATGCCGAAGGGGCTCCAGATAGTTTGGGATTGCACCTAAGGTCCCGATTATTGTTGGTACTATGTTTGCTTTCTTTTGCCACAATTGTTCTATTTCTATTTGCAGGTCTTTCTGTTTTATGATTTTCTTCAGCAGCTAAGTGATCCACTTCAGCATCTTTTCAGAGGGGATATTTGCTGTCTGCTGCCATCTTTATTATTATTATACTTTAAACATTAAACATGAAACTCAGTCAACTGAACATTCAAAAATGCATCACAAATACCTTTGATTGGTGCTAATGGTTGATACGGGTTGCTGCCAGCATCCTAGGTATCAACCAAGTACCTTCTTAAAATATATGATGTTCCTAGTAGCACAGTTTTTTGCAGTTCCGCTGGTGCTATTGCAGGAAGCTGCAATTTGTTGATGTATCTTATAAAATTCTTGGACATGGTACCAAGTGCCCCGATGACAATGAGTATCACTATTTCATGTTTCATCCATAATCAGGTAGTTTTGATGGTCAGGTTGCGGTATTTCATGATTTTTTTCCAGTTCTTTTTCTTTGACTCTGGCATCTCCAGGTACCGCGATGTCAATGAATTGTATGTTTTGGCTCTCTACAGCCAAGATATCTGGCGTGTTGTGTTCCAAATGCCGATCCGTCTGTATTGTAAAGTCCCACAAGATCTTCACCTTCTCATTTTTGGTAACTTTTTCAACATTGCGCTCCCATGACTTTTTGGAAACAGGTAAGTCATATTTTTATATAATGACCAGTGGATTAATTTAGTAACTCGGTCGTGTCTAGATGATGAGATTGCTACTACCACTACCACTACCTCTTCTCCTTCTCCTCCTCCTCCAATATGCAAGACAATAAAAAATTTGGCCCATCTTCTCCTACAGTATCTTCAGAATTATTTCAGTACTGAGACTGGAAGCATCCTGCATTCCAAACTTCAACAGCAGTATCTGCAATGAGAACTACCAGATGTTTAAAGCTGCATTCTGGGGCACTGCAGTTCACATTGTTAAATTCCAACAGAAAAATGGAAAAAGCAAGATAATTTCATCATATTTAATTTGGCCTAAAGGAGCACACCAAGGGTTGATACCATCCCCTTCCCCTTACTTATTTAGCTTAAGCAGAATGTGTTATGAAAAATGCTAGATGAAGAAATAGAAATAAAAAGTAATATTGCCGGGAAAAACTTGAACAACCTCAGACAGTACCCTAATGCGTAGATGGAATCTCACTGAAGGTGAAAGAACAACATTGATGATGTTCTTAAAGCTTAAATGTTTTGGACACATAATATAAAAAGATAAGTGTCACTGGAGAAGGCACAGATACTTGGAAATTAAAAAAGACTGAAAAAGAGGCAATCAGAAGATAAGGTACCTGGTTTAGTACAGCAGCTCTAACAAGATGGATAGTCCTTATAAACAGATTACAATTACCATCCACAATCCAGGAATGCTCAGAACTTCAACTTTAGTGTGTCTGATGCCTGCAACTTTTGTATTTAGCTACATACTAAATGCAGGTCAGTAACTGAGGTTTAAGATAGAAATGAAGTACAGGTAGTCCTCAACCTGGAACCATTTGATTAGTAACCGTTTAACGGCACTGAAACCATTTAACGGCACTTAAACCATTTTTCACACTTATGACTGTGGTAGCATTCCCCGTGGTCATACAATCAAAATTTGGATGCTTTGTAACTGGCCTGTTTTTAAGATGGTTGAAATTATGTAATCATCTTTTGTAAACATCTGAAACACATCGATAAATTTACGTACTCATACCTGAATGGAATATGCTAAGTAAAAACTTCAAGGGGTATTTTTATTAAAAATAAGATATAGCACATTTGAAATTTTGGAGCATTTAACATCAACAAATGCAGTTGCTCTATCATTGTTCAAAGTACAATCAATTTATAATGAAAAGCTCCCATTTACAAGTTGGGGTACCAATTTCTCATTCCCATCCCTTCTACTTAATAACAAAACAGGTCATAACAAGGAGGGGGGGACCCCACAAATATCTGTATTTTGCCCCCATGGAACAATTGTGATGTCTGCCTGTTCACCGGCCTTGAGAGAAATAAAACAAGTCTCCAACCTTTCGTTTCATTGGATAGATGGCACCATCTAGCATATTTCCCATGCTAATTTGAATTACAGCTGTTTATCTTGCCACTTTCTTTAAGATTAATTAAATGCAAATGCAACTCTGGGAATCATGGATCACCTGCCAGACCCCCTTATTAATACCTTCACTTAAAAGCCCCAGTGCCATGGAGTCATTAATTTGCAAAAGGAGGAAAGAGGGTGGGATGGAGAAGAGGAGGAAGAGATGGTGGGAAGAAGTGCAAAAAAAAAAAAAGCAGTTTCCGCCTCTCCATAATTCCTAGAGATCTGCCCAATTAGACAGGGTGGGTGGGTTGGAGAGAGGGCAGTGGTCCTCCTTTGAGACCCTGTGCCCCTTGGAGGACGCGACAACTACGCTGCAAGGATAACCAGGCAGTCTAGGTATTGAAAGCTGGCAGCAAATGTTTGAAGTTGCAATCTTGGCTGCCATCACGTCGGCCAAGGGAAAGCACGCAGGCTCCGTGTCATCCAGTACAAAGGACAGAAACAAATTCCACCGGAAATTCAATGTGGCACCACATATGGGATACATGAGCATAGTTATACAACAGGCCACATTTATTTTTTCAGTCTCCTGCCTGTGATGCCGAGGACATGTGTAACCATCGTAACGTCTCCAGGAATCTGCATTCAATTTGAGCCGGAGTGGTGGCAGGGATCGGAGATCTGAAGCCGCCACAGGTTTGTGGCAGATGGCTCTGTGTCAGCTATGACAAGCAGCCAGGCTGAGCTTCCTCTGCCTCTTTTCCTCTGATCAGGTAAATATGGACACACACACACACTGGAAAGTTCTCCCCGTTTTGCTTTCGGCTGCAAGTTTGTGACTTCGCCCCATCTGTCACAAATCTTCCCTGGGTTCTGTTGTGAGGAGAGACCTGAATTTATCATGGAGCGCTGCCCAAGAAAACTGAGATGTTTCACCCTGTGAGAACAAAGAGACAGACAGAGAGAGAAGAGACAGAAAAATAAAAGAGGGTTTCTTTTCCTCTTTTGCACTGTCAAATATTTGATTAATAAATAGATGCACAGTTGTGTCCAATTCAGAAATTCTCCCTTAAAATCACATGGTAGTATAAACACCGGCATAATACCAATGTAAATAAAATCCTGCCCTCTGGTTAGATCAAGGTATAGGGACTCGGTCCCAAGTCAATGTAACTTTTGTACAGTAAAAGGAGAGGCTTTTGTTGCTCAACTATTGTGAGACTGGGCTGTTGCTCTTTGTAGACTTCACCTGAAATCAGGAAAGCTTTGGAGGACGTGCCAGATTATTTCATTGTGTACCTTCTCTCCCTTTCCTCCCTGTGGAACAAAATCCCCAGCCGTTCAGAGATTTAGTACAATTTTATTTGGATTCACAAATGTGAATTATTAATAGTTAAGAGCAGGCTGAAAGCAGGATCAAACAGACAGAAAAACCATGTTCTACACACATACACACACACACACACACACAGAAGGGGGGGGTTGCATTGGATCGCAGAGCAGAAGGAATAATTTTACTGGTGTTTGTTCTCTGATCAATATTGATCACCTTTCCCATAAACAAAACTGTAAACATTTATCACCCATTCTATCAGTTTCATTTACTGTTCTGGTATAACCTCATTTTAGCAATGGTAGACATCTCTGGTTTTATTTTGTTATAGTACACAGATCAGTAGGATACAGAAGCACCTATGTTAATTCCTTACTATTCATTAAGGGCAATAAATGTTGATTTGGAAAAAAATATATTAACTGATCTTTATAAACAGGTAAGTCTCCCTGTTAGATAAGAACTGATTGCTTAAAAGCAACATGATAATTTTGCTGGCTAGGCCAAGGGCCAGACAGGATAGCTGATGAGAAAAGAGGAATAGGATCTTCTAGCATCCTTTTCTTTGTTTAAAAGAAACTGAAGAAGATTAATCCTCCTCTCACACACTTTTGCCCGAATTCAAATCATCCTCTTCCCAAATCTGTTGGGACTATTACGGAAGACAGAGAAAGATAGAGAGGTAGCCATTTGGAATGTCATTCCTTCTCTATAACTAACAGCAAATTGGATAAAGGTGGGATGGGCATAGCTAAAACTCTTTCCCTCATTCAATTTCCTGGTCCAAATATAAACCACCATTTCCCCTTACCAGTCTTTTATGCAAAGAGGGTAAGCAGGCAGCACTGCACACATCTCCCTACTCACATGTAATTTAGGCCAAAGCAAGGAAACCTATGCTAAGGTGAATGGTCTTCAGTTCTGATCTGTGATTCAGTTTATCTGCTCCATGCATACATTTATTGTGGCCTTGGTTATAGACTGTGACCTGGGAAGAAAAGATGGCAGGGAACAAGATAAGCTGATGATTACATGAGATGGGGGAGGGGCAGAAGTCAAGAATCTCTGGCACCCTCAGGCACCCTAGCAAAACTCTAATCTGAAACCTTGGAAAGTTACTCCAGTTACTCTTGATGGACCAATGTCAGTATAAAAGTCTATGTCCCTATGAGTTTTGACCTGGGTAATGCATTCCTACAGGGGACGTGGTGACTCAGTGGCTAGGACGCTGAGCTTTTCGATCAGAAAGGTTGGCAGTTTGGCGGTTCGAATCCCTAGCGCGGCATAACGGAGTGAGCTCCCGTTACTTGCCCCAGCTTCTGCCAACTTAGCAGTTCGAAAGCATATAAAAATGAAAGTAGAAAACTAGGAACCACCTTTGGTGGGAAGGTAACAGCATTCTGTGCGCCTTCGGTGTTTAGTCATTCCGGCCACATGACCATGGAGATGTCTTCAGACAGTGCTAGCTCTTTGGCTTTGAAACGGAGATGAGCACTGCCCCCTAGAGTTGGTAACTACTAGCACATATGTGCAAGGGTAACCTTTGCCTTATGGATTCCTTCAAAAGTTGGCATGTCTTCTCCTTGCCCTGCATTTTCCCCCAAAATTATATTGAAGGCAATTGTCTACAATTCTTCCTTTATCCTCCTTATCTTCTCAATTCCCCTTTGCTTCACCATTAATGTTAACTCTCGGGGATTCCCTGTTTTTTCTTATTGCTTTTCTATGTCCTCTTCTCTGGTATCTAATTCGTTCCTTTCTGTGTTTTTTAAAAACTATTTGGGTCTATAATCTTGATCCTGTCTGATCTTTCGGATAATATTGCCCATTTCCTAACAAGAAAGTTAATACTTCTGATTCATCTAATGCTATGCACATTTGTACAAATTATATCACCTTCAGTGCCCACACCATCATTTTTAGGATAAATCTATAATCATGGGACGATTCTCTGTACTTCTTCCCCCTACTCCAAGCCCAAAATGGCAGAAGTATTATTTCTCAACTGCAGTTTCAGCAACATTTGGGTGCATCATAAACAGATACAGATGTTCAGGGAACAGGTTTTCTCATAATCCTATCTACGGAATGCTCCCTCAGAGGATTTCACCTGTGTCCTTCCCATTGTTCCTCCTATACTATGCAGAGGCCTTTTTATGCCATCGTAATTCCATTGGTTGCTTCTGTTTTTATTTTTTATTTATTTGTTATAAGATTTGCCACCTATCTCGTATTCAATGGCTCTGGGTAGCTTACAACGTAAAAGCATTATTAAAAAAAAACATTAAAACCATCCATTATAAAATAACAGAGCAGATAAGATCATTAGCACAAGATGGCAAAGGAGGAAGCAAGACACCCGAGTGGTGATGGTGGTGGTGGAATGGGATTAGGTTTTAATTAGTCAACCACCTCCATTATGAAACTCCCCTACTTTGGGTTCGTCACGCCATCCGGTCTTATGAAAAGACAGGAGGTTGGAAGCCAATCTCACGTCAGGGAGTAAGATATTTCGAAGGACTGGAGCCATGGCAGAAAAGGCTCTTCTCGTGGACCTGGCCAGCCAAAATTCCTTGATGGACCAGTCCCATCAGTGTGAGACCGTTCCTCAAGTAGCTATTATTCCTGTTATAATGTAATATTTATTATCATTTGTAATATATGTCATTTCTTTCATATATGTGTATTCTTTTTGTTGTTGTAAATTGTCCTGGTGCTACAGTTGAAAAGTAACCCAAAAATAAGAAATAGATACATCTTTCACCACATATAGCAAAATCAATAACAAGAAAGGACAAACTTGTAATGGTTCTATTAGTAAATTAACACAACACCCTCTGCCTTCTCTTAGTAAATGATCACAACTACCTTCTCCCTTTCTTCTTCCCTCCCCCACACACTCCGTTTTTAAGGCCTTAGTTACAGGAAATCCCATTTATGGGCCACCTCAAGATGAATGTAAGATAAGTAACTCTGAAAAAATAAAAGGCAAGGAATTTGTATTGGTGTCTAGGAAGCAGCAATCAGTTAATGACAGGGTTGCGTAAAGTCAGTTCTAAGGCAAAGGGAAAAGAGTGAAAAATGGAAGTTACTATTAATAATGTTACCTGTCTTTTGTGACAAATGATGGCATGAATATCATCCACTGTTTTACTTTCAACCTCTAGCCACCTACTCCCTCCTGAAAAATGGGATACTCCCATTCTGACAACCCAGAAATGGGGGGGGGGGGGAATGTGGGGATGAGAAGGCATGAAATTAAAAAAGCATGCTTGCTACAGATCTACTGAATTAAACAAAAGGAAAGAGGTCACCCATGCCTTCTGCAGTCTCCTGTTAATGTCTTTTCTGCAAAATTAAATGATTCTCTTGTAAAAAAAAAAAAGCTATTTTATATCTCTCTCCCCATCCTGCCATGTTCCAGGGACTCAAAAGATTCCACTCTTGCCCTATTCCCCTATGTGCTCCGATGCCCTTTCTCCAATGTTTCTAACTCATCAGCCAGTTTTAATTCCCTCCCTAAAGGATGCTGGAAGCTTGTACTCCCCATTTAGTTTTGAAATAGAAAGTTTGATGCCCTTGCTTTTATACTGAAGGTTCTGCTACTCACTATGGCAGCATTACTTCCTACTGTACCTTGGAGTGTAACTTAATGCTCAGCTAAACCTTCTCTTTGGGCTAAAGTCGGAGTATCCCAAGGGAACTGAAAATAACATGGTGAAAGGCAAATGAAAGACTGCACAAATACAACCAATCCAACTCTTTGACTGGTTACTTCAACGAATACACTGAGTTATCAAAGACGTACATGCCGTCTTTTAAGTCTTTAACAGACCTAGCTTAACTGCATTTTGCAAACCCAGTCTGTATTTCTCACACTTGCAGTTAAACTGAAAATGTTAATGTGGTACAATCCAAATTTTCCTTTTCTTGGCTGTGATGCTTTCACAGGACTGAAAAGAGCAAAGGTTTCATCTGAAAGCAGTCTGCCTTCCAATTCTGCTCCAAGGACTGAAGGTTCATTTCTGCTTCTCCACCCCATCTCAAACTCTGGCATCATTTCCATCTTGTCCTGTTCTGGGCTCTGCCTTGCTTTTCTTCTACTAACACTTTCATTACTATTTGGGGTGAAGGTTGGTCTCAGGCTGGTGGTGAAGGAGAAAATGGAGAGAAAAAGAGAGAGGGAGAGGGAGGGAGGGAGGGAGGGAGGGAGAGAGAGAGAGTGAGAAAGAGAGAGAGAAAGAGAGAAGAAGAGAGAGGGAGAAAGAGAGAGAGAGGAAAGGGAGAGATAGAGGAAGAAAGGGAGAGAGGGAGTGGGAGAGAGAGAGAGGGACAAAGAGAGAGAGAGAGAGAATTCAGAGTATTTTAATAACAGGATAAACCATTTGCATCAGGATGCAGGTTCACATGCTTCTATTCTGGGCTGCACATTTCTTGCTATGTCTTTTAAATAATCTGCTTTTTCAAGCACAGCCCTAAGGCACAGGATGCAACCAACTGCATCTATGTAGATCCAGGTTTGGCCTGCGCTTGGTTTGTGACCGCTGTTTAGTTCAGGGATTAAAATTAAACAAGATATCAGAAATAGTTATTAGCCCCAGTTACCAATACCCTCCTGTTTATATCAAACAACTAGAGGATAAATTTCACTAGGAAACAAACAGCTTCCTAGTTTAATTGCCTATCTTTTTAAGCAAAACAAATGGGGGAAGCAAATGGGAGTTTGGCAAGGAAATTAGAAGAGCCGTACAGAATCAAGTGCCAAGGAAGGTGAGAGACTGCTGGCTGTCTGCTGCTGGTGACTGGCTCCTAATTGCTGCTGATCGTTGCCTTGAAGGTTGACTTCTGAATGACTGTCTCCATCTCTGATTGGAGAACATTGTTCTTGCTGTACTAAGTGATGCAACTCAAAGGATCATAGAAGCCGGAATCCAATTCTCAGAGAACATGAAGACTTGTTTTTCCTCCTTTTATGCGCCCCCCCCTTCCCTTCTTATCCTATTTTCCTTTTTCAGGAAGAAAAAAGCAGCAGCTTCTTGCAAGCAGGGAAGATTTGCAAGGAAATCTGGGTACAAGAGTGGGTAAGGACAAACACACAAGGTGGGCAGTGAGGGAAGCACTATCCCAAGAAAGTGTATGTGTGTGTGTGTGTCTTCCTGACTTAGGCAGATTCAAAGGACACCTGCAAGTTTTCTTCTTGGGGGAGAAAGGGAAGGGACTGGAGGCAGCCGTTGCACCGCTGTAAATGCACCAAAGGAGATGAGAGAGCTGAAGGGGCAAAGAAGTGAACACTAAAAAATGTGAGGGGGAGAGGGAAAGGGAGTGAAAGAGACAAAGATGTGGGGAAAAAAGAAGCTAAAAGAACAGAAGCCACTTAATGCCAGTAGAACTCCAGAAATCTTTCAAGAGGATAACCATTTGCCACTTGAGCAGAAGGATTTCTTCATTTCCTGTGGGTATCTTGATACTTCTTCTGTGACTCATGATTATTCTTTACATAATCAACATCGTCATATCCAATAGTTTTCTCACAATTGTTTTGGCCTGGGGTAGCAGTCATATCTCAACACTCACTTGTACCGGAGTTTAATCAAACTTGTTTCTAGAAGAAAAGGAGGTCTCAGCTCTCGTGATTTCATGGATGTCTCCCTATAGTTTTCTTGGTACGATACAGAAGCAGCTTAATACTGCTTTTTTTTTTCTAAGATAGGCTTTCATCTTTTCTTTCCAACCTACAACCTTAGAGTTTCCTGGTGGTCCCCTATCCAAGTCCTAACCGAATCTAATTCTACTTGGCTTTTCCAAATCTGCCAATAATTGCTAGAAACTTGCTTGGGATGATTGACTAAAATAAAGAAGATGAGATTGCAAATGAGAAACCACAAAGAGAAACCTGCTGCCTGCCTGTCTATCTATCATCTATAGCACTGGGGAAAATCCTTGAATGCCAAGTTTTACAGAGAATAAAACTAACTCAAAAGGCAATAAGTGCCATGTTTAATTCTATTCTGTTCTGATTACCCAGAAATGTTTCAAGGATAAAGTTTGTATGGACTATTGCCAAAAGAAATGAATCCAAATATAGGTATAATTTTATAGATTTTACTAGCTCTAATGAATGAAAGTTATTAAAATAGATACTTGTAGAGGAAACTATGTGACGTGTTGATTTCACTGCGGCTAAACTAGGGACCAAGGCTAGAGCTCTGTCTTCCAACAGACACCAAGAATGGAGTAAGTCTCAGATTCACTTTGTATGGAACAATACACCCAGGGCTTAGCCATAACATGTTGCTGTGCCATATTGTTTACATTGATTACCTTTTTGTAGCAAGCGTAATTCTGTCTCTCTTTTGCCTCTAACTTTTTAACTTGGCACAGGAGCTGCATATAATTGACAATGCAATAATATGACTAGTTTACACTATGTTATTAATAGGCTCACAGCAAAACGCAAAGAAAGAAAGAAAGAAAACAGCTGACTGCCCCAGCCCGTGTTTTCTACATTGGGCTGAAATCAGTGACTAAACTGTATACGGTACAAAGTGAAACCCTCCCCTTTGTTTTTCAGGTTTTTGCATTTCACTGAAACTCCAGTCAATTCTCGTAGAAAGAGCTGTGCCCCCAGCTGCAGGATGGTCTTTCTCTGGTTTCAGCCAAACCTACAGCAAGACTAGGTTCCAGT
Organism: Natrix helvetica; assembly: GCF_964273705.1. Lineage (NCBI taxonomy): Eukaryota > Metazoa > Chordata > Lepidosauria > Squamata > Natricidae > Natrix > Natrix helvetica. The sequence goes on from NC_138548.1 coordinate 147,150,060, forward strand.
TTCACTGGTTTGGACTTGCACTTAAAACAACAATTAGGAAAAGAGTAAACGTTGCCGCTAGACTCATAAGGTTTTTAAAAAATGTATAAAGCATTTAAGAAGCAAATGTGGCTGTCTGAAGAACATTTGCATGTGGGAAAATATGGGTACCTTATTTAATTTATGCAATTTTCTACTGTCTCTGTTCAGATGAACAGTGGGGTACAGACATTTACAATACAATGGTGATAATACAAAAGTTATATGTTAGAATAGTAACATAGAGTTATAAATTCTTGATGTATAATATTAAGCCTTCAGGAACAGTGAGGTTTTTATTAATCTCTGGAAGGCCATGATAGTGAGAGGCAACTTCGCCTTGGGGGACAAGCTGTTCCATAAGAGGGGAGCCCCCATAAGGATCACATTTTGGGGTCCCCCATCATACCTTAGCAGCAGCTTTAATTTATATGAAAAAGAAGTGACTACTATCTGGGTCAGAAAAAGTACATTATCTTGGCTAAGGAATACTGAGGGAGACAGAAAACTAAACCTGGAAAGTGAAGAATAATATTTTTGCTTTCAAGAAAATGTACTGTTTCTTGTTTACAGCAACAGTAAGATCTACAACGTACAGTCGAAAGAATAGATATCTAGGAAAAAAATCAATGGGTTCTGGAAGGATGCAGGATAGATGGGAAATTATATTTTAAACATGGGATCTTTTAAGATAAAGAATAAGTTCCATTATTTAGGTTCATATTTCTATCTCGGCTTTCAGCAGATTACTACGAAGCAGTGTTTGGCTAACCCATGAAATAGGCAGTTGGACTCAAGACCTCTTCATGGTGCTTTGCCTCCCCATTTGCAAAAAGCCCAGAGTCAAAAGAGTTTTCTGTTGGAGATGAAGAATATGGTAGCACCTCTATTTCTACTTAAGTTATAACTCATCCGGCAGTTGTTTCTTTTGATAAGTATCTTGGGAATGGGACACTTTCTTCCATGTCTTGGCAGAGTGCAGACTGGAAGGACAATTTCCTGTCTTCCAACAAATGGCATGGGTAGGGATGGCTATCCTTCTATCTCATCAGGTTTCTGTCACCTTAGAACAGCTTCTTCCAAACATGGCAACTTTAAGACTTGTGGACTTGGGCTGAAGAATTCTGGGAATTGAAGTCCATAAGTCCTAAAGTTGCCAAGTTTGGAGAACTCTGCATTAAAAGATTTTCTCCGTCTGTTTAATGGTAGACCCAGTTCCATCCATAAACATGGGATTTCCTTCCCTTGGAGGCAGAACCACAGAGCTCCACAGTTGCCATACAGGGATTCCCAGAATTAGATTAGGAAGAATTTGTACCCATCAGGTGTAATGAGCATGTATTTATCCAAGTATGTGGAGATCATGCCAGGTAACAGTGTCTGGATATAATGTAGCAAAGAGCCAATGTAGCCAATTAAGCATTTCATTTACTGGAACTTGTATAAAAGACATCTCTTTTTCCTTTTTTGGAAATCATACTTATTAATACTCTCCAGCCCATAATGAAATGGAAATAATCCTTGGAACTCAAAAGACCCTAGCCTCCAGCCATGAAGCAAGCTGTCTGAAACAAAACTGTCTAACTGCAGTACTAGGAAGAACTATAATGTCAAGGTAAAAATGTAAGAGTTTCTCTCTCTCTCTCTCTTTCTAAAGCCTCCATGTATAGCTATGCGATACTATTGACTCAAGAAGTAATGTTGAACACTGGAAGTGTTCAGTCAGCATTTTAAACTATTATGAGCTACCTTCTGAACCATTGCCAACTTAATAGACAATGAAAGATAATGAGCTTGAAATTGGGTGTTAAATTGCATTTTTGGTTCTCTTCTTTTTTTTTTCTCGAGGTTTAACCATTTCCTGCAGAAACAATATTCCCTGTTGGTGTGCCCTCACATAAATGTCCACTCTTAGGTCACCCATAAAAACTGCATGTGTAAAAAAAACAAAATTATTTTCATTCACTCGCACAAATGTGGGACAATGGGGGGGGGGGGGGAGAGGAGGCATGGAAGAGTTAGAAAAAATATCAAGGGGAGGAGTCAGAAATTTTTTGGGGGAAGGGAAGAGGCATATAATTGCTTTATCCTAAACAGAATGCGTATGAATTGTGGCCTGGTCATATTATCAAGCATATATTTATTAGCAGCAGAATCAACACTATTTCTGGGCCACCTAGGAATTGAGAAGGCAGACGTGACACCCCACCCCCACCCCCCAAGAATATAAAGCAGCAAGATGCACTGTTGTAGGGAAAAGTATGGGATTCATGGACATAACTAAAAAGCACTATCTATTAAGAACATTTTCACACGTTGTTTCCCCAAAACAACCTGCACCCAACCTCCAAAGCCTCAGCTGTGATCCCAAACCTCCTTGCAAAATTGCTGCCGAATTATACTTTTACTTTTTTTAATGTGACAAAAAGGAAACAAAAATATGAAATAGATTGAGAGAGATCATATTCGCTGCAAATTAATTTCAGATAAGGTCAGAGAAGAAAAGGGCCAAGTGAGGTCCCAGTCTGCAAAACTGGGCATATTAAAACCCCATTACAGGGAGTCCTTGATTTGCAACCGTTAGTTTAGTGACTCTTTGAAGTTACAACAGCTCTGGAAAAAAAACCTTTATAAGTAGTCCTCACACTGTCATAGCATTCCCATGGTCCAATGATCAAAATTTTGGCATTTAGCAACTGGCATATATTTATAACTGCTGCCATGTCTCAGGGTCATGTGATGGTCATTTGTGACCTTCCCAGCGGCTTCCCGTAAGTAAAGCCAATGGGGAAGCCAAATTTGCTTAACAAGTGTGTGAATCACTTAACGGCTGCATTGATTTAACAACCAGGGATAAAAAGATCATAAAATCAGCCGTGACTCACTTCAGAACTGTCTTCTTTAGCAATGGAAATTCTGATCTCAATTGTGATTGTAAATTGAGGACTACCTGCACTGATATGGCTTGGTCCTCTGCTACAGTTTCCAAGAGAAGCTAACAGAAAGCACGCTTGAGGGACTGAATTGTTATGTACCAATGAAGGAGAATATTTGTACCTCAGGACTGACAAGAGGAGATAGATAGATAGATGGATGGATGGATGGATGGATGGATGGATGGATAGATAGATAGACGGACAGACAGGGTTAATGATAGATAGATAGGTAGGTAGGTAGGTAGGTAGATAGATGATAGATAGATAGATAGATAGATAGATAGATAGATAGATAAACAAATAAATAAGCAAGCAAGCACAGTTGTGGTTTCACTTAGTGACCACTCCATTAATGACTGAGTTGTCAATCCCAAATGTGGTTGCTAAACTAGAACTATCTATATTGCAAACACCCACAATGTTCAATGTTATTTGTTACAGCAGAACTATACATTGTAGCAAAGGAAGAGGAAAATATTTTGGGTCAGTGGACACTGCCCAAATCTGAAAGACTATTATGGGGTTATTGCAAAATGGCTGCCACAGAAGGACCTGGCCGACTGGTAATGGCAACCACACTGAGCAGCACCTGTCAGAAATAGCCATTTGTCAAAAAGCAAGCTGGTGTCCTTGATCTCTGCCGTCTTGATTAGTTCCCACATTCAGCTAGAATCAACGAAGAAGTGCTTATGGACACCTTTATAAACAAACATGTCTTTTCATTTCCTTTTAGAGGTTTTTTTTTTTTTGGTGGGGGAGAAAGTTGAGAAATGTGCCTCAGTAAGTACTGAGGGCATCCTATTGCATATCCTATCACAATGTTCCCAAAAAACATGAAGACCTGCATCTTTGCCTCCTCTTTTTATTCATTCTGGAAATCTAAAAACATCAAATGTGGGACTTGCAGGTTTCATGCTCTAATGTTCTAGAATAGTTTGGGCATCTTTTTGGACATTTTCTTTCTTTTTTCTTTTTGTAAGCCTCCTAGAGTAGTCCCCCAGTGAGATAGGTGGCAAATATATTTAACAAACAACAACAACAACATTTTAGCTTATTCTGCCTTTCTTGCTGCATTATTCACTGTTACAGGTGGATAGAAACACGAAGAGGAACACAGTTGCTCCTTTTCTGAGCTTAGCCTAAAATGCCATTAAAAGGCAAAGAACCAAATTGGACTCATTTACAAAGGTTTGGGTGAGGCACCACTTGTATAAAGAGCCAGTTTGATCCAGTGAGTAAGGCACCAGGCTGGAGACTGGGAGTTCAAGTCCTGCCTTAACCATGAAAGTCAGCTTGATGACCTTGGGCCAGTCACTCTCTCAGCTCAATTCACATTTACAGGATTATTGTTCTGAGGAAAATAAGAGGAGGAAGGTGTGTTGGATGTGTTTGCTGCTTTGAGTTGCTTGTCAAAATAACAAAGGTGGGATACGAATAATAAATAAAAATATATGTAACTATACATGTGTGTATAGTTACGTGTGTATATGAATGTATGCACGTATGTTCATATGTACATATATACGTATGTACGTATAGATAGACAGAGCAATATAAAGAGACAGACAGACATCCACAATGCAATGCATTACGCATTTTCTGAAGTGATCAAAACAAGTTAAAGCAGAGGGGGGAAATATACCTGGGCCATCATCTGATAGGACAAAGTAAGCTCCTTTTATTAACATAATTGTAGGATCTCTCCCCCTCTCTTACTTTCCTTTTAAACTAATGGATTAAATTAATCCAGGTTCATTTTTATAAGCCTCTTGGGTCCATGTGTGGCGGACAGTCACTTTAGAAAACAATAAATTAAAAAAGAAGACAAAGTGTATAGCATATACTAAGTGCACATATTTCATAAGACTTTGGGTTAATACAAGTGGCATCCAGTGTAATTAATCCTTGTGAGTATAACAACTAATATCCCTTCATAGCATGTTTCCTTTAAACAGTAGGATGTTAATTAAATGTTTTTTGTTGTTGTTTTTTTCCTCCTTGTTTTGGAAGGAGGGTTGGGTGGGTTCAGTTTTTTTTCCACTAAGCCAAAGGCAGCATCATGTTGCTATAAGGAATAAATACCTTATAGAGATGTTTCCTTACAATCTCTGGCCTCTTGCAGAAATTCTGGAGCCTTTTAATAAGCTGTTCAGGTGTAGAATACAGATATTCAGCTGCAGGAAAAACAGATACATTTTTAATGAAACAAAAACCTCAAAGCACACACTCGATATTAGTCACTTTACTAATTAAAAATGCATATTGCTCTGTGCCGCCTCGTGTTTTACATTATTTAAGCATGATTTTATAAGGTTTACCTCAGCTCACAAGGATGTTTAATGCTAAATAAGGCTATGTAGTTGTGCTGTTTAGACATCTCCTTTGGGTGATTAAAATACATTATATTAATGTAACACAATGCATATATGAGACATTTAGTGATGAGATTTTTTACCAAAGAATTGGTACTACATTAGTGTTACCCCATAGCACGACTGCATACTATTAAGTATTAAATTGTTTAAAATAATTTGGTATAATTTTTCAGGCCTATTTCCCCCCCCCCCTTCCCCTCTGAATATTATTAAAAAGGAAAAAAAATCTGCAAGCTATCATAGACAAAGCGACCTTTTTAATAAAATCTATCATTATAGGCTGTGTATACTAACAATGAAGAATGCTATTTCAAAACTAGCTTTTGTGTTATCATGAAAGAACAGATGGTAAATATAAACTTCGTCTAATGTATTAAAACACATTAAAAAATTCCTTAGCGCTAACATGGTAGCTTGCCAAATAAACAATTGCTCTTGCTTAAGTTTATACTCAAACTTTGTATTTTCAAATTAATTATAAATTAAAATACCTCCCCCCCCTAAAAAAGGAAAAAAAAATAAACCTAGATAGGATAATACCTGGAAATATTTCTGGATAAACCAAAGCATTCGGACAAAGGGGGTAACAGCCACAATGCACCGCTTCTATCCTAAACGGGGGAAATGCAAATTGTGTATTATTATTGCATTACTGAGCCCCAAAGAATATTTTTGGCGAGTGGCACAGAAGTTGGATTGCAACAATATATTCCCTCAGCATCAGTATAATCTCTTTACATGCCAAAGTTGCTCTTTTTCTTAAAAAAAATAATTTTATTGATCATATAAATTGCATATAATGCAACAGCAAGCGTATGTTTTGTTAGCTAAATAAATCAAAGCACAGCTTTTTTCTTTAAACAGCTGTCTCAGTAGACAGACAGAGGATACCAATATGGGCTGTTCTTCTCTATGGTACCTGGGGAAGAGTGAGGCACCTATAATACACTTCCTCTCATTTTCAAGCATACTGTCAAAAACAAACACTGATATAAGCATACATTGACCCACTGTATCTCAGCAAACAGACTAGCTCAGTTCCTGGTGTTTTTCTAGGATCAATAAGCCTTCATTGTGATGAATAACGCAACCACACCCTCAAGTACAGGCACTGGATGAGGATCTAGGACAACTCGCCACAGCTAACTCATCCCAACCAACTCACTACAGGAAAATTTGCCACAGCCAACTAGCAGTGGGACAACTTTCTATGGGACAAAAGTTACAAAATCTCAAAGAAATGGTGAAATAGAATCATTAAAGAAAGGATACAAAAGGAAAGATAAAATGAAATGGAAATGACAAAAATTTAAGTAATTTTTAAAGTATTTTAAATAATTAAATTACATTGTTGAATGGTCTCGGGGCGAGTTGGCTATGGTGAATCGGCCATGGTGATTTGGCAATGGTGAGTTGCTGTGGCAAGTTAGCTGTGGTGAGAATGTGGGAAAGATCTAGACTTACCAGCATAAATAAGTATTAGGAATTGCTCCCATACTCAACACTCTTTGTGCAATAATTAGAATAGTGAAACACAGAAGATGTTTCAAACTTTAAAAGGTAATTTCAAAATTACATGTATCTGTACGAAATTAATGTGATTACAAACCCTCTGAGCATGAGCTAGCTTGGTATGGGCATGTTCCTCTTTTATTCATGTAAAGAAATAAAGTGACTTTGCCTGAAAGAATTGGATGATGTATACTTAAACAGACCTAGTTATACTTATGGGTCTTTAATTTTTTAATGACTAATTAGAAGCTTATTATTGCTCTTGTGGCAGTAAAGTATGCTTGAGACACAACCACTCTGGCATCCACAATCAAATGGATTACAACAGCAAAATAATGACAATGACAGCAATAGAAAAATCTAGAAAATAATAGTGTGTGCACAAACATATTTGCATGCAGTGATTCTTCAGCACAATGGTTATTCATCTAGTATACAATAAACTTTATAAACAAAACTGGAAATTCTATTGGACAGAAATTACAGAGCAAAGTTGAAACCATACTTTAAATAAATTATAAAACAATTTGAAACCACATTTCACACTTGAAACCACCCTTTATAAGTTTATTTTAGACTTTATTTGAATAGTATGCAACATGGTAGAGGATTTGATTTTGATTTCTTAATAGAATATCTACTTTGTCTTAAAAAATGCAACATGATTATTTGACCATAAAAACATTTGTGGAGGGTTTTCCCCCAAACATTCCTTCTTCCTTTAAAAAAAAGATGCACATTTTGCATGTACATTAATTTAGCTGACTTTACTTCTGCTTTTGAAATAGAACATCTATAGCTTAACCAAATTGTAAATAAAGACAGCTTCAAAGATTATAGTTTGTATCCAGCAGGTGTTAAATTAGCAGACTGAACGGTTTCTTGATCTAGTGGAGGGTTCCATCAATGGTATGAGAAAGGGAGCATTTCACCCTTTTACAGCCCTGTTTTGATCAGCATGGGAAGTAGGTAAATGCAATGAGAATTAACATACATAAAAACATCCTTATTTTGTTCCACTGAATTAGGTTTTCAGGGGATTATTCTATCAGCAGAGTGGTATCAACTACATACAATCCTATAGCCTCAAATACAAGAAGGCAGCTTACAAAACTGAAAGAGAATTGCATGAGCTTATTTGGATTGTCCTGGTTCCCCATATCTCCATGGTTGTTCATACTTTAACCTGTGTGTTACTCAATCATAATTGTCAGAAATTGGGGAAGCTTAGGTAGGATGTCCAATCCAAAATCTATAAGTATAGCACTCAGACTGATATGCAACTTCTTAGTTCTTTGCAGCACTTACTGAGCCATTTACAATGTCAGCATTTTGCCCCCAACAATCTGGGTCCTCATTTTACTGGCCTTAAAAAGATGGAAGGCTGAGTCAACCTCGAGCTGGTCAGGATCAAACTCCTGGCAGTGGGAAGACTTAGCCTGCAATATTGCATTCTAACCATTGCGCCTCCTGATATGGTATATGTATAAGGGAATGTTTTCTGAATACAAAGTGTGATGAAGTATCTTTTTGGCCATTAGTTAGTTTTCTTCATTTAAAGGCATAGTTTGTTAGCCACACAAAATTTAGTAGAGTTCAGATGATGAACTTATGTAAGAAAAATATGTATTTTCTATTATTTCCTTTTCGAAAACAGAATAACAGGCCAAGCTATAATCAGCGTCATCTTTAAAACACTGTAGCATCTTCTTTGCAAGGTCTTTCTCTGTCTCACAAATTAATAAAACCAGGATCCAATATTTATGTAGTTTGACAGATAAAAGGTAGGATTTGGAATTAATCCTTTTATTTGAAAATGACCTTACATGCTGATGCAAAAATAAACAACTGCCAATATATTCCTGGAGGAGTTGGGGAAAACAGAACATGAAATGTATAACACAAGCTTTCATTTAAAAAAAAAATAAAGAAAAAAGAACTCAGTTAAAAATGCTAGCTAAACTCAACGAAGAATGATCTGCTATTAATCCTAGGATACCTATGTAAAGAGAAACTGTATGAGAAATTGACCATTAGTTTACACATGTGGATGGGATCTAGAAGTTGGTCTATGGATTGTAGGAGATAGGCTGCCTATTAATTTTGGTAGCAATTTAGAAACAACCTAACATTTTTCTATAATAAGGTTGTAGATGCTAAATTCAAACCATGGCAACCACACTTATCCTTTATTTTGATTTTTAATTCCAAGTATCTCTGGTGAAACAACAGAGTCCCTATAACTCCATTGTTAAAATGACCTTTATATTCCAATTAACAAATCATCTGCTAAATCTATGAATCTTAATATTCAAATCTATTCCCTTCAATTCATACAATTTATCTGCAAATAGTTGTTGGGCGTCTGATTCTAAATATAATTAGCTGATAATTTTGCTTGGCTGAATTACTTTTCTGGAGGGCCCGCTAAGTCTCTCAGTTGCATTATCTAGCAATAATGAATCTGATAGGTGAAATTTTTTACTGTAATGAGGATGAGACACAGTTGTGACACCTGAGTCTAGTAATAACAGAAGACTGCTAATTATCGACAGCACTTTTTGTGTGATGCAGAGAGGGGAAAAAAAAACCCATTCTCATTATTAAAAAAAATAAAAAGTTACAATTATAAGTGACACCAGAGGAGAGTAAATAAAATGGAGTGATTAAAACATTGCTGCTTTAAGGGTGTTTTTAATTAAGTGGAAATGCTAATGTTGTCATACTTAGCAGATGGGATTAAAATTAGTTATTGTAAGTAACTCATATTTTGTGTTATGGTTTCTACGGCATGTCTACAAGATCTAAGAAAGTGATA
>NC_138548.1:147164718-147187218 GCF_964273705.1 Natrix helvetica
ATAAGATGCACCCAGGTTTTTAGCCTCTTTTTTGAGGGGAAAAAGATGCATCTTTATACTTCAAAAAATACGGTATTTTATGAAAGACTAAACAAATAACTCCAGTGGGGAGAAGAGTCTGCGGGCTGCTTGAAATTTGAAAAAGGGCCACATTTGGCCCCCGGGCCGCACTTTGGACATGCCTGGCATACACATTGACTAGGATGGTCTGGTCTGAAATAAGTTATACTTCAACAACATTTAATAAGAACAGGTGATTCTCATCCCAACATTATCATATTCAACTGACATTCAAAATTCATCTCACTTTCTTGTATAACACTAGACTAGACACTAATCGGTTTTTCTACACAGTTACACCCTGCCTGAATTTGACTGAAGGAGATGCAGTACAACTAACAAACACCTTTGCACAATTAATCTTACTAAACTGAGGGGACGTGAGGTTGGCATCTAGGAAATCAATAAAGATAGCTATTATTTCTCTGAGGCCTGAAATTCTCTAAAGGAACAGAACAATGACATTGGCTCACAAGTCAGAGAACTCCAGATTACAGACCTGCATTCTCTACCATTATGGGTTTATGAAAATCTACCTCATATTTTCCATCAAATAGATCAAGGTACAGTACTAGCAGTTTTTTGTACTTAAAAAAAAGTATTGGCAATGGCACTTTATCTATGCCCAACAATGAAAAGTATTTTAAAACTCATTATTTTAATGAGCTGTTTTTGTTGCATCTGATTTATAGAAGTCTTTTTTGACTTGCCTATTAAATGCTATAGAATGTCGTCCCTTGGGAACTGTGTTTGGCTCTGTTAAAAACTGTAAAAAAGGATCTCTTTCACCAGGTTCTTAACTGTTAATTGATTTTAACATTACATTGAATTTATGCCTTTCACTTTTAATACTCTGATTTAGCTTCTAATTAGTTGCCTATTCACTAGAGTAGAAGGCTGGGGTTTAGATCAAATAAAACAAATAAGGAAAATGCCATTCCCCCCACCCCAAAAAAGGTGCAAGACTGGCAATCTTTGAAAGTTTCAATTTTTCTTTGCTTCTCTTATTGTAAAATTCCTTTAAAAAAAAACATCACTAGGGAGGAGTTAATGTGAAATCTTACACAGATAATTGTATCTGCAGTCAGAAACAAAGTTTGTTCTCTGAAAGTACATGGATACAAAGGAACACAGGGAGCAGCCTTTGTTTATTTTGTTTATTATATTTACATACTGCCTGACTTCACAAACACCCTGCTTTATAGCAAATAAGACTAATAATCAATGTATTCGGTAGTGTTGATAATTACTTGCTATGAATTCTGCAAGTGGTTTTTCCAGATCTACTTGAAGATCCAGGGACTACCAAGCTCTGAATGCAAAGTTTGTTTTCTACAATCCAACTATGTATTTTAGGAGATACACACACAAACACATATCCAAATGATAAGATGCTATAATTTTTTGATTATGGTTCCTCTTCCGACCCAGGAGGAAATTAAAGGGAAAGATATCTCCCATCCCTATTGCTTTTGTTTCATACTTATTCATATTGTCCTTTTCTGCTAGATTATTTCTAATTTTTTTGGACAAGGTCTACTTTTCCTTTCCTTTGAGTCTAAACAATCTCATTGTGGAAACAGTTTTTTGTTTTTGTTTTATTGACAGGCAGTGTTTGATATCCACTATGGTGTCATATCTGTCTCATTGTACCATAGAAAACTAGATTCATTTTAAAGCATACAACAATCAAGAAAAAGGAAAGGAAGAAACTAGAAAAAAATAGTGTAATCTGCTTAATACCTTTTGTAAGCAAACCCACTACCTTGGCTAACTTCTACAATCTACATTTTCTCTGAAACAAATAGGGTTAAACCACTATTTTAATCAAACCCTAACCACCATCATCAAACCACAGCGGTCACATATTTGTGTTCTCAAAAGTTAAATTTCAGGTCATTTTTCTAAACTAAGTTGTTTTATGGAATTGGTTCAAATTTATGATGTTTTGAACAGAGTATGTCAGGTGAATAGAATGTTATTACACAAATAGAAAATGAAAGTATGGCAGAGAGGACTGGCCATTGCAAATTCGACATAGCTGTAGGTTTGGTTCAGTGAGCCTACCCTAGTGCAGTGTGGTCTACTCATAAGGATTTCCAAGGATATTCTCTAAACCCTACTGGAGCTAAAAACAGATGTACCAGGGAACTTTTCTACATAAAACATATGGTCCACTTGTGAGCTATACTTTTTTCAAATGCTTTATGAACCAATATGTATTCTGTTGAAAAGATATAGACCTGCTGAACAATATAGGTTCGGCCGAACCAGTAGTGGTATGCTGGCCTGGGTCGCAGAACCAGCAGCAACATACTGGCCACGCCCCGCGAACGGGTTCCCTGATCACCGTCGCCATCTCTTTTTTTAGTTCTGTGCATGTGCAGAACAATTTCCATTGAACTATGCATGCATGCGCACAAAGCATGCCAAGGAGCAACTGGCAGTAACTCTAGCTGAAACCCACCTTTGAATCAGATGGTTATCAGAATATGTTCACGCTAACTGTAATCTGGTGTCTACATTTTCAGAGGGCTGGAATGAAGGATTGTGCTATCTGAAATTCGTTAAAAGTCTTCTCATCAAACTCATGTAAATAAAGTATTCGATCTCATAAGCACCTTCCCAGCTACAAAAGTGCCTTTTCACTACATTAATATATTTCCCTTGGTGCAATAAACAAATGGTTAGAACATTAAACTGAACCAATTTTATGATAGTGTAAACATGGCAGACACTTACTCATGGCCTAAAAGCTGAAACAGACTTTCTGAGAAGAAGTGACCTTGACTTGTTGAATCAAAACTTTATTAACTTTATCTCAGCAATACTTGAATCTAGTTTTTATTCCCCTGAAAAAGACAGCTTATACAAACAAAATCTGTTCTGTAGGGAGAACAAGGCAGGCAGGAACTGAAGCTAACACAACCTTTATTAACAGTATAACACGGCAAAATGTAAGGCAAACCTCGACCCAGCAAACAGCAACATTTGACAGCTGACAGCCCTTTTGATACTAGAGCTGTCAGACGCTGAACCAATAGAATGGCTGCATTCTCCCACCAGCTGGCTGCTCGTGTCTCAACCAATCAGGGGCTGGCAATGATAGTCAATGGCGTCGTAGCCTCGAGGACTTAACACCCCTCTCCTCCCAGTTAGCACATGCGTAGTCAGCCAAATACGCCTGCCAGTGTTGTCTCTGCCCAGATCGCCTTAGTTCAGGGGTGGTGGCCAAAGAAGGAGCCACTGATGGAGAGTCCTGTGGAACATCAGGAGACTGCACAGCTGAGTTGGTGGGAAACTTGACCGCTGCGGGACTGACCGGATTCTCAGGTAAGCCTGGTGACAACACTGCATCGGTGGGGGGTGTTGCGTGCGGCTCTGTCTGCTCTGGAGCAGCCTCTGTCGATATTAGTTCCCTGGGGCAGGATTGGGCCTACACCGGGTGTTGGTCTGCTGCGCTGGTGGCTCGCCGTCTGAGCTGGTGATGTGTCAGCGCCACATTCACCCAGCACTGAGCTGGACCTTATAAGAGTAGGGTCCAGTTAGTTGCGTGATTTGTCCAGGAAGGCACCTTGGTTTGGCCGCATAGTTTTGGGCGTAGACTGGGTCTCCTACATTAAAGGCAAGTGTGGAGTCACCTGCAAGGGGGCTTTTCTCTGCTGCATAACCGGGGTGTAGCCAGTCCAGGGTTGTCCGGAGCTGACGACCATAAGCCGTTCTGCAGGACTTTGGGCACGGGGTTGTATGCTGTGCCAGGAGGTATTGGGACAGTTTGTTTAATTGAATATGCGTCCTTAGCTGACCGGACGGTTCGTTCTGCCAGGCCATTTCTGGCCAGGTGGAATGGGGCCATCGGGACATGTCGTATGCCATGTTGGCCTAAAAACATCTGGAAGGGTGCCGACGTGAACTGGGGCCCATTGTCAGTCACCACCACGTCAGGCAACACATGGGTCGCAAATAGCGTCCCCAGCACCCTAATTACCCTCTCCGAAGTGGTGGATGGCATGAGTACCAGCTCCCCCACTTCGAGTAGGCATCTACGAGGACCAAGAAGTTCTGCCCTAAGAATGGGCCGGCGAAATCCAAATGGATTCGTGCCCATGGAGCCCGGGGCATGTTCCATTCCCTGATGGGCACAGAAGGGGGAGCCGGTCTAGATTGCTGGCACTGCTGGCAGGTGGATACCCAGTTTTCCATTTCTTGGTCAATCTTGGGCCACCACATGTAGCTTTGGTCCAAAGCCTTCATGCGCACAATGCTCGGGTGAGCAGTGTGCAGGCAACTTAAAATTGGTGACCTAAGCTTTGGGGGAGCTACAACCCTATTGCCCCATAACAGGCACAAGGATGGACAGCTCATGCTGCCGTATATAATAGGGGTGAAACTCAGGATCTACTGGCCCGTGTGGCCACCCCCTCGCACCCAGTCCAAAACTTGGGCCAGTATGGGGTCTGTGGCAGAGAGCCTGGCAATATCCCGGGTGGATACTGGCATGGCCAACTCTTCAATTAAGAGGACCGAACTGTAGGAGTAGGGTCCAAAACAGGCGCTGGCAGAGGGCAGCGACTGAGGGCATCAGCGTGCCCCAAGTTTTTCCTGGCCTATATTGTAGCTGATAATTATACATCGCTAGAAAGGCTGTCCATCTGGACATTCTTGGAGACAAAATCTGAGGAGACTGGCAATCCCCTGCCAGAAGACCCAAGAGGGGTTTATGGTCGGTCACTAAGTTAAGAAACGACCATAAACGTAATCATGAAACTGCTTTACTCCTGCTACAGCAGCTAGGGCCTCTTTATCCAGCTGACTGTAATTCCTTTCAGCTGCTGAGAGTGTGCACGAATAATAGGCAATTGAGGCTTCTGAGCCATTAGATAGGATGTGACTCAAAACGGCCACAATGCCATAAGGTGATGCATCACAAGCCAACGTTAATGGGAGGTGATCACTGTATTGCACTAATAAAGGTTTGGATGTAAGGACATCCTTAACTGCCCGAAAGGCTTAGGCTTACTTAGACCTCCATGCCAGGGCGTCTTGGAGTCCAGGAGCCTATGAAGAGGCTCTGCCAAAGATGCCTTATGGGGTAAAAAAATGGAGTAAAAATTAAGCAGCCCCAGAAAGGCTTGCAGTTCAGCCTTAGAAGAGAGCATGGGAGTTTTCTTAATTGCCTCTACCTTGGATGGAGTAGGGTGGATGCCTTTGGAATCAACTAGATACCCCCAAAATTCTACACTGGGAACCCCTATCCTACACTTTTCTTGTTTGAGTTTCAGCCCGGCTTGGCGGAAACGGGTCAGGACTGCTCTTAATTTATCAACGAGCTCAGCTTGGTCCAAAGCGGATATAAGCACGTTGTCGAAATAGGGTACCACCCCTGGCAGCCCCTGGAGCATCCGCTCCATTAGGCTCTGGAAAATACCCGGGGCTACACTGACCCCAAATTGCAAGCGTTTACATTTGAAAGCTCCCTGGTGCGTTACGATGGTTTGAGCCATGACAGTGGCTTCATCCACCAGGAGCTGCTGGTATGCTTGTGCCAAGTCTAACTTGGCAAAAAATTTTCCCTGGCTCAAGAAATGGAGCAGATGTTGAACCACTGGCACTGGGTAAGGGTTGGCTTGCAACCCTTTATTAAAGGTGCATTTAAAATCCCCACAAATTCTAATACTACCATCCTGCTTAATAGGTATTACTATGGGAGTCTCTCAGGGGGAGTGGTCTACTGCTTCGAGCACTCCTTGTGCTATTAATTTATCTAGCTCTAAATCTACTTTGGGCCGAAGAGCAAAAGGCACTCTCCTGGGTTTTAGACGTACTGGCGCCACCTGGGGGTCCAAGTTAAAAGAAATGGGGGTAGTCTGGTTACCTGTGATTACAAAGCAGTCTTTGCGGTGTTTGGGAAGTCTTTTTACCTATTGTCTAGACAAGGCGCGCTCCGGAGGTGAGTCAGCGATTGGCATGGCCGCTCTACAGACCTTGGTTAAATGTCCTTTCCTGTCACACTGATGGCATATTGCGACTTTGAACCTGCAGACTGACCTTGCATCGTAGCCTCGAGGACTTAAGAAAATCTTTCTCTGGAGTGTTTAGTATTTTGACCTTCTGTGAGTGATACATCCACAAAGAAAACCTTTGTTAACAAAAAACAAGAAAAAAATCCCTAATATAAAAAAGGATAATATTCCAATACTGGGATTATAAGTACTGAAACAATTAGATGTCTCTCCACCCCACCCCCAAAACCACTTCTTTGATCTGTGAAAGGTGTCTGATGTCCAAAAAAATCACATGGAATTTATTTTTTTCTGTGCCGTGAACATAAAAATTCTGTATTAAGCAAATGTAGAGGCCACCCATCTTTTGACGCCATACCATTCACAATTATAAAAATTACATAATAAAATAAAATAGCAATAGCACTTAGAATCATACTGCTCCATGGGACTTTACAGCACGCTCTCTAAGCAGTTTACAGAGTCAACCTATTGCCCCCAACAATCTGGGTCCTTATTTTACCCACCTTGGAAGGATGGAAGGCTGAGTCAACCTTGAGCCCCGTCAGGATTGAACTCCTGGCTGTGGGCAGAGCTAGCTTGCAATACTGCATTCTAACACTGAGCCACCAGGGCTCTAAAATAAAAAAATAAATAAAATAAATGCTAAATAAAATAAAAACAATTACACTGAAAAAATAAGACCAATGACATAAGAAGGACAGTTGAGAAGACCCATAACCTCTCAAAAGAAGCTATGCCACAGGCTTACTCATGCTATCTTGGTCTCAGGATTAATGGCAAAGCCAGGTTTTTAGTGCCTACTTTTCACAGGCCAGAATTAGGGCAAATCTAATTTTTGAGGGGATGATGTTCCAGAGGGCAGGTGCCATGGTAGAAGGGATTGTCCTCCTGGGTCCTGACAGATGACATTCTCTTGCAGATGGGACCTAGCGCACACCTCTCCTGCCAGATCTAATAGGATGGGTAGGCATCATTTAATTAAATTCACACGCTTAATTTTTTTTTGGCATACCTAAATTTGCATGTTAGTGTATGCCAAAATCCTTTTATCCTAGATTTGACTGCTGTGCATTAGTTAACAGGAAAATAAATAAATAAATAAATTGAAAAATTCCTTCTCAAACAGTCCAGCTATTAAGGTTTATTATAGATCGCAGTATTTCTGTTTCAGTTTCAACTCTGAGTAATAATTTTAAACTTTTTAAATTAAAAATAAAATAAAAGCATTTGGTACTATTTGTTAAGATTTTTGCCATTTTAGATCACAACTTGAACAGATCTTTCTTTACCATTAACCTGTCCCATTTTATACTTTCAAACTAGTCTTGAGGCTCCACGTTAGGTTTTATTTGGCTGCTCAAATCTGAGCTTTGTACAGTATCTGAGTTATTTCTTCTTTTCATAAGGCCCTTAATTTTATTTATTTTTGTTTTTTTATTGGTGGCATGCTGGCTTCACTATTTTATTTTCAAATATCATTCTCTGTTTCCTCCTGGTTTAATTATTCTTGTTTCTACTTGTCTAATTGTGTTTGTGTGTGTGTGTGTGTGTGTGTGTTTTGAACAATTACATTTGACCACCTTCACATTTCATTTAAATTTACAAGAGTTATTCTTCTTCACTGATCTATACTGTGATAAGTAGATATGAGCTTTCTTTCATTTTTGCACCACTACTATATAGACAGAAACCTAAAAGGAGTTGTATTTAAAAAGGTGGGCTGGAGGAAGTTTAGATGCAGCTGAAATCTGTCAAACAATAATAGTAAAAATCAAACTTTGTCTACTTTTACTTGTTGCAATTTGGTTGTATAGGAATTTTTCCTGTCAGTTTATTGTTTTCAAATAATTTGTAGAAAGAGTTATATTGTTCTTAATGGTAACGTACTGCAATTTTTAAAAAACGTGTGATGCACATTTGCATTTTCTCTGTAATTGTTGCATGTCTTACTATCTGCCTATGTGTATTCATTCTTTTATACTTCTCTTCCCTAAAATTTATTTGTTTATATATATATTTTATTGAAGCATGTCCTACTTTAAAACAGGATTTATTCTCTTCTTCTGTTCTGAATGTTTGTGTATTGGTCTAAAGTCTAAACATATAAAATCCCATCACAAATGTGGAACTCATTTTAAAAATAAAAGATTGAAATATTCAATTAGGCAAACAGTCAGGAGTTAAATCATATTGAGTTCAGTGAGCCTTCTTTCCAAATTGAGATTGACAGTACATCAGACTTAATTTTTTAGTTAAAACTATAGTTCATAATTATGTTTTATATTTTTGTTCATATTTTATGCCAACTGCTCATTTTGATTGAAAGAAAATTAGTGAATTGTAATATTTGTAAATGCAAAAAATATATAAAAATACCTATGTAAAGAAAGAAAGAAAGGAAGGAAGGAAGGAAGGAAGGAAGGAAGGAAGGAAGGAAGGAAGGCTGGCTAGATAGATAATCTCACAAACCAAGACCAAAAATACCTGGAACATCAGTGAAGGCTTCTCCAAGGACAGAGACTTTAAAATTCAGTTCCATCTTTTTCAATTTCATCAGCACTTTAAAGAAGCTTTCAGGATCTTTATCATGTTCCCTTGAAATGAAACAGAACACACCTTGAGTTTTGAATTGTTTACTTACTTTATTTTCATATCCATAATTCATATGGTATCTTCATCCAAACCTTGAGATGGCCCACAACATAAATAAGACAATTATAAAATAACTGCATTATAAAAATTGGTTAAAAATATTACCAGACTTCATATAGCAGTAAACCAACCTTGAAAATGGACAGAGCCTGGACAGCTGTTAAGGCTTGGTATCTTGTGCCTGAAGCTCCAAGGAACAGAACACTCTAACAGATGGCAGACATCTTTTTGGTTTAGAGTGGAAGGCAATTCACTAAACCTTTTATGTATTTCCATAACAGGTTCAGAATCACTCCAAATAAGTAGTTTTGGAGTCTCCTCTGGAAATAGTGGTCCCAAATTAAAACCATAAATCCAGATGCAAACTGGATTGGAACCGTTGATGTCTATAAGTCAGAGAATCAAGCAGCCTATCTTTCAATGTCAAAGTGCTTTTAGGAGTAATGGCAAGTGTTAAACCAGAGCAAAATGGACATTTTTTTCTGTTGTTCATTGTCCAGCTAAGAATACATTGCAGATTTTGTATAACATTGTAGTAAATACATAATATTATGGATAATACAGAAAAGGTGGAAAAATGCATGCCAAAGAAATTAAAAGTAATGAAATGAGGTCCACAAGTTTTAAAGTTGCCAAGTTTGGATACCCCTGTTCTCACATTTAAAAAGTGATTTCATTATTGAAAGTTAGAGTAATTTTTAACTTATATGGATGATAAAGTGCTTATTTACAAAAAAAGCATATAGAAAATAAATTATGCAATCCGGATTTGGACATTTAGAGTCCAATCCTAGCCATGCCTATTTTCAAGTAAGCCTGGTGCATTTCAGACATAAACTGGAAGTAAGCATATATAAAACAACTGTCTTTTAGTGGTCATGGTCAATGTGAATCTGCCAATTCACATTTTCCACTGGATATTTGCTAGGATATATCATGATACAAAATAATTTTATACACAACTGACACGTGTGCAACTCTCTGAAGGCACAGGGCGTGTTAAAGAGTTATAAATAAGCTAAGCTAAAAGCAATATTAAAAAGGTCAATCTTAATCTTCTTAAAACATTTAACAAAGGAGCTTTCTCTTATTTCAGTTATATAGGGGATTCAGAATGGAGAGAGAAGGGGAAAATGGACATTTTAATACTGATTTATGAATGTACAATGAGAGAGAAACTCACTTTTTTCCCAAGGATCAGGAAATATAGCAGCCAAACGTCACTTTCAGGTATGTGCTTACGATTAAAACAAGACAACATTTAGAAAATCCAACACCACACTAGTAGTGGCTGAAAATGGAATGGAATGGAATAGAATAGAATAGAATAGAATAGAATAGAATAGAACAGAACAGAACAGATCTTTATTGGCCAAGTGTGATTGGACACACAAGGAATTTATGTATGGTACATAAGCTCCTAGTGTATGTGCCAAAAACAACAAAGTAATAATATTCATTATAATAAAGGATAATAATCATAATGATGATATCACAATAATTATAATAATGGCTGATGGTGCCTGAGCTTTTCATTTCTTACATAGTCTCTTGCTTCCCCAGATTACCAAAGAATAAAAGCTAAATAAAGACACTCCTGCTTCATATCTTAAAGTTAAATATCAACTTATATATTTTGTGGATGGTCTAAATAGAAACAAATAGATTTGCACTATATACTGATCATGCATACTCTATAATTTAAAGTCCAAAATAGGATGGGATGGGCAGCTATATAAATTAGATATATAAATAGTCTCTTACTTTTACCAAGGCATGGGGCTGGAAAGGTCCAGTCAGAATGGTTCTGTGGGGATGGGGGGAGGATTTGGTTAATGAAGGAAACTGGGAGTGACAGAATTGTTATTTCTAAGAGCTGCTATCACCTGACATCCTACTTTACAACCATAGTGCTTAGCCAAGGGCTATCTGTAATGTCTTGGCCTGAATGAATACATTAAGACAAGCTAAGAACTTTTGATGAAGGAAGTCAGTCAAGGAAAGCACTTGTAAACCACAAAGGTAAAGACTAAATATAGGAAAGAAAAAAATTGAAAACCAATTTGTTAATTGGAAGAACAAGCCAATGCATGTTCAAAGAGCTTTTACTTCCAAGGTTTACACCACACACACACGCGGTACAGAAGACTAGAGGTGAAGATGCTTGTCTCACACTTGGGAGATTGAGAGTTCAATCTTAGGCAGTGACAGATGTTTCACTAGCAGGGCGCAAAGAAAAAAAATCTGCTGCGAACTCTGCGTGGGTGTCAGGAAGCCTATTTTCCAAAGCACCTGAAGCAATTGATGGAAACTAATCAAGAAAATAACCAATCTAGAAATAAGGAGAAATTTCCTGACAGTGAGGATAATTAATCAGTGAAACAGCTTGGTTGTCAGTGCGCCGTACTGGAGTTTTTTAAGAAAAAAATTGGACTACCATTTGTCTGAAATGGTACATGGTCTCCTGCTTGAACAGGGGGTTGGATTAGAAGACCTCCAAGGTTCCCTCCAACTCTGTTATTCTATTAATGCTTGAAGAATATAGATAGAAAATAAGATTAAAAAAACCAACACCATCTTCATTAAGGTCAGGTGTGTTAAAGAAAGAAACTGAAGGCTTTACTTTAGCAGCTCAAGAACAAGCCAGCTAATTGCATGAAGGTGAAAATTCAGCTTCTGATAAACAATTGCAAATTCTGCCTTGTAGTGAAAAGAACAAAACAATTGATCATTTTATCAGCAAAAGTTTGTAAACTGACCTCAAGCAGCATCATGCTTAAGCTGTCAGAATTATTCATTGGAAACTTTGAATTGCAATAAAAAGTACTGGGACTATCAAGTTGAAAAGTTTTTAGAAAATGAGCAGGTTCAAATTTTCTGGGACTCTAAGATCCAAACAAACAGGCAACTTGTTCATATCATGCCTGATATAACAATTACTGAAATGAAGAAAATGTGATTCATTGTTGTTGCTATTTTGGATAGTGTTAGGATTGAGGAAAAACAATTATAAAAAAAAATGAAATATTGGGACTTGCAGATCAAGTTAGAACGGAAGAGGCTTCTTGATGAGAAGTGAAACATTAAAAAAACCCAGGAAAGTTCAGTTGCCTTTTGGAAAAAACACCTTTGGGATAATCTGATGTTGAACGCCTATGGAAAAAAAATATGATATCGCAGCAATATCAGAACATGTAGCAATCATGACTGGGGCTCTTGGAGCAATATCTAAAGGACTCCCTTAATATCTGGAAATATTGAATTTACCAGACTTCACAACCTTAATATTACAAACCCCCCACCCTGCTTAGAACTGCCTATATTCTTAGATACTACCTTAGTAATGCTTAGGTTTTTGGTCAGGGCTTGAATTATTAGGTTTCCACCAGTTTTAGACTGTGAATCTATCCCACACATAATTTATTAAATTTTGTTTGTTTGCTGTCCTATTCTTAAAGACTCTGGGTGATTTTAAACAATCAAAGTTATCATAATAAAATCAATAAAATCAATAAAAGTAAAGGAATGCAAAAAATGGTCGCTATTTATGGACCAGGATTGGTGATGTCTAAGAACAGAAAACGTAACATTTAATCAGTAATCGAGCTTGGTTATTGCAATTCTGTGCAGTGTTTTCAAGTAAGTTTCAAATGTAGTTAAGTATGAATACAGGTGGCCTTTGTTATACGCAAGGGTTTTGTTCCAGCCCAACAACTGCAAGTAATGAAACCACAGATAACAAGATCTTGGGGGAAAAAACATACTTCATGCATACTTAAACTCCTACTTACCATTTTGTGCCCTGAATAAAATACTTACAGAATATTCCCTATGTTTTCTTTCAAACAGAATTGTGCACCCAAAAAATGCAGATACACATAACTCTTACTGCAGAAAATGAGGTCAATATCTACCAATCGTGTGAGACTACAGGTAACAGAACCATAGATAATAGAAGTCAATGGTTTTATAAGAGTAAATCTTCTTTTCTACAGTGATGCACTCTCAACAGTTTTCTGTTTATCAGCATAAAAAAAAGGGCTAGACTATTTTCAATTCTCTGCAGTCCTTTAGTTTATTTTGGTCTTCCTCAAAATGGAGACTGTACAAAGATATAGATGTTGGGGAAGGGTAGCTGGAAAATAATTAGTTTACATTGGTTTAGAGATGACCAGAAAGGGGTCGAATTATTTTACTCCATTCAGGAAAAAGTCTATGGAGATTCTCAGTGATCCAGGTCATGGTTGTTCCAAAAGTACTTTTTCATACAGGTTACTGGAGTTTCTTTGTTTTTCCTTGAAGACTGTTCATTTCTCATCCAAGAGGCTTCTTCAGTTCTGAGAAATGAAATGTTTTAAAGGAAAAACAAAGATACTCCAGTTGTGTCTTGAAAAAGCACCTTTGGGACATTCAGGAAAAAACTTTAAACATGATTTAAAAAAAATCTCCCCATTAATATTCCTGAGGTCAGTAGAATTTGCATCATAACATAGAAACTAGAGCCAGACACATTATTGTGCTCACACTGTTGTTGTTGTTAGTTGCGAAGTCGTGTCCGACCCATCGTGACCCCATGGACAACATTCCTCCAGGCCTTCCTGTCCTCTACCATCCTCTGGAGTCCATTTTAGCTCACACCGATTGCTTCGGTGACTCCATCCAGCCATCTCATTCTCTGACATCCCGTTCTTCTTTTGCCCTCAATCGTTCCCAGCATTAGGCTCTTCTCCTGTGAGCCCTTCCTTCTCATTAGGTGGCCAAAGTATTTGAGTTTCATCTTCAGGATCTGGCTCCTAAAGAGCAGTCAGGGTTGATCTCCTATAGGACTATATACTGTATATTTGATCACACTAAATATATACAGATTAACGAAGAAGAATCTAAGGAAAGAATACCTTGTCTCAAGTCTGCATTCCTCTCAACATAAGGCTTTAAAATATTAGATTTTACCTTACTCGGGATAATAAAGAAATACTTTTTCAGATTAGACAGGAACTCTTATTGTTTATTCTGATTTATGAGTATTATCATATCGGCTGTCTCTGCTAATGACTGATTTGATTTTAGTAATGGTTTTAAAGTGCTACACTGATAGATCAAATGCAGTCCACTGAGGTGCTCGAGCTCAAACACACGAAGAGATGCTGTTGATCACCTAAATTAGTGGTGCATCGGCAGAATCTGTTCTTCCTGAATTCTAGCCTCAGGAACAGGTATTCATATCAAGACAACTGTAGAAGAACATTTCTGGTAATAGACAAATTCACAAGGAAGATGTGCACCCTCCCCACTTTTGGCATCATGGCTGCTGCAACACTCAAAAAAAATATTGCTTTGTACTACTAATCATACCAGGATGACACAGTGCATTGCAGGCTAACTCTGTCCACAGCTAGGAGTTTAATCCTGATTGGTTTAAGATTGACTCAGCCTTCCATCCTTCCGAGATCAGTACAATGAGGGCCCAGGTTGTTGGGGGCAATATGCTGACTCTGTAAAGCACTATGGAATGGCATATAAATCTAAGTGTTGTAGCTATACATGAAAGTGAGGAATAGAGTGAAGTACAAATACGGGGACACACACACAAAGAGATACTTCAGAGAACACTTTATTTATTTATTTATTTATTTATTTATTTATTTATTTATTTATTTATTTATTTATTTATTTATTTATTTGAACTTGTTAGTCGCCCCCTCTCCCCACAAGCACTCGGGGCGACGTACAAAAGCAACAAGCAAGACAGTATCATATAGAGGAGGTAAAAATAAATAAATAAATTACAGTGCTTAGAAAAAGTTAAAACCCCAATAACAGTAAAAATTTAAAAACTAAAATTAACAGTTAAAAATGACCAAGGGGTGGAGAAGCTGTAGAGTTATGCCAGGCCGGCTAGTCAAAACAGGTGGGTCTTCAATTTCATACGGAAGGAGCGGAGGTCAGTTGTTGTCCTAATGTCTGGGGGGAGGTCATATAACTATAACTACTTATAACTACTTTGCCAGGAAGAGTACAATAGGTATTTCATGTGATTCAAGACAGACCTTACTTGCTTTTCAGGAAATATATTATAGTTTTCAGGCAAAAATGTGATGGATGGATGGAAAGAAGGAGAGCATAATGATATTCAAGAAGAAACTGAGAATAATCAAATTCAGCATTGATCCTGCAATATAAACCCTTAGGAAGCAACTCATATCTGAAGATAAAGAAAATAATTAGGATATATTTTTTGAATTGTTACAGAGGTAAATAATTTTTTTCTAGAGTTCTGGAACCATTTTATGGGTCCCTCACTTGTACCTATCAATATTTTATACATAAATCAGAAAACAAACCAGTAGTAGATGTATGGACTAGAAGAAACCTGGAGACTGAACTCTAGTCCTTACTTCAGTATTAAAGCTGGCTGGATGACTTTGGATCAGTCCACCCAGGGTGGTGGTTGTGTGGAAAATAAGAGATGGGAGAATTATGTATACTACCTTAACTTGTACAAAGTAAAGGGAAACTAGAAATATTCAGACTTCAGAAAATATGATGTGAAAACACCTAAAGTCCTTGAGTAGAAAAATGTGATATAAAGATATAAAGAATGTAAAAATATAAGAATATAATTATTATGTGCCAGAACAGAAAATGCTGGAAAGTAAACATAACAGAGTTTCATTTTGCCACTTGTAAGTTAGAATTCCTTGCCAGATAACCAAATAAAACATATGGCATATACAATATGTGTAATATCTCCTAAAACCATATACAATAAAAAGTATGATATTGCTAAACTTGCTGAATACATGTCTGAGAACGATAGCTACCATCCCAAACATATATTTAGCTATTCAAATTTAGACTTTCTGAAGGTCAGATAAGTATGTAAATGCTTAACAGACAGAATACCCCTGAACATCTCCAAGCTCTGCTGAGCTTACATGCTGTTCCTTAGGTGAGGTATTAGCAAAGCTTATTTATTTTCATTTCCACGGCTTTTATTTTCTCGTTCCCTTGTGGTAAAGCTGATTTCCATGATGATTCCCTTCTTAATTTTAATATCCTCTTTTACTCATCATATAGACATAA
Organism: Natrix helvetica; assembly: GCF_964273705.1. Classification (NCBI taxonomy): domain Eukaryota; kingdom Metazoa; phylum Chordata; class Lepidosauria; order Squamata; family Natricidae; genus Natrix; species Natrix helvetica. The sequence goes on from NC_138548.1 coordinate 147,180,540, forward strand.
GAATTTTCCCTAAAATAATGAAACTCTTCCAAAGGAAATGAAGACAACCAAGAGCAGGGGAAGCAGCAAATGCTTACTTTTCAATTAATTGATCCTCTGTCATATGCACATATGAAATATTTTTTCCATGCAAGGAAAATAAGGTTAATTAACATAAAAACCCCTCACTCGTGGAGGTGTTGAATTTTGTATTTTATTCATGCTACTGTAAGTGCCTTGATTTCCCAGTAATGACCTAGTTCTCCTAATGAGTAACATTAACCCCTGGCTGTAGCTGTCCAGGACTTAATTGTCAACTGAAGCTGAAATAAGGAGAGTTTGCCGATCAGCAGGTATGTGGTATATTAACTCATGTCATTTCAGACCCTAATAAATAAATCTGTTGCTACGGCAACAGGAACATCAGCTATATCACTTTTTTTTTCTTGAGCTTTATAAAAGTAACTGTCTTTCACACCAAGCTTTATATATATCTACATTAATGAGAAAAGACACTGTAGAAAGAGGGAAATATTTTTTTTTTTTTTACCGTGGTCAGAAGAAGTGAAGGAATGCACTGTGAAGATCCTCTTCAAAGAAGAACAGATTAGGAAATGGTGCAGTACTTCAAATATGGTGTTCCAGGCGCACTGAATAGTAGTAACACTTACTATCCTACTAACATATACCAGTAGCCTCTCCTACCCATCCGAAAGGTTCCCCACAGTTTATAATGGAAATTATAGTCCAGCCTGATGAACTGTTGTGCCACCTGATCCGAAACAGAACAACATTGGCAGTCCAAGAAAGTTCATATACAACTGCAACAAAATGATAATTTAACAAAACTCTTAAACTAGGTCAGGATCAGTAATATTAATTACAGAGCTTATGTAGGAGAAGGAGTGGCACAACCTGTAGGTGGAATTAAAAGAGGGATCAGCCTAGAATCCCTACGTGGTCACAAGTGAACTAAGTCCAACCTCCCTTGAATTTCGTAGATCCTTATCTAAATCCAAATAGATGCTGTTAGTTGAGAAGATTCCTGTGCATAGGCACAATTAACAATAAATCAATTTAATTGGATCTTCCCATGTGGGCCTGGCCTGACAACTGAAAGATTAAAACTGAATATCTTCCGGTGCAAGGCAACTATTGCATCTAAAGACTCCCTACTCTAACATACTTGTCACAATCTCCCTAACCAATCCAGTTCTTTAAAGTAGGGGTACCCAACCAATGGTTTGTGTACTGGCACCAGTCTGCAAAACTGGGCCATGAAAACAAGCGAAACCCCATCCATGGGTTACAGGCAGCACACAAAACCACACCCCTGGAACTGGTCCCTGGTTGGGGCCACAGCTTTAAAGGCATCCTTTCACAACATACACCTTGAATTATAAAATCTTCTTTCTGTGAAGGAATAGTGGGAGCCATTCCTCAACTATGAGCAAACAAAAGCCAATAAACAATGAAAGAAAAATGCCTATTTCTCATATCCTTTACAAAGATTTAAGGCCAGTGTAGAGCATCACATTAAGTGAAGCAGATATCAAAGGAATTTAATTTGAGACATCAAAATCAGATGATTTATTCTTTCCTATATTAGAACTAAAATGATATATTTGATGATAAAGGAGTGGATATAGCACTCAGATTCCTCATTCTCTTTTACAAAAAGGTAGAATAGCAAAAAAAAAAGTATTTATTACTGGAAAAGGAAAAAGCCAAGTGGTGACGATAATTACCAAAGGACACAAGTGGTTGAAATTAAAAGGAAGTTAAAACTTTCACTGGAGGCAATAATGTCTCTTCTTATCACATTAGTAGCCACTTCCACCCTGTATCTGATGAGCAAAATGGTGAAGGATTGCCTGAAGGGCTGTGGAAAAGGCAGGATGTGATAGAGGTGATTAAGATGAGAAAGAAAAATTAGGATGAATCAGAAGAAAAGAAATAGGTATTTATTTAATTAATGGTACTTCTTCTTTGAAAACATAAATAAAGCCAGAATTGCAATGGTTTTAGATTTTTTTTTAAAGAATGTATTTTCAAAGCAGCAACAGACAATCCCTCCAAGCCTTATGCAAATGGAATACGATAGAAGCTGTATACATTCTTTATATTCTGAGAATATGTTCGTTCCTTTGCAGTAGATGCAGAATGAGCAGAGATTAAATGAGAGAAACAATGTACCAATGGGAGCTACTATGGAAAACTTTGATGTAGCTCTAGCTTTCACTATAAATAAGGAAATACACTACAATAAAGTAAAAGTCCCTTCTCACCCATATGGGTAATATGTGTCATCTTCAGCCTTGGGTCGTCTACCAGAGTCTTGGGAGTTGGAGGTTCTATGAGGTATCTTAGCAGGTATCTGTGAGGTATCCCAGCACTATACTCTTCTGGACAGACTTCTCTGATGTTCTTCCTGGGGTCTATTGGAGCCATTCTCTTCAACATCTTCATCAATGATTTGGACAAGGGGATAAATGGAGAATTCATCAAATTTGCAAATGACACCAAGCTAGCAGGAATATCCAATACTCCAGAAGATAGGCTTAAGATACAGAAGGATCTTGACAGACTTAAACATTGGGCACTATCTAACAAAATGAAATTCAATGGTGAAAAAAGTAAGGTTCTACATTTAGGCAAGGTCAACAAAATGCACAGGTACAGTATAGGTGGTACCTTGCTCAATAGTAGCAACTGTGGGAAGGATCTTGGAGTCCTAATGGATAATCATTTAAATATGAGCCAGCAGTGTGCTGCAGTTGCCCAAAAAAAAAAAAAAAGCCAACAGTTCTAGGCTGCATAAACAGAAGGATAGAATCAAGATCACGTGAAGTGTTAATACCACTTTATAATGCTTTGGTAAGGCCACACTGGGAATACTGCATCCAGTTTTGGTCGCCACAATGTAAAAAAAATTCTAGAAAGAGTGCAGAGAAGAGCAACAAGGATGATTAAGGTATTGGAGGTTCAAACATATAAAGAACAGTTGCTGAAATTGGGTATGTCTAGTTTAATGAAAAGAAGGACTAGGGGAGACATGATAGCAGTGTCCCAATATCTCAGGGGCTGCCACAAAGAAGAGGGAGTCAAGTTATTCTCCAAAGCTCCTGAGAGCAGGAGAAGAAGCAGTGGGTGAAAACTAATCAAGGAGAGAAGCAACTTAGAACTGAGGATAAATTTCCTGACAGTTAGAACAATTAATCACTGGAACAATTTGTGGCCAGAAGTTGTGAACACTGGAACTCTAACATTGGAAGTTTTTAAGAAAATGTTTGATAACCGTTTGTCTGAAATGGTGCAGGGTTTTCTGTCTAAGCAGAGGGTTGGACTAGAAGACCTCCAAGGTCCTTTCCAACTTTGTTATTCTATTCTATTCATTCTCCTAGCTTAGGAGTCACAGCCATAAATACTCCTATCACCACTGGGATCATTTTGGCCTTTACTTTACACACCGTCTCTAGTTCTTCCTTCAGGGCACTGTTGCTTCTTCAGCTTTTCATACTCATTCTTCCTGATCTTGATGTCACTTGGCACCATTGCATCTATCGTTGTCTTCTGGTCTGGTTGATTGGCCAATATCTGCCTGTCCATCTGTATCTGGAAGTCCCACAAGATCTAAGCTTATTATTTTCCAGGTCTTCTGTGGAATCTCCCATCTGGACTTGGAAAGGTCTAATTCATATGCTGTGCATATGTTCCTGCCAATTACTTGGTTTTGCTATTCCGCAATGCCAATTACTTGGTTTTGCTATTCCGCGTATGCTTTTTCTGTCTCCATCTTACACTCTGACACTATGCATTGTACTGTTGCTGAGGCTTCTCCACATAGTATGCACCATAAACCCTGTCTAGTGTCGGACACCTCTACCTCTATGGATCTGGTGCTTAGTGCCTGTGTGTGCTACTATGATAAACGCATCAGCGCTGACCAGCCCTTTCCAGTCATCTCTCTTTCTCTCTCCCACAATCATCCACTAAATTTTCCTTAATTCACACCATCAAGGAAAGCTAATTGGATCCAGGCTGCAGCCATTCCTGCCAACTCAATTGTTCTGCTAAAACATCCAGGTTTGTAAAGCCGTATTTGTCTCCATAACTCTAGTTGTATCAAATTATAGTTTCCATTTTCTTATTAAGACTTTCCATTACAAAATCAGATAGAGAAATACTAGGAATAGTATACGGTAATGATCAAGAACCCAACACATCGGAATTTTGTCAATGTTTGGATCTCAGCTCCCTGCTTGAAGAAAAATAATGCTTAATCTTCTAAACTAGAGGTGTCAAACTCAATTGATTGAGGGCCGCATCAGCAGGGTAGGTGTGACACAGCTCGGTGTCACGGGGCGCCAGTGTGGCCTGAGAGCTCTGCCAGCGAAAATGGGCTCCCGAGCTCCATTTTTGGCTGTGAGGGCCTTCTGCAACTCTGCTAGCAAAAACGGAGCTCGGGAGGGCTGTGTGTGGCCCTTCTATGCTCCATTTTTGCTGTCAGACTCAACGCGGGCCAGTTCTTTATGGTTTCCAGGGCAGCCCTGTGGGCCACATCTAAGCACCCTGCGGGCCGGATCTGAACCCTGTGTCTTGAGTTTGACACCCCTGTTCTAAACATACTAATTATTCAAATAAAATATCTCTTACAAACAAAATCTTGCTTTTAAAATATTATCTAGAGGCAGGGAAAAAACAGGCAAAGAGGTATCTTCCACCCTTTTATTTTTAAAGTTCCCATTTAAAAGAAGAAGTTTGCGCTTAACACTGTTATATCAGTGTGATGTTTTCATTACCTATTACCCACATAGCTATCTATCAGTGTTTCAGATCAGATTGTAATAACTACAAAAGTGAATAGATTAATTTTGACTTTTCATCTACCATTGTACTTTTTTTTTTTTAATTTGGCAAATCACACCATGCAAATTAAATACAAAGGTTTGGCATTTGAATAAGATGGTGGAAGAAGATGATTGTTTAGTAGTTTATCTCAACAAATAGGAACTTCTAAAAACTATTTGGGATATATGTGTCAAACTTAAACCTGGCAACAAAATACAAAAAAAAAACTTCACTATAATGCAGTGCACTTCGACTTGCTTGTGACATCTTAAAAAAATTCTAACATGGTCTGACAAAAGGAAAAATAAACATTATCTCAAATAAGGTAAGATATTATTTGTTTGTAATCCTTTATTCAGTTACCTAGGAAGCCTGTGCTTTTGTTTGACTCTGCTATAAACATATTACGTCTTTCGCATAATCCTGATTTCAATTAATTTATGATGTTGAATATGGCTCTAATGGGACAAAGTTCTATATACTTCATCATCATACAGATACTTCTCTACTGTGATTTAACCTGCCTTTCTTGCCCACAGGAGATCTGTATGAATCTCACCGTAATATTGTCGAGTTCTGTTTCTTGACAATTGTTAAGAATAAAAGTACAGCTTTTTGCCTGAGTTATGTGAGTGTGTATGTGTAAAGTATTACTGATACAAAGAATAAAAGACGTAGTCTTTGATACAAGAAACATGTCACATAGCCTCAAGTTACTTATGAGTTTTTGGGTAGTCTTGAAGTATTCATTAACTCTCATCCTTAGATGCCATCTATAAATCTGCAAAAATAGATTTAGGGTTCTTGTTCTGTCTATTAATATTTTTTAAACAGAAGAAAAGTTATGTATACACACACACACACACACACACACACACACACACACAAACTATATACAGTTATTTATTTTATAACATTTTACCACCCATTTGATCAGCTATAATGTATAGTTGCAACTTTGTTTTCAGGGGGAAAAAAATCACCCTATAATATAGCCAGAATATAAACTTGAGGGATTTTTAAAACTTCTTAATTAATGAATCATAATTCTACAGATACAAAATCAATACCTGAATTGGAATTCAATTTAATTTAAAGATTTGCATTTTACTGAGTTTTGCTGTACAGTATAAGATGAATAAATATAAATGCATATAAAATATGAAAATAATAAAAATGTAATGCATTTGTGAACATTGCTTTCAAAAATGGCTGTGACAGCTTATGTATACATCAGGAAAAATACCTATGAATTTTTGTGCAAGCCCCTCTTTAGCACATTGTCAAACTTATGCAGAATAATGACAAAATAAATTTCAACTGGAGAAACAAAAAGGAGAAACTGGAATTGACAGAGTCATTCATTCCTTTTACCGCTAGCGTAAAGGTTGGCATATCAAGGTATATCAAGATCAGGAGGACTTAACAACTCCTGGAATTCCCAAGGTAGATATCTGGGAATTCTTAAAGTTGGTCTCAAACACAATGAACTCTGCAGGAGCAGGGAGGAATCTGTAATATTCAATTGTATAGTCACAATCTCAGAAAGCTAGCTTATGTTGTATCACAGCTAACTGCTATTGCACTTTAGTTTGCCTTTGGCTAAGGCCTACTAAGTGAGTTAGCATAGAGTGAGGGCAGCTCCTTTGTGTAGTGAATGCTGAAGGATAGGGAATGGTGCAGAATTGGAGGAAAGTTCTGGCTATTTTGCAGCCTGCATTGTAGTAGGGTAGAATAGGGTAGGGTAGGGTAGGGTAGGGTAGAGTAGAGTAGAGTAAAATAGAATAGAATAGAATAGAATACAGAGTTGGAAGGGACCTTGAAGGTCTTCTAGTCCAATCTCCTGCTC